>NC_056498.1:73273533-73280699 GCF_014905685.2 Nematolebias whitei | reverse complement strand
GAGAGAGAGAGAGAGAGAGAGAGAGAGAGAGAGAGAGAGAGAGAGAGCTGTAGGTTGAAAACAGGAAATAAAATGGATAAACACAATGAATGGCAATAAAGCCCAATGAAAGCTTCAGATTTTTCACAGAGTCCTTCTGCCCTCCAGAGGAAACACATGTTATAGCAGTCATGGCTCAGTTCAACCCAGATATGACTGTATATGTTTTGTCTCTAAAGGTAAACTTCAGTGTGTAAAGCAGTCTAAATTGCATTCTCACTGAGCTGACAAACAGGATGTTAATGTCACTGAATGAGGAAAAATAATTAAACTTTCTCCAAATTATTCACTGCAACTTATTTCAGTAGGATCTAAAAAATAAAAAAAATAAGGGTTTCACTGTAGAAGGACAGGACAGACTGATGAGGAAGGCCAGCTTGGTTTTGGTTGTGGACAAGAACTTGAACTTGTCAGTGACAGTGACATGGTGCACAGAGGAGGATCCTGGAGTGGACTCTGCTGGTCATACTGGAGTAACACTCAGCAGAGGACTGTTTTCAGTCTGACTCCTGTCCCAAGCTGGTCTGTAAAAACATAGGAACTCATCGTTGCTTCTTTTTTTCCTGTCTCTATGAGAATGTACATTTGTCTCTGAGTAAAGGTGATCACTGTAGATCAGGTGGAGCAGCTGCACCCACATGTGAGAGACAAGTTTATGTTTTTTTCTCACCACTCCCAGCAACGAGTCAAAAGCATCCATGCATCCATCAATCTTCTTTACCTCGTTTTCTATTCCAGGTTGTGGGGGAGCTGGTACCTAGCTCTAGCAGTCATTGTGTGAGAGGTGGACACCCCAGGGACACCTTGGACAGGTTGCAAGTCTATCACAGGGACACAAATTTTTACATTTGATCTTGCATTTTGCCGGCTCCAGTGCAGCATAGTATTTTTACAATGCGAGTGACATACTGAAGGTGAAACAAACTCAAGTATCAATCCCATCATGTTAGTATCCATACAGTCCTAGACTAACGTTAGGATCACATGCTGCTGTTCTGTCATCCAGAACATGGGAAATTAAAAGAAATAATATGAAACAACTGGACTTTTGTTCTCTAGCTGAGGACATGCAGGGTTCCAAGATTTAAACTGTCAATCAATATTATCAATACTTGGATCAATCTGCTTACCCCTCTCTGATGTAAAAATCAAGTGAAACATGAGCAGGGGTGCACATAACTTTTTTTAGTGGGCTCCTCAGGTGAGTACCAGGAGATGGTGCTTGTTACTCATCCCACATGCATCATAGTCTTAAAAAGTGCCACCTTCCCTGCTGTCCTCAGTGTCACTCCCACTATCCTCTGCTTCAGCTTCCTGCATGCTAGATGATGCAGATGCTGCAGATGTACCTCCTTGTCCTTGGTATTTTTTTCTCTTTCATTATGTTGGTAGTTATGACACGCTTCACGAGTTTGTATTTGTAACTTGTTGCATTGTTCTGTTTTGTGTTGTTAATAAAGTTCTACAAACCAGATTCCAAAAAAGTTGGGACACTAAATAAATTGTGAATAAAAACTGAATGCAATGATGTGGAGGTGCCAACATCTAATATTTTATTCAGAATAGAACACAAATCACAGATAAAAGTTTAAACTGAGAGAATGTATCATTTTAAGGGAAAAATCTGTTGTTTCCAAATTTCTTGGCGTCAACAAATCCCAAAAAAGTTGGGACAAATCCATTTTTACCACTGTGTGGCATCCCCCCTTCTTACAACACTCAGCAGACGTCTGGGGACAGAGGAGACCAGTTTCTCAAGTTTAGAAATAGGAATGCTCTCCCATTCATGTCTAATACAGGCCTCTAACTGTTCAATTGTCTTGGGCCTTCTTTGTCGCACCTTCCTCTTTATGATGCACCAAATGTTCTCTATAGGTGGAAGATCTGAACTGCAGGCTGGACATTTCAGTACCCGGATCCTTCTCCTACGTAGCCATGATGTTGTGATTGCTGCAGAATGTGGTCTGGCATTATCGTGTTGAAAAATGCAGGGTCTTCCCTGAAAGAGATGATGTCTAGATGGGAGCATATGTTGTTCTAGAACCTGAACATAGTTCTCTGCATTAATGGTGCCTTTCCAGACATGCAAGCTGCCCATGCCACAAGCGCTCATGCAACCCCATACCATCAATGATGCAGGCTTCTGAACGGAGCGTTGATAACAACTTGGGCTATCATTGTCCTCTCTGGTCTGGATGACATGGCGTCCCAGTGTTCCATACAGAACTTCAAATCGTGACTCATCTGACCACAGAACAGTCTTCCATTTTGCCACACTCCATTTTAAATGACCCCTGGCCCAGTGCAAACGTCTGAGCTTGTGGAGCTTGCTTAGAAATGTCTTCCTCTTTCTGTAGAGTTTCAGCTGGCAACAGCGGATGGCACAGTGGATTGTGTTCACTGACAATGCTTTCTGGAAGTATTCCTGAGCCCATTCTGTTATTTCCTTGACAGTGGCATTCCTGTTTGAGGTGCAGTGATGTTTAAGGGCCCGGAGATCATGAGCATCCAGTAGAGTTTTACGGCCTTGACCCTTACGCACAGTGATTGTTCCAGATTCTCTGGCTCTTTTGATGATGTTATGCACGGTTGATGATGATAACTTAAAAGTCTTTGCTATTTTAAACTGGGTAACAGCATTCTGGTATTGCTGCACTATATTTCTGTGCAACAATGGTGGAATTGGTGATCCTCTTACCATCTTGGCTTCTGAGAGACACTGACACTCTGAGAAGCTCTTTTTTACCCAATCATGTTTTCAGTTGACCTAATTAGTGTTAATTGGTCTTCCAGCTGTTCATTATATGCTCAATTTCCTTTTTCCAGTCACTTATTGCTACTTGTCCCAACTTTTTTGGGATTTATTGACACTGTGAAATTTTGAATCAACATATTTTCCTTTAAAATGTTACATTTACTCAGATTAAACTTTTGATCTGTCATCTATGTTATATTACGAATAAATTATTGACATTTGCCATCCCCACATCATTGCATTCAGTTTTTATTCACAATTTGTTTAGTGTCCCAACTTTTTTGGAATCCGGTTTGTAGAAAAAAACCCTGATGAACTGCATCTGCAGGGAAGGGGCCTTTACCTTCGGGACAAATTGAGGTTGTCGATTGGTCAGTTGCTGACACTCCTACTTGATTGATTGACAGGTTGTATCTCGGATCTGACTCGTGAAAAAAAAATCCGTGGGTGGAGGCGGGGCTGCCAGCCCAGGTGCAGCGGTAGCGATGTTTTGAGTTTTAATGTTGTTAAGAAACAAGTTATTTTAAAAAAAACAAGGAGCGTTGGCCCTGCAGCCTACACATCAGACCGGCCCACCAGGAAATATCCAGACCCTCCCGACGACTTGACGGTCAAGTACGTAAAGGCGTGTGGTAACACAGGTGATGCTACGCATTCCTGATTTTTTTTTTTGCGCATGCATACCTGCATACCAGTTATGTGCACCCCTGGACACGACATTCAGACTGAGATCTAGATACGTGTTGTTCATGAATGATCTTGTAGTATGACATATGCAGGATATATTCATACATTTCGCGAGTTCTTCATTTTTCTGACTGTGTAAATGTCGTGCATTGAGTTTAACAGAAATGTAACGAGACGTTATTTATCTTTGACCCATCAAAATGAATGCGGTCATTTATTTGCAGAATCAAAGTTTAACATCACACATTTACATTAATTTGGCAAAATATGAAAACAATAACATGGCTAGTTTCACAGAAAGTTGGACAATACGGCGATTGTCCTCACTTTTCAGCAGAAACAGCAGACATCAATCACACGGCGGTGATTGAGAACTTTGCTTCAGATATTTCTAAAATATCTGTAATGATTTAAGGAGAAAGGAGAGTTTAAGATGGAAAATGGAGATTTATCTTACAGAGAGATGTGTGAGGGAATTAATCTGTTTGACCAGAAACGTGCACGCTCCTTCAGTTCTCAGCTTGGTCACGGTACGCTTGGTCGAAGTAGAACTTTTACCTGGTTGACGATAGGTCAGCGTCGGTATAGAATCCTTCCTTTGACTTTTTCAGCATCTCCGTTGAGAGCAGCTAAAATACTTCGAGAGTCGTGCGAGGTTATCCAAACAGAAGTTATAACCCCCAAAATCGTCCCTGCATTTTGGATTCCAATAGCATTCTGGACGCCTGCGTTAGCATCCAAGAACTCTGAACTCTTTAACTCTCTTCAGAGAGTTAAAGTCTGGAACTCTTCTCCAGGAAAAACTTTCAAGCTCAGAAAACTCCCATGTTGAACTCAAAACTGAGCGCAGCAGCTAGACTGGGAAGTTGCCACATTTAAATGGGTCGACTTCCGGGTCATTTGAGAGCTTTTTGATTGGTCGATGGACCAGAAAGAGGTGTGGTTTGTGATGTAAGGTGTTATGAAAAGTCAAGGATTGTTTTAGTGACAGACAGAAAGATTATTGGAGAACTTCAGACTTCGTGGAGTCTCTACTCCTATTATCTGCTGTAAAAGTTAAACATGACATTTCTTTTTCAGTAAACTTTTAGTTGACCGAAACCTGAACTTTAACATACTTACAAATTTGCTCATTGAAGACAGAAAAATCAAGAAATGCATATTACCCTGATTTCTTCTTTGAATGAGGAATAAAAATCATTACTTACTGTTTATGTAAAATAAAAATGAGTAGTTCTCTTCAACCTGTAAACATTGAGTGAACTAACACAATTTGATTATCAAACATTTGTAAAATAGTAATGATCATAGAGAATTGTCTTTTCTACTTGATTAATTCAAGAAAGAAAGTCTCAGGATGGGTCAAACTGTATTTCTGGATGCAGATCAATGAAATAACAGTTTCTGTCCCATCTGGTCAGATTTGACATCAGATCAAGTTCACTACAGTCCCCCCTTTGGAAATCATCGCCTGTCCATGGGGATGAATTCCAACCGTGAACTTACACCTTCAAATGTCCTTGAGCTTGATGTAATCCAGCAAGGAAGACCAAAGTCAAAAGTAATCCAGCAAGGAAGACCAAAGTCAGAAGTAATCCAGCAAGGAAAACAAAGTCAAGGTAATTCCACAATGTTCTTGGTAATTCCATTGTGTTGATGATAATTCCATAATGTTGTTAGTAATTCCATTGTAGCAATGCTTTAACCCCTTGGAAACAGAGTCTGTAATTCATTGGAAAAGTCATATAATCCACAACGGTAAATCCACAACGATTGGAAGTGTTGATTAATCAGCATACAGAGGGGTACCCTTGGATTGAACTGAAGATGCGGCCACTGGATGAAGAGTGGAGACCAACGTCAGGATTGTAGGTCGCCTCCAGCGAAGGTTGTCTCCAGCGACGTCCAGCCTGTGCCGTTCTGGTTCAATGTGTCATGCAATTATGTGGTTTAAGGTGGGCTTATGAAGGGGATTTTACATAAGGCCTTAAACTATATGCACCTGGTGTGTAAGCTATTATGGTTGGGAACAGCTACAACTACCAGTTAAGGGGTGGAACATGCTGAAAAGGGTGACTACAGGGGTTTATGCCTATAGAAAAGGGTTCCAAACTATTTTTCCATTTCTAACTTGGTTTAAGTTAGCTTTACATGGTAAAATATAGTTTGGTGCAATTGTCTGTTGTCTTTTAGACGAACGACTTGAGATTGGGTGTTTGGTTTCCCCATAAATGTTTTGGAAGTCTATGGCGAGACTTATCAAAAAGAATTAGCTATCCCCCCGAATAGAATTGTTCGAGTAGGTTCGGCTTAAGCGTTGTGAGATCAATGTAGATTATGGTACTTAAGGTAGCAATAATATACATTGACTCCGCAAAGATTGCAATTTAACGAATGAACTGCATGTTGGCATGGTTAAAGGCCTCTTAGTCTCTAACTTAACTACACAACAAAATTCATTCTTCCTTCAGAAACAATACCAAAATCAACTAAACAACGTTTCAACACCGACAAGAGTAGTGACTAAGCATCTAGAAACATCGTTTCACTGCTTCTCCTCACCCTGGTTGCCAGATTTGATCATGTTATCGCGTCTGGTAGCATTATCCTAACTGGCGTCACCCCCCTTCGGTCATGGGAGACCGCGAACACGGGTGAGGACGTCGCTCCATGAGCTAAAGTTAGGCTGTCCTTGAGTAGTTTTAACTGTTTGCGCAGCTGAAAGAGGACTTTTAGGTCTGGATCGGAATCCAGTTTGACTTTCGATGGAGTGTATTTGTCTGGGTCAGTCAGATACAGTATCATCGATTTAATTGCAGGATCATCCAACTTCTGAAGTTTGATGATTTCTGGGTCAGTTGAAAGTGACTTTTCATATTTTAGAAGAACTTGGCGAAGTTTGTCTCTTTCTTCATCAGATGTCAGAGTGTCGGCTTGAGCGACCACCTGTTCAATCTGTGATGAGACTGATGAGGGTTCTCGCTCCTTGGGGAGCTCCAACGAATCCTTTTCTGAGTCGTCGGACCTGTCTATGGGCAAGGCACCATAGGTTTGTGGTCCTTGGTCGACGTCATTGGTTGAGAAAAGAGCGATGGCCTGTGATGGTTTCGTGAAACATACTGGCCCAGCTTCTTGACTCGGTACCAGGTTATCTGGGAGTCCTCCCAGAACTGGAATGCCTAGTTCAAAATCATGAAGGTCAGGTTCTGAGTTTTCAGTTTGCGATGACTCATCATCGTTTGTGTGTGAGTTTATCCCCCCTTCGTCCGATGAGGGGTTGTTGGAGGCAGTAACAGCAATGTCTTGGTGTGTTTCACCGACATCTGTAATGTTGTCATTCGCGCCGTCAGAGTTAGTAGCGATCGCATCACTACACAGTGCTCCTGGTCGGGTTCCCATTTCAGCGTGTATCAAAGTGTCTAAAAACCTTTGCATTTCCTCTGTCTCTTCCGAGCTCAGAGGTGTAGGGCCTTTTTTCTGGAACTTTTGTGATTTTATCGCCTCGGTACGTTTCGTCCGAGGTGGGAGGCGGCTAGGTACGTCTTTTGGGGGTTCCTCTTTGGATTTCCCCTGATAATATGGGTCCTCTTGGATCCCATATCCTTGCGTCCTACGCATGCCCCATGTAAACGGAAAAAAAAAAAAAAAAAAAAAAAAAAAAAAAAAAAAAAAAAAAAAAGATTTG
>NC_056498.1:73272936-73273523 GCF_014905685.2 Nematolebias whitei | reverse complement strand
TCCTGTCTTAGGAGGAGGTGGCGCGCACCTTCCTTCCATTTCTAGGGAGTGGGGTTTAACCTTTACACCAGGAAACACCTCTATGGGCGTCTTAGCATGAGAACGTACCTCAAACACATTCACAGCACACTGTTTAATCTCATTTATGGATTTTTCTCTGAAATTTGCCATAATTTGTACTGACATGCGTATGTCAGTGTGGAGATTTTTGCTGAAAACATGTTTAAAATTTTCTTCTTCCTCCATTCCGGTTTCATTTCTGTAACCAAAATAAGCTTGGAAGATTCTTTTGTAATAGATCTTTGGATGTTCATTCTTTCCCTGCTTGACCTTGTCAGCGGCTGGGAAACCAGCAGGTCCCGTGCAGGGGTCGTACTCTCTGATCAAAGCTTCACACAGAAGGTTGTAATCCTTTCTCGTTGCATCAGGTAGACGCTCGATGAAGGTGAACACCTCTCTGTCCGAAGTGAGTCTTATCAGACTGATCCTATCCTCTACCGTAGCATTAGGATAAGATCTCAATCTGAACTCCAGTTCTCTGAGGTACGCTTTTGTTCCAGTTGAGCCCAACGGTCCAGGAACGAAGC
>NC_056498.1:73270452-73272836 GCF_014905685.2 Nematolebias whitei | reverse complement strand
CACTATGTGCATTAACAACTTCTTAATAGTTGTCTAAAGCCCTAAAGCTTTAAATGGTCAGGTTCCTGTGTATCTTTGTCAGATTTTAACTAAATACTCTGCTGCTCATGGCCTTCGTCCCCAGACAGTGATTCTCTTGGATGTTCCACGTACGCGGCTGAAAACTAAAGGGGGCAGGGCCTTTCAGTCAGTGGCTCCAAGGCTGTGGAACAGTTTGCTCCTACAGCTTCATTCTGCTGACTCTGTGGAGGTTTTTAAAAAGCAACTGAAAACATTTTTATTTTCCCAGACTTTTATGTCATGATTTTATTGTGCGTCTTATGCTTGTTTTATTCTTTGTATAAATTAATGTTGATTTTTATTGTACAGCAGCGCTTTGTGATTTTATGTCTGTGAAAAGCGCTCTATAAATAAACTTTACTTACTTATTTAATAATTCTTAAGAATTAGGTCAGACTAAATTCTCCCCAAACCATTGGCACGACTTCTTGGTTTTCCTTTATGTGAGAACAAAACTGGTGGAAGTGTCATTTGTAAAATTTATGGCCATTTCCACCCTGTTCCAGCACCTCCGGTTGCTGGCAAATCCACTGATTCCAAGAAGACCCAAGAGGATTTGAACAGGCGACATGGAGCTGCTGACCCAGAATGCACTTCTGTCAGCTGAAGGAGAAAGTCTGACATCCAGAAAGTCTTACCTGGAAGAAACCCCTCAATCTCAGCAGCATTTCAAAATATTTGTTTTTAGCTGGAAATTTTATTAATCTTTACTAAACTACAATCCTGAACCGATCACTTTAGAGATCTGTAAGATGTCGATTTGAAACCCTTTTTGTCATGAAAAATAAATTTGGGTGGAGCACTAACCCTCCAGTCAAATGGGTGGTTGTTCTTGCCCACAGCTGAAAGGCAAAATCTGAGCAATAATGTCTGTGGTCATGAGTGGGTTTGTGTTCATTGTTTTATATTGTTAGCAAAATATTTCATGAACCCTGGACTTCAGTAAACACCGTAGAAAGTAATTAGTGCCTGTTTATCTGCAACTTATTAACATTTGGAAATAAGTCAAGCAGGCTGCCACAGTTAATTAATTATAACCAGTGCACAGATGGTTATAAGTCAGACAGTTTTACAGATGTTAAGCTAAGTTTTGATTGGTAGTGGCTGATAGTCATCTTTATGATATTTTGTGAAAGCTAGCAAGTCTTGTGACACCTCATAAGTTTGCGTGACTTATTGCATAAGTTAATTTACAAGATCGACCAAAAGTCTGTCCCTTCAAAGCATGAAATGATTTTGGTCTAAAAGACTGGCATAAAATAGGATTCCCAACTGTTCCCAACTTCAGCTCCTGCTCCTCTCACTCTCACCTGATCCTGATTCTCTCTCCGCAGGTGTTTGTCATTGTCTACCGTTAGTGTCCCTTCAAAAAGTGTCTCACTTTGTTTGTCCCTCGTCCATGGATTGCGTTTCTACAGCCGGTCATGTTCTGTTCCAACGTGTCTCCCTGTTTTGCTGCCACATCATCTTTTGTTTTTGTATTATTTAAATAAATCTATTTTAAATAATTGTATTTTCTTTATTTTACCCTCAAGTTCCTCCATGTTTGTCTGCACGCTGGATTAAAAAAAACAACTACTGAACATTTGGAGGCTGCACATGAAGACACTCATCATTCTGCGGCCACCGTCCTCAACAAGCAGCGAGTCCCGCCTTATGTCCCGTCCTTTAGCTCTGACAGGTGGTCCGACTCACTGTAGCCTCGTGCAGCAAAACCAACTGCAGTCAGAGCAGAGAGCAGTGAAGACCTAGTCCATGTTCATTCTACAGATGAACAAAGATAACGTTCATCTTCTCTCATTGCCAATATTAACTTTTCCCTCCTCATTTTTAATCTCTTTACATTTTTAATGTTGTCAATTTAAAACCATCTTTACAAAGATTGTTAATAAATGTTACACATATGGTATTACATGTTAATTATTAACCAAACAAATCACTTAAAAAAACTTATATCAACTGAAAAAAATTAAACTAATTCGTCCAGAGAGTCACTTTGCCTGTTCCAAATACATAAAAATAAGGAGGGTTGAATGTAGAGCTGCAATTCCACCCCACATAACAATGTGTGTGTGTGTGTGTGTGTGTGTGTGTGTGTGTGTGTGTGTGTCAGGAACCATGTACAGAAGATATTAAACTCTAATTTAGTAGACATGCACTGTACCAGATTAAAGCTTTCTATCTAATTTCCATCTGTAGTCCCTCAAAAATAAATGTAAATGTTAAATTTAACATTCTAACGTTAGACAATACGTGACTAAAGCGATTTATGTAATGTGAGTCTGTGCAAAACATTAAAGTCATAAAACTATTTCATAAAGTTT
>NC_056498.1:73268496-73270352 GCF_014905685.2 Nematolebias whitei | reverse complement strand
TGAGTCTGTGCAAAACATTAAAGTCATAAAACTATTTCATAAAGTTTCTTGGAAATTTTAATCACATTCAAAGTGTTTTTCATCACTTTTTGTTGCTCTGTTTACATTTATCTTTCCTACAGTTCAGATCACAATCACAACCTAATGGTGCGAATCCACATAATAGCTGGACAAGCTATTAGCCATAATCAGGCATATTTTCAACCCTCTCCTGCCTTTTTCAACTTGGGACTGTCCGTGGAAGCCACGAACCAGGTGAGTCTTGACTCCAGGACCACATCTATTGCTGTGTGTAACACTGGCATGGATGAGGTGCTGATCCCAAAAAAGACTATGCTAGGATGGTTGATTTCAACCGACTTTCATGATTTTGATCTAGGCATTCCATTTCTGGGAGGACTCCCAGATAACCTGGTACCGAGTCAAGAAGCTGGGCCAGTATGGTTCACGGAACCAACACAGGCCATAGCTCTTTTCTCAACCAATGATGTCGACCAAGGACCTCAAACCTATGGTGTTTTACCCATAGACAGGCCCGACGACTCAGAAAGGGATTCATCGGAGCTCCCTAAGGAGCAAGAACCCTTATCAGTCTCATCACAGATTGATCAGGTGGTCGCACAAGCCGACGCTCTGACATCTGATGAAGAAAGAGACAAACTACGCCAAGTTCTTTTGAAATATGAAAAGTCAATTGCAACTGATTCGACAGATTGTGGGTTGACCTCACTCCACGCAGTGAGAATCCCAACCCCACCCAACGCACCGCCAACATTTGTCAGACAATACAAGATCCCTCTGGCAGCATACCAGCCTGTCCAGGAGATCATTGATGACCTTTTGGTCAAAGGTATAATCAGACAATGTAATAGCACCTACTCTGCGCCTCTATGGCCAGTTTTAAAACCAAATGGTAAGTGGAGACTTACCATAGACTACAGGAAGCTAAATAAACAAGTACCCTTATCCAGGTGGCCAATGACTCAGCTCCATCAGGAACTGCCAAAGGTCACCGACGGTAAGTACTTCTCGACCCTCGACGTCGCCTCTGGTTTTTGGACCATCCCTGTGCGCGCCGAGGATCAACACAAACTAGCTTTCACTTTTGGCAGCCGACAATACACCTTTACCAGGTGTCCCTTTGGCTACGCTAACTCACCTGCAGAGTTCAACATCTTTTTGAACAAAGCATGTCCAGACGCCCACGAGCGTGGGACACTGATCTACGTGGACGACATCCTTTTGAGACAGCCGACACTGGACTCTCATTTGGCTGAGATCGACCACGTCCTCAATCAGCTAACGACTGCTGGTGCTAAAATCTCACTGTCGAAATGCCAGTGGTGCAGAACCAAGGTGGATTACGTTGGCCTCCTAGTAGGCCCGGACGGAATACAACCACAGTTGACTCGCACCCAAGGCCTGGACAACCTCAAAGTCCCAACCAATCTCAAGGAACTGCAGAGTTTCTTGGGAGTGTGTAACTACTCTCGCCAGTTCATAGAGCATTATGCGGATCTCGCAAAACCACTAACTGAACTCTTAAAGAAAGACGTTCCTTTTGTCTGGACTGATACACAGCAGCAGGCAATGAACGCTCTTAAAGACAGGCTCAAGTTAGCCCCATGTCTAGTCTACCCAGACTACACCAAAGAGTTCTACTTGGAAGTGGGCTTCTCACCTCACTGCATGAGTGCAGGTCTGTACCAAATACACGACAAAGACAAGCGTGTTGTGGCCTACGCCAGCAAAACGATGGCAGGCCCTGAATTACGGTATTCAGACTGTGAGAAGGCTCTATTGACCACTGTGTGGGCAGTGAAACATTTCTCCTGCTATATTGGTGGACAGAGGAT
>NC_056498.1:73266992-73268396 GCF_014905685.2 Nematolebias whitei | reverse complement strand
TGAGTCTGTGCAAAACATTAAAGTCATAAAACTATTTCATAAAGTTTATTGGAAATTTTAATCACATTCAAAGTGTTTTTCATCACTTTTTGTTGCTCTGTTTACATTTATCTTTCCTACAGTTCAGATCACAATCACATTGAAATAAACCAATGTGTCAATGAGGGGATGACATCGTCTAACAACTACTAGGACTGAAATAAGGCACTTTTCTTACTGGGTTGGCAACAGTGTGTTAAAGCCACACATAACTGTTTAGTAGTTAAAAAAATCTATACTAAATAAGGTTTATTTAATAATGTTCATAACATTCTTTTCCAGCAATAGCTGGACTTTCACATTTTGAAATAACGTTCTTTTACAGAGCATTTTGACTTAAAGGGAAGAAAAAACTTTCATTGCAAGCTAATGCACCTACCTAATAAATGAGTTGACAAGGAAACGCATCAAACAGGTCATGTACAAAAAGGACCGTTTTGGCCATTGGCAACTTCACCTTAAAATGAACAAGTCATATAGTTCTGTGTTTTTCATTTAATTTCAACTGTGACATGTGTCCTGGCCATGTGTCAAACTGAAGACTTGATAAGCTCAACTGCCAGGACTTTGTGGGAAACACAAGTTTGGCGTACCTGTTCTGTGAAACTATCCATCCATCCACCCATTATCTTTTAACTCGCTTCTTCCATTTTGGGTCATGGGGGTCGCCGGTGCCCATGTCCGGCAATCACTGTGCGAGGGGCGGGGTATACCCTGGACAGGTCGCAAGTCCATCACAGGGACACATAGAGACAAACGAGACAAACAACCATTCAGTCTCTCTCTCTCACACCTAGGGACAATTTAGAGTTACCAATCAGCCTAACATGCATGTTTTTAGTCTGTGGGAGGAAACCGGAGTAAACCCACGCATGCACAGAGAGAACATGCAAACTTCACCCAGAAAGGCCCCCGGACCGGAATTTGAACCAGGGACCTCTACCAGTTGTGCCACGTGCTGCCCTCTGTGAAACTAGTAGCATGAAATAAAGACTCACAACAAAGTGCTCATTTGAACAACAATAAGTGTTTAGGTTTGAGTTATTTTAGATGGTCCAAATTTACTCCACAATGAGCCCTTATTTAATTAGTTGTTATTTTGAATTATCCATAAAAAAAATATTTTTTATTCTTCAAACTGAAACAGTCATACTGCTGTCTTCTGCAGGTTAGACACTAATTATTCAAAAGTACTAAATTCAATTTGATTCAGTTTATTTATAGCACCAAGTCAAAACAGAAGTTGTCTCAGGGCACTGAACAGAAATATCCATCCATCCATCCATCCATCCATCCATCCATCCATCCATCCATCCATCCATCCATCCATCCATCCATCCATCCATCCATCCATCCATCCATCCA
>NC_056498.1:73255443-73266982 GCF_014905685.2 Nematolebias whitei | reverse complement strand
CCATCCATCCATCCATCCATCCATCCATCCATCCATCCATCATCTTTACCAACTTCTTCCTTTTTGGGTCACGGGGGTAACTGGTGCCCATGTCCAGCAGTCACTGTGCGAGAGGTGGGGGACACCCTGGACAGATCTCCAGTCCATCACAGGGACACATAGAGACAAATGAGACAAACAACCATTCACTCTCTCACTCACACCTAGGGACAGTTTAGAGTTACCAATCAGACTAACATGCATGTTTTTGGTCTGTGGGAGGAAACTGGAGTACCCGGAGAAAACCCACACATGCACCACACATGCACGGAGAGAACATGCAAACGCCACCCAGAAAGGCCCCCGGCTGGGATTTGAACAGGGGTGAACTGCTCTCTCCAGCAGAACCAGGCTCAGGATTTGCATCCATCTGCTTCAATCAGTTGCGTTTGAGAGAACAAGAAGTAGAAACAGACAAACACAGAATGACAGGTCCAGGTGTACTGTATATTGGAGGAAAGACAAAAAAACCCCCCCACATATCAATGATATAAATAATTACAAATACAAAACGGTGGAGTAGAGCAAGTAAAGACAGAAGCAGAGTGAAGAAATGTGGTCAGTTTGTCCTCCAGCAGTCTAAGCAGCATTCAACTCCACTTCAAAAATGTGAACTATCCCTATCTATCTTTATTTCTCAAAGGTTGGCCTTGAAGCAAAAATCTGTTTTCTTTCTTTTCCCTTATTTCAACACCAGCTTTGTTTTTATTTTTTAAACACATTTATTGATTTATTCTTTGTTTACAGAGCAGTTTGTGAGCTCTGCCTGCTTTCTTCCTGCTGGCTGTTGGTGCCCACATGCAGCCAGCAGGAAACTCTTCAGGGCGTACTGTCACTTGTTTTGGATTCATTCGCTTCTCATCTAAAGCTGCCAAAGTTAATGCAGACAGCGTGAGTCTCCAGCTCCATCTGTTTGGGCTTCGTGTGACAGTTACAGTTCCCTCATAAGACAACCAACCACACAGAAAAAAATAAAATAAAAATAAATAAATAAAAGTGCAATAAACAATTGTTTATTTGTGTTTCCACCTCTTTTTTTAAGGTTGTGGCTTTTAATTATTAAAGGCCTGAAGGGGAAACATTTTTCTCACAGCTTTTCATGTCAAAGTTTTAGACTGCACTTGTTTAATGATGAGAAGGGAGGGAGTTGTAGGGGTTTTGGTCAACGCTTGTAAATGATGTTATGCACAATCTCTCGTGAGATATTTGTGTTAGCGCATGGAGTTTGCCTTGAGGATGACTCCCAGTTACTACCACACAAAGTTTTGGCCTAATGTTTGGGAGCATGCAATATAATTTAAGTGTTAAACTAATCAGGGATTATTGTTGTTAAAAAAGCAGATGTGATTCATTATAGAAATACCCATTAGAGTTCAGAACATATCAGCACAGCTCTGTTCTTTATGATCCTAGCACCAAAATTTACTTCAACACTATTCACTGCTCAGTTTCCTCCCTCAAAATGACTCTATTTCTGTCGACCGTCATTCTTACAGCTTTTAGTTGTTTGTTTCCAGAAGTGCTGTCTGGTGTATGATTGTGCAGCTACCCATCCAGACTGTCACATTGTAAAGTTTGCAGATGATACAGTGGTGGTGGGATGCATCACAAACAATGATGAACACCTGGAGAGCTGGTGCAAAGAGAATAACCTTCACGTCAATGTGAAGATGACAAAGAAGATGATTGTGGACTTCAGAAGTAACAAACACACCTACACTCCCCTGAACATAAGAGGATATGTGGTGGAAGTGGTCTCCAGCTACAAGTACTTGGGTGTACACATGAATGACAACATCAGCTGGAGTAACAACACTACCAGCCTGATCAAGAAAGCTCATCAGAGACTACTTCCTCAGGCAGCTGAGATGAGCTGGACTGGGAAGCTCAGTCCTCCTTCTACAGGTGTGCAGTGGAGAGCATCCTGTGCTCCAGCATCAACGTGTGGCATGGAGGCTGCACAGCTGCAGAAAGAAAAGCTTTGCAGAGAGTGGTGAAGGCTGCACAGAAGTCTGTTGGAATCAGTCTCCCCACCATCACAGACATCTACAGTACACCTCTAGATGCAGGAAGAGGGCTGCCTGCATCATGAAGGACCCCACTCACCCAGCACACACACTTTTTGCCCCACTCCCCTCAGGAAGGAGGTTGAGGAGCATTAAGTGTAGAACCACTAGACTGAGGAACAGCTTCTACCCTGAGGCTGACTCATGAATCTCTAACCAGGATAATAGCTGTGAAAAATCACATCATGTTGCTGCTGATCTGTTTCATGTTGATGTGTTCATGCATGCTCATCTGCTCACACAGACTCATGCTCATGTTCGTGCTGCTGTTTGACGTAATGTTTTTATGCTATTAGTGCTTAGTGTATTTTTAGTTGATGTTTTTCTTAGTTCATATCTTAGATGTTATTATTGTTTTTCTTTTACATTTTATTGTTGGATGTAACTGGGACTCTGTGTACATAATTTCGTTCCACCACATGTCCCACATGAGGTGCGAACGACAATAAAGAAACTCTGGCTCTCTGACTCTGACTCAATGTTCAATTGTAATCAATTCACTTGTAATTGTTGGCTACAAAACACTATTACAAATGATTCAGTAGAATTTTGGTGTTTGATGCACATTTAGTGGAAACCCAAAGGGTGTTGCACAGGTAGCAGCCTTTACTCAGCTGCTCTCTGCAGAGTGAACATTTTGTTCCTGATAGTTCCAGTTAACAAAACCAGGAAGATGCTTCCTCGCTTACAGATTGCTGGTGCCAAGAAAACATGAGTGGACAGCAGAAACTCACAATGATCACCTGCCTCCAAAGGCAAAAGGCAACCATATTTTTGCTTGTTCGTGTTCATTTGTAGTTGTTGCAAAATATATAATAATAAATAAAGTATGTGTTGTCATCATTGTATGTTCCCATACAATGGCAACATTGGCTCTCTGGATTTAACCCATCACACCTGGGATGCACCCAGGTGAAGCAATGAGCAGCTATGTAGGAGCAGTTGGGATTGGGTGTTTTGCTCAGAGATGCCACAACATGTGGGAATAACTGGGGATCAAACCTGGGACTTTTGGGTCCCGAGTTGTCTGCCTTGCCTCTACCCCATCTCGGCCCATCATGAACCAACAGATAATTTTTAATGAGGCTGTCAGAATGTAATCAGTGCATGCAGATCTAGAGTTGATTAACTTTTAGAGTAAGTCTTACTCAAATTAAACAGTATAGCAAAAATGACATTTAAAAAAATGCAAATAACTCAGTGGATTTTACAGATAAGCTAAAATTTGGTGTGCATTTAGCTGAACATTTTCATTCAACCTTTATTTATATAGGTTAGTCTTAATGAGTCACAAGGACTCATTTACAATAGAGACCTGTTTTAAACAAAGAACACAGACCTGGCTCCGGGTCGGGGAGGAGGTCCTGCCCCAAGTGGAGGAGTTCAAGTATCTTGGGGTCTTGTTCACGAATGAGGGAAAAATGGAGCGAGAGATCGATAGGCGGACAGATGTGGCATCTGCAGTGAAGCGGGTTCAGTACAGGTCTGTTGTGGTGATTATCCTGTTAATGATTTATGAGTCTTAACATCTTCAGGGTAGAAGCTGTTCCTCAGTCTAGTGGTTCTACACTTAATGCTCTGCAACCTTCTGCCTGAAGGGAGCAGGACAAAAAGTGTGTGTGTTGGGTGAGTGGGGTCCTTCATGATGCAGGTATCCCTCATCCTGCATTTGGAGGTGTAGATGTCTGTGATGGTGGGGATGCAGACTCTTTTGTGCAGCCTTTATTGCTCTCACTCTAAGAGAAGGTCCTTTTGCCAAATTCGGTCTGCACTGTGGGGGCGCTGTGGGTATTTATGTCTTGACAGCGCACGCCATAGCTGCACTGACAAAGTGACATGTAGGAGAAGATATATGAAGGCAATAGACCAAGAAGTGATTTAAAGATGAAAATGTACCAGTGTGTGAGAGTCTGCATGAAGTTAATGATGACCAATTGACCAATGAATACAGGGTGCAGAGGTGGGTATGATAGTTACAGTCAGTTATGAATCTTAGCGCACCGTGATAGACAGCATCCAACATCTGTAAGGAGCTTGCAGAAGCATTCATGTAAATAATGTCACCATAGTCAATGGAGGGAAGGAAATTCACAGTTACAAGGCATTTCCTAGCATTCAGAGTTAGACAGGATCTATTTGTTGTAATGAGGGTTACACAGATAAAACAGACTGAGAGGAAAACAGAACCAGACTCAAATATAACTGAAAAATGTTTATTTACAGTGGATAAATAAAAAACTATTTACAAGCAGGGTCTGGGGCTGTGGAGACAGAGGAGGAGGATTACTTTACGGTAGGTAACAGGCGATCAACCAAAATCTGAGGTGCTTACAGTAGAAGGAGTTGAGATGGCTGGGTGAGTAAGGCTGAGGGTTTTTTCTCCAAGAGCGACAGGGCCATGCAGTCTGCAGAGGCGAGAGGTGGAAGGTGTGTGAGAGCAGCTGAGAACCAAGAATCACAGGTGAGTTTTTCCTCCAAGGGTTTCTCCAATACTCCATGTTAAGGGACAAGATCCAGGACATCAAGACTCTGAAAATATGCAGACAGAAACAAGGTAAGTATTTACGTTTCCAAACACTATACTAGGCTGGAAGCATATATACCGGCAGGTAGAACAATGCTCCACTGGAGTTCAACTGAAGCCTTAAGTAGTCCTGGCACCAATTAGAGAAAATGGTTTCCAGCTGCAGCTGCTCACCAGCGCCACCCATGCCTTCAGGAACCTGGTGGAGAGAGGTTGAAAAAACCCTACACTATTTCTAAAAAAGAAACCCAATTTTACTTTCAATTTATTAATCAAGTTTTCAACATGAGGCTTAAAAGAGAGATGTGAGTCGACCAAGATACCCAATTATTTGTAAGAATCAACAAACTCAATAGGAACACTATTCGTATATAAAATAGAAGTGAGGGCTGCTGGTATGGACTTCCTGGTTGAAAACAACATCCCTTTGTTTTTATCAGCATTTAACACACGTTTGAGATGGAAAAAATCTGACTGGTGGATTTCAAATGCAGACTGTAAGAGCTGGAAGACCTTAGAAACTGTTCTGGCTCAAGAATAAACAACTGTATTGTCGGCATATGTAAGGATCCATCAGAACTGATCTGACTACATTACTTATGTAGATTATATAGAGGGTGGGTCCTAAGACTGAGTCTTGTGGTACACCATTTTTGACAGTTAAATAGCTGGAAAAAGTACCATTATGTTGAACACACCACCTCCAATATAAATAGGATAATAAATATATAAATATAAATTTTGCGAGATAATTAGAGAACCAACCAATGGTGTGGTCTGAGAAAAACAGTTTCTGAGAGCTTATGGCATAAGATGTCATGGTCTATGTTGGATAAAATAAATATTCTTTAATCATCTTTTTACATAAATAAGCCACTCTGTGGACATGTGAAGATTCTTCAACCCAATTTACTACTTGCAAGGGTTCAGAGTTCACACCCACAGGCTTACACAGATGTTACACTGAAGATCCGGTTGCGAGGTCTGCCCATGGATGGTATAAAGAAGTGTTTTTAATAATGTTTATCAGACAGTGACGAGGTCAAGACGACCTCTACTTTCCAGCTTGCAGAGGAGAAGGAGGAGAGGTTGGAGTTTATTAGAGAGGCAGGCTCCATGCTCAGAGAGGAGCTTGAAGGCAGACAACTCTCACACATTAGTTTAACATCAGTTACTTTTACTGATAAACATCCATAATCTTTATCTAAATTCTCTTGACAGTCTACAGTATCAAAAGCTTTATACAGGTCTAAATAAATTGCAGCACAATAGTCCTTAGCATCCATTGCTTCAACAACATCATTAAAAACCTTCAATGAAGCAGTGATTTCCTGAAACCAGACTGAGGGGAAGATAGAATTTTAAAATAATCCAAATACTTCTTGACTTGTGTATTTATCATTTTTCTAAAACCTTGGCTAGAATACAGAGTTTAGATTGGTTGACAGTTGTTCAGTATTGTGGGGTCTCCTTCCTTCAGTAAAGGTAGAACAAAAGCTGTTTTCCAAGTGTTTGGAACTGTATTTTGGCCTATGAACAGGTTAAAGATGCGAGACACTGGTTCTACAATGATTTGTGTGGCTAGCCTTAAGAAATAATTATAACAATAATGCATTTTATTTGTAGGCACCTTTCTTGGCACTCAAGGTCACCTTATATAGTCAAGCATAAAAACAGACACAATATTATATGCACAGTAAAAATAAGTACAAAATAGAATTTAAATAAGACAGTGCAGTTGCAATCACAGTACATAGGCTACTGTAAACAGATGGGTTTTTAGTTTGGATTTGAAATGTGGCAATGAGTCTGTGTTGTGAAAACCAGGTGGGAGTGAGTTCCAAAGCTGGGGAGCAGGGCAACTGAATGCTCTGCTTCCCAAAGTAACAAGACAGGCAAGGGGAACAATGAGCTGAAAAGAAGAAGAGGATATGAGAGTACGAGCGGGTGTAGCAATGTGAAGAAGGTCCAAAAGGTATGGAGGAGTGAGGTTATGGACAGCTTTGAAGGTAAGGATGAGTATTTTGTAGTTAATACAATATGGGATGGGAAGCCAATGTAGCTGTTGTAAAACAGGTGTGATGTGATGGATTGAGGGGGTTTGTGTAATGATACGAGCAGCTGAATTTTGGACCAGTTGTAATGTATGGAGAGTTTTCTGTGGTAGGCCAAAAAGAAGATAATTACAATAATCTAAACGAGAGGTGACCAAACTGTGTATCAGAACAGCATTGGAGTGAGGAGTGAGAGAAGGACGGAGATGATGAATATTTTGTAACAGGAAGTAGGCTGACCGAGTGATATTATTGACATGGGAGGCAAAGGAGAGGGTGCTAACAAGGATGACACCTAGAAATTTGAAAATAAATGGAAGATTTGAAATCGGGTGAAAATTATTGAGATTACTGGAATCTAAACCAGGTTTTTTGAGTATTGGAGGTACAGCAGCTGTTTTGAGAGCAAGGGGAACAACACCAGTGGTAAGGGAAGAATGTATAATATCTGTGATGGAAGGGGACAGAGAGGGAAGGGTAGCTTTAACAAGAACAGTTGGAAGGGGATCTAATTGACAGATTGAAGATTTTGATTTTTGAATTAATTTGGAGATATTGATTGAGGAGGCAGCACGGTGGCGCAACTGGTAGAGCTGCTGCCTCTCAGTGAGAAGGTCCCTGGTTCAAACCCCGGTCCAGGGGCCTTTCTGGGTGGAGTTTGCATGTTCTCTCCGTGCATGCGTGGGTTTTCTCCGGGTGCTCCGGTTTCCTCCCACAGACCAAAAACATGCATGTTAGGCTGATTGGTAACTCTAAATTGTCCCTAGGTGTGAGTGAGAGAGTGAATGGTTGTTTGTCTCGTTTGTCTCTATGTGGCCCTGTGATGGACTTGCGACCTGTCCAGGGTGTACCCCGCCCCTCGCACAGTGATTGCTGGACATGGGCACCAGCGACCCCCGTGACCCAAAATGGAACAAACGGGTAAAGAAAATGGATGGATGGATATTGATTGAGGGGAGAGAAAATGAAAAAAAAAGTGAATAAAGTGAGTAAAGTGAGTAAGTAAAAGTGAGTAAAGTGAATTAGTAGGGGCAGTTGGAACTGGAACAGATGATATTTATATACACATATCCACCAACAATTGCTACCCACTGTGGCTTTAATAAGGATGAAAGTCATCAGGGCTGCAATTTTTTTAGAATGTTGACCTTTTAACAATTTATTAATGTCACTAACTGAAGCTGGTTTTCCATTAGTAACTGTGGCAAACAAGGAGCTAGAGGCAACAAAATGTCTATTTAAACAAATTAGGATCTCTTGCTTATTTGACACAGGAACAGAGTTAACAAGTAATTGTGGTGGCAGGTCAGATGACTGGGAGCTGCCAGAAAGTGATTTGATAGTTTTCCAAAAATTTTTTTTACGGTCTTTTAGATCTTTGGAGGTCTGAGATAAGAAGTAGATATGTCCTGCACCTTTAATGGAAATTGTACAATGACTCAGCTGTCAAAAATGCAAGCAGTCAGTAAACATTAACCCTCAGACTCTGAGCTTTTCACATTGTGCAACATATTTGCTTAAAACTGTAATATTAACATTGAACATGACTGAAGAAGTATTTTGGATAAAAGACGAAACGTTTCAACAAAGAAGAATCCATCCAGAGGACCTGACTTAACCTTGCTAGATTTGGTATTAACAGTTACAGTCAACACTATGTGCATGTTAACAAATGTTGTCATGAACCACTAAACTTATTTTAACAAAAATTTCAGAAAGTAATTATTAGACATATACCCTCTTCATCGTCTACTGTATTGTCTATTCATAGTCTGGTTGCTCAGGCAACAGGTCCAAGAGAGAAACCCTAATATCCAGAGTGACACACTCCTGCTCCTCCTGGAGACCCCCAACACACTCCCAAGCCAGAGAAGATACACAATCCCTCCAGGGAGTTCTGGATCTGTCCCAGGGCCTCTTCCCAGTGAGATGTACCCAGGAAACCTCTAAGAAGAGGTGTCCAGGAGACAATCAGATGCACAAACAACTTCACCTAACTTCTTTTGATGCAAAGGAGCAGTGGCTCTACTCCAAGCTCTCCTCAATTGACTTAGCTCCATGCCCAGTTTCTAAGGTTGAATCTAAGGTTCAACAATTGAACCTCAGATTCGATTCAGATTCAGCCTCACTTCCAACACCTTGGAGTAAACCTCCCCAGGTATACTTAAAAATGTGTTCCCACGATAGTTGGAACACAATCTAATCCCTCTTTTTAGAAATGTAAACCACCACCTCAGTATGCAACTTGTCAGGTATTGCAACATTGAAGAAACATGTCAATCATAACAGACTCAAAACATCTGCAACCTTCAGCATCCCAAGGTGAATCTTTACCCCTGGCACTGTGCCACCAGGGACATTTTTGACTACTTTGGTGACTTCTACCATGGTCAAGGACTTGTTTTCTCATGAGCCCTCAGACTTTGCCTTCTCAAAGGTGGACATGATGGCTGGATTAAGGAGATCAGCATGATGTTGGATTTTTTCTTTAGAAGGTGTTGAGTTTCTATTGCATTTTCTGAAGGTTGTATTTGGTAAGTTTTGACATCAAGCCAAATGATGAAACCACCCAAATGTTGGCACTTAAAAGCTAGCAGGAAATGGGTTTTCATGGGCTATGACAAAACACTGAACCAATTATGGCTTGATTTATTTGCTTTATTTATCAGGCTTTTCAGTGGAGCAAGTGAGAGTATCACTTTGTATAAGTTATTGTAATGCAAAATATCCAAACTCCTACTACCAAGCACCATCCCTGTAAAGAGGGTTGCAAAGGCACTGTTTCAGGTAATTTCCCAAATCCTAGTCCCAAAAAGAAGTTCTGACTGACCAAGATACATAGTTTATGTGCACCCTAGTCAAAGAACTCTTTGAATTATTGATCATCAAATCAATTTGAACCAATGTCTACCACCTGCAGACTGACAGCCTGGTGGAGTGGCTGAATACAACTTTGAAGTCCTTGATTCAGAAATTTATTCATAAGGATTAAATAAATTTGTACAAATGGCTGGACCCTCAGTTGTTTGCAATTCAGGAGGTTCCCCAGGCCTTCACAGGCTTTTCTCCCATAAGGGGCCAAGATGATGTAGAGGTAGGGCAGCTGATCTCGGACCAGAAAGTCGTGGGTAAACTCCTTGCCATGCCCACGTGTCATAGTGCCCTAGAGCAAGACACCCAATCCCTAACTGCTCCCCAGGTGCTTGCATAGCTGCCCACTGCTCCACCTGGGTGTATTTCATGTGAGGTGGGTTAAAAGCAGATAACTAATTTTGTCCTTGTATGGGAAGATACATTGATGACAACACATAGCACTTTCTGTCTTTCTTTCATTGAACAATAGTTTAACAGAAAACCATGTAGTGTCTTGGGCCTTATGAAGAAAAACTAGCAGGATTTTCCAAGCTCCAGTAAACGTTAAATTCAGTTGTTCTTGGACTTGAGAGCAACACTCAATTCATTGTGGTTATCACAAGCACATTTACTCCAGGCACAAGAGCATCAGCAATATTTGTATAACTGTTAGACAAGATACTTGTATTCCTCCCTTCTTTTAACTCTAAATTACTCACCAAGTGATACGGTTCCTTTGTGGTCACACAAAGTAAAGTATCTGGGGTACCACTCGGATAGTTGGTAGGTGCTAACTTAGAAGGAAAAGATTGAAGACACTGTGGCCTGTTCATGGTTTAAGACCAAAAATGGGGAGAAAGTTATTGCAGCTGGCTGGGTTTCACAGGAACCTTTCTCTTAGTTTTTTTACATTAAATTTTTATGAAACTGCTCCTTCTGACTGGATGGCTGTGACTCATGTCCATCAATCTTTAAAACAAATCAGAGACCCTCACTTGAGCTGAAGTTGGTAGCACAGTTAACTGGTTCTCCTTAAACCAGTGGTGTGTTGCTTCTGTGGTGTTTTCAGGGTCATTGTTGTTCTGGAAGGTGGTCCTCCATCCCAATCTCAAATCTCTAAGAGACTACAAAAAGTTCCACTCAATAATTTTTCTGTATTTTGTTTCATCCATCTTTCCTTTATCTCTGACCAGTTTGTACTCCCTGCTGATGCAAGCATCCCCAAAGTATAATGCTGCCACCACCATGCTTCACTGGTGGCAGATCTGGTTCTGGTATGGTGTTGTCTTTGATATTTTGGTCTCCTTTGGCCTCAGTTTCATTTGTGTTAACAACACATGATGCTTTACAGAGGTAGAAACAGAAACTGATGGTAAATATGGAGGGGGTCTTATGACTAATGACAAAAGCCGACATGAAGACAATGGGAAACAGGTGAGAGTGGGCAGGGCAGGAGCAGAACTGAACAGAGAGGACAAAAACTGAGGACAAAAACACAAACTGATAAAAAAACATTATAAGCAACAAAACTCAAACACAAGAATCCCAAACACAGAAAGTAAAACATAATGACTAAAGGAGAAACTAAACACACCCACACACACGTACGCACGCACACGCATGCACGCACACACACATGCGCACACTAAAGAAACACCATACATCATATTAACTGGTCCCAGTCTTAAACGTGGAGACCACCATCTTATTGTAGAATTATAATTATTATAATTATTATAATATAATAATAATAATTATATTTTTCTTAAATAATGTTAAACTGATATTTTTTTCCTAAATAAATGAAGCTTTAATTGCAAAGATTTATTTACTTAAAAATAGTTATTGAAAATAAAAACAACCCTCTGATAAACTATAAAGTTTGTCAGTAATGCATTTTTCATGAACTAAGATACAGTAAATACAGAGTCAATATAATTTACTCAAATTGCTGATTTTGTATATATATATATATATATATATATATATATATATAAATATAT
>NC_056498.1:73248817-73255343 GCF_014905685.2 Nematolebias whitei | reverse complement strand
GGGGGGGGCAGCGGGGGCCGCTGACCGTGACAGAAACTATAAAAGATGCAAAAAAAGACCTCGCAACATAAAGCTGAAACATACAATGACATCATAATACATTTATGCATAGAGGTCGACAAAGCTGGTGAGTTATCCATAAACACTCCAGAAAGTTCCAAAGTTCTGATAAGATGGTACAGTGTCCATCAGTATCATGGTTCTGATAAGGCCACAGATGTCCAGAGCTGATGCCCGTGCTCGATTTAGCATTCTCCAAGATTGAAACATTCATGCTGGCGAGTTCACCAAAACGCTGAGTATTCTGAGAAAAAAAATTTGTTGCTCAAATTTTTATAACACATTTGAAATTTAATTGAAAAGTCAGAGTTTCTGCGACTCATGGAAACTGATAATGTCCACAAACCTTTTGAGGTATTTTGAAGACTTATTTACAAGTCAGTTCAATTTAGTTTATTTATATAGCACCAATTTACAACAAAACTTGTCTCAGGGCATTGCACAAAAACATTTGTATACTGTACATTATAAAATGCCAGTGAGTAAAGTTATCTCTTCAATGCAACCTCCCATCCTGAGCAAGCACTCAAGCAACACTTGAAAGGAAAAACTTCCTTTTTACCAGGAAGAAACCTCCATCAGAACAGGAGGCTTAAGATGAACGTCCTCCGCCCCTCTGGTGACTCCTGTACGTCCACGCTCCTGTTCAGAGAGAAATCTATCTTATTGAATGACAATGTGGAAAAGCAAGCTCAGCTCATAACAGCTCACTCTGCCTTTTCATTCATGCACTCGCCCAAACCTTGTTTGTAACGCTTGAAATCCCAGTGTCTTCTCCAAAAATACCAACAAATGCTCCCATACTTAATGCATGGTGGGGGAGGGGTTGGTGAGATGGGGTAGAGGTAGGGCAGTCGACCTGGGACCAGAAAGTCGCAGTTTGACTCCCTGCCATTCCCACATGTCGTGGTGTCCCTGAGCAAAACATCCAATCACTAACTTCTCTCCGGACACCTACAGTACATAGCTGCCCACTGCTCCAACCAACTGTGTCGTATGGGAACAAACATTGATGACAACATAAAGCACTTTACTTTAAGAAAAATGCGCAGACTCATTGTTTATCAGCCTCAAACAAGTACAGATTGGTGGAATCGCTAACCCTCTTTCCCTCCTCCACAGACCATATCCCTTCTCATTTCAAGTCCCAGTCAAAATACCTCAGCTTCCTCTCTAGACTTTTCCTGCTCAAACACTGAACCTGAACCTGAATTTACAGGTCTCTCTTGTAAATGAGTCCTTGAGGCTCAATGAGACTAACCTGTATAAATAAAGAACGAAAACCTTGTGAAAAATAAAAAGTAAAATAATTACAACAAATGTAGAGTATGCTTGTGTTGAACTTGAAACCTGGCATAAAAAATGTTAAGAAGACTGTCTCGAAGGGTGGTGTTTTTTAGCTAGAGACCCATAGGTCCACATGAAAATATATGAAGGACAAACATACTTAGAAAAAAAGATTAAGCAACATTATTTACATCTTTACAGACAAAGAAAAAATCAGTTACGGATGAATAATTCCAATTAACCTTCTTCCCCTTTTTAATCAAAAGGAGGAATTTAATTGATGAGTCGTGGAAATTCATTCAACCTTTATTTATACAGGTTGGTCCCAAACAAAATATGAATTAGTAATTCAGTTCAATGAATAAATATAATGAGAAAAAGAAAGCTAACTATTTAGTAGTAAATTACTGCCATGATAATGAGTCTAAATATTATTAACTTTAAAACGGTTAATTTTGTTTATGCGCACACACTATAACCCTCAGTAATAAATAGAGAGTTGTGACAAAAACGAAAAAAGTTGTCCCACTATTTTACCTCAGCTGGTGTCTTAGATCCAAATCTCTGAGCATTGGAGATGAAGCATCCAAAGGGTCAAATCCTGCAGGTAACAAACATCTGCATCAAGCTTCATGTTTTTTCTTCAGCGTCAACACAACTCACAGGGAAGACTGGTCAGTCCCTGTCGTCCCCAAATGTTAGGCATTTCTGCCCAGTTTGTTGAGATCGATAGGGTTTTGCAGCAGCCGCCATTCTCTTATTAATTTGTTCATTTAAATATTTATCAATTTATTTGTTTGTTAATTTAATCAGGTGTGTCCTTTTGAGATTATAACATCTGTTTTGCAATGGATCCTTGGCCAAAAAGGCAACGCTTCAGTTCCAGAAATTTACAAGGGCCTAGAGGAAATGAAGGTTGAGGTTTTATCTTTCCCACCCAAATGTTTGTTGTTGGTCTGGAAATTTTAACGTGCAACCTTTCAATCACAGGCTTGCCATCTCTAACCTCTGAGCCATCACTCCTCCAACATGCATACCACTTAATCAATAAATAAATCACGAAAGTGCTCAAATTATATCAGTATAAAAACAGACATTGCTTAAAACAGGGTGGTTAGACAACCTCTGCATGAAGAGTTCATGCACTTGAACAGTTCTCTCGAACACAGCCAGGTATTCATTCCCCTGCTCCTGTGTCATGCTAATGTACTCCTCTTTTGTCAGTGTGGCTTCACATTCACCCAGTTTGTGCAAGCTTCTCTTATAGGCTCTTCAAATCAGGCTTCGGGGTGCTGGAGGGATCATTAACCCAGCTTACTCCCCAGTTTCTGGGAGGATTTCAGTTCCTGCTCCTACTTTCCTACTGCTCATGAGATACAGGTGTGCTCATTAACCACAGCTAATGCTGAGAACCTGATGAACTGAGACTAGATTTAAGCATAATAAATAAATAAAGGTTGAATGAAAAGAAGAGGACCTGCCACAACTCTTTGCCTGAGTATTGAATCGCCATGGTGATTTTCATTCTCTACTCACTGAGTAATCCTTAACTATCAAAGTTCATGCTAAATAACCCAGGTAGAAAAATCCAACAAAGTTAAGTCAGGTCCTCTGGACAGTTTCTATTTGTTGAAACACTTCATCTTTCATCCAAAAAGACTTAATCAGTTCGAGGAGCCACAACAAACTCAGTCTTATAAATAGCACCTTCACATAGTGGGTCAATCAGTTTGATGGTGCTATGATGGTTTGACTGCCTCAAACAAGTTTGCCGGGGAGAGGGCGAACTCCAGAAACCATCTTAACACCATCAAACTGGTTCAAGTTCAAGTGGCTCTTCGGACGGTCTTCCAAGTCTTTTGGATGAAAGACGAAATGTTTCAACAAAAAATAACTCTTCAGAGGACACGACTTGACTTTGTTGAATCCTGAAACTAATTACTTTTTTCTAGTGATTACCAAAGTTTAATTTCACGTTTTTAAATGGTAATGGTGTAGGCTTTTTGTCCTGTTGCTGTCTGTTTCCTCATGTTTCCAGTTCAGCTCTCAGTGTTTTCCCTCCTTGTGTTCAGCTCGTCTCACCTGTGTCTCATGTTAATCATTGCAGGTGTCTGTCATTGTCCCAATCAGTGTGTGTATATATTCAGATCCCTGGTGTCTTGTCTTTGTCTCGGGATTGTCCTCATGGTGTGTTCTGCCTTCCATCTTGTGTCCTGTTCGCTTGTGAGTATGCTGCCCCTTCAGCTTTTGCTTTATTTTTGTAAAATAAATATTTTGGATTTTTTTCTTCCACAAATCCTCAGAGTCCGAGAGATTTATTTGTCATTCGCATCTCATGTGGTACATGTGGTGGAACGAGATTATGTACACAGGGTCTCAGTTACATCCAAATGTAAAAGAAAAACAGTAATAACATCTAAAATATTAACTAAGAAAAACATTAGCTAAATAATACACTAAGCACTAATAGCATAAAAACAATACATCGAACAGCAGCACGAACATGAACATGAGTCTGTGTGAGCAGATGAGCACGCATGAACACATCAACATGAAACAGATCAGCAGCAACATGAAACAGATCAGCAGCAACATGAAACAGATCAGCAGCAACATGATGTGATTTTTCGCAGTGATTATTCTGGTTAGAGATTCATGAGTCTAACAGCCTCAGGGTAGAAGCTGTTCCTCAGTCTAGTGGTTCTAAACGTAATGCTCCTCAACCTCCTTCCTGAGGGGAGTGGGGCAAAAAGTGTGTGTGTGCTGGGTGAGTGGGGTCCTTCATGATGCAGGTAGACCTATTCCGGCATCTAGAGGTGTAGATGTCTGTGATGGTGGGGAGGCTGACTCCCAACAGACTTCTGTACAGCCTTCACCACTCTCTGCAAAGCTTTTCTTTCTGCAGCTGTGCAGCCTCCATGCCACACGTTGATGCTGGAGCACAGGATGCTCTCCACTGCACACCTGTAGAAGGAGGTGAGGACTGAGCTTCCCAGACCAGCTCATCTCAGCCACCTGAGGAAGTAGAGTCTCTGGTGTTGTTGCTCCAGCTGAGGTTGTCATTCTTGTGTACTCCCAAGTACTTGTAGCTGGAGACCTTGGTTTTCCAGAAGGTAAGTAAGGGAGCTGGTCGGAATGTGGAATGTTAGACGAGAGGTTGAAGGCAAAGTTGGTCATGTCTGGAGTTCTTGCAGGGTAGGAGGATGGAAACTCCAAGGCAAAGGTACAAAAGAGGTGCAAGGTCCAGACTGAGTACGAGGATGCACAAAGATGCTGGGAACTCAGGTGGAACAGATCCAAAAGACTGAAAGTAAGGTCTCACTATGGCACTGCAAGAGTCACAAGGAAAAATCCCAAGGTTAGATTTTAATCTTCATTGAGATTACAGTTGGATTGTGAGCTGAATCACCATTTGGTAATCAACTTTCATTCAACCTTTATTTAAACAGGTTAGTCCCATTGAGCCATGAGGACTCATTTACAAGAGAGACCTGGATTTTAACAAAGAGTGATGACAACAGTGGATAATGACGACAACAATACACATTAACAAATGAGTCATACAATATATTTTTTTTTTTTTACATCAACAGTCCAGCATCTGGTTCTGGTCTGACTCTGACTTGTGAGGTGGAGGGAACTCATCAACTATAATCAGGAACAGTCAGGTCCATTAAGCTCCACCTGCCACTCAGGAGCTGCAAGAGGTGGTTAGTGATATCAAACAGGAAACAAAAAATAGAATCCTCACTGTGCTTGCCTTTAGTGGTCACTGTGTGAGAGGCAGGTGCACCTGGACAGGTCTCCAGTCCATCACAGGGACGCATGGAGAAACAAACATCCACTCTCTCAGATCTAAAGACAATTTAGTTATCAATCAGCCTAACATGAATGTGTTTTAGTCTGTGGGAGAAAACCAGAGCACACAGAGAAAACCTATACGAGCAAAGGAAGACCATGTTTGTTTTAACTCTGCAGTTGAGTCACTTTGTGCCTCATTAAAATTCAGCAAAGTCATTCAGCAATCAACATTCACATTGCATTTTCACAGAAAATGCATATTTTCATGTTCACATTTTATAGTGATATATAGGTTGTCTCTAGTAATTTACTTTGTGCTGACAATTTTCTGTGAAAAAGACAGGATATTAAGTTTCTTCAAGTTTTTTTCCCAGCAGAGGGAATTAGTACTGACAGCAATTTAAATATAATTGGACACCATAAACCACAACATATAAGAGAATGAAGCAAAGCAGCAGTTTAATCTTTAAAAGCATAAAACTTACAATTACATGTATCACTCAGTTTTTGCTTTTGGTGATTTTACTGGTGAATATATTTTTCCCCAAAAAATCTGCATTTATATTCCAGTAAACAAAAAGACAATAAATTCTTACATCTGCAGAGAAATAAATAAATAACATGGCCTTAAATATACTTTTAATGTAGGTGCTAAAGGCATGGCTAGGCATGTTGTTGGCATATGAGTCAATCTACAGTATATCTGACTGTATGTGACTTCTCACAGCCATTGCAGGTTGTTACTGAAGGCATCAATAAACATTTGCAGTAATGTAATGCTACCCATTTAATGAAAAGCAAGCAGTCATGTATTTTCCTTTTTCTGTGTCTAACTGTTACCAAAATATCTGATGAACCATGGCACACATTTTAATAAAAGCCTAAGAATGCAAAAACTTTCCCAAAATTCCTATATTCCATCCATCCTTTTTGGTGGTCAGGTTTAGGAGGCAACTGGTCCAGGAGGAAAATCTAGATTTCCCTCTGGACATTTTGACTGTTCATCTCGTGCTATCCAACCACAGAAGAGTCTTGTTTATTTAAGTCACACTCTCCTGCTAATGAGAGCAGCTACGATTTAATATGAGCAACTTGCCATTTTCTATGAGTCTGTTGTCCTAATGTACTGGAAGAAAATATTATCACTTATCTTACTAAAAAAGAACCACACTGTGAGAGTAGCTCTGCTGCAGCTTCCAAGATGGCCGCTAACGACCTACACCTGGCGGTCATCTCCCTGATGAGCATTGACTCCTATTTAAGGCTGCAGTCAAGACTACTCGATGCTGGAGCATTGATTCCCTCCCGGTACTAGTGCTCTCAGCCTTTTATGTTCCCTAGTGTTCATGATACTGACCTTTGTGTTTTTCTATGCCAG
>NC_056498.1:73227194-73248717 GCF_014905685.2 Nematolebias whitei | reverse complement strand
GGGGGGGGCAGCGGGGGCCGCTGACCGTGACAGTTTCCTGGCCAGTAAATGGTGTGGAACATGATTTTTTTTGCTTCCTCCATCCTTGTGTTCTCTTTTTCTCATCTGCCTATCATCTATGTAACAGGTCTCTCTTGTGAATGAGTCTTTGAGGCTCAATGGGAAGTAGCCTGTATAAATAAAGGTCTAATAATAATAATTCAGGTTTGAGAAGCGCAGGCGGAGGTGGTTGGATGGCGGCGGAGCAGCTGAAGGAGATCCTCAAGGGAGTATTTGAACTCACAGGTTACAGGCGTCGATGCTTTGTGAAAGGTGACAAGCAACCCAGGACTGGAGGCCTAGAAAACAAGTTATATAAGAATGTGAGTAAAACACAAAGTAAAAATACTTAAATCAGAGATTTAACACAAGGAGGCCAATAGCACAAATACCAGTAGGTAAGTAATGCTCCAGCAGGGAAGGAAGCTCTTCTGCAGCCTTTTATAGTTCTGGAGCTCATAAATGGAATGATCCCCAGTTTGCTGCTTGTTGGACCACTCTGGACTCTGTAACCTGCAGGAAGAGCTAGAATCCCACAGTATTGGGGCCCTAAATGGTCATAGTGGCTATATATCAAGGTCCTAGGTGGAGTGTAGGAGCATATCTGTGCCCTGAGGAACATTGGTGGCAGTGTAAAAAAACCAACCTCTATTTCAAACAAGTTTGGGGAATGCTGTATTTTAGTTCAAGGAATATGTTTACTGAATAATCTGGATACTGATATTAATGCTTTCAGAACAATTTATATTTTTTAAAACTATGAAAAAAATCTAGTTGAATAAAAAATATGTTATGCGGTCATATGGTATGGCATAGTACAAGTCAGAGTCAGAGTCAGAGTTTCTTTATTGTCATTCGCACCTCATGTGGTACATGTGGTGGAGCGAAATTATGTACACAGGGTCCCAGTTACATCCAACAATAAAATGTATAAGAAAAACAGTAATAAGATCTAAGATATGAACTAAGAAAAACATCAACTAAATATACACTAAGCACTCATAACATAAAACATTGAACATCAGCACAAACATGAACATGAGTCTGTGAGGAGATGTGCACGCATGAACACATCAACATTAAAACAGATCAGCAGCAACATGAAACAGATCAGCAGTAACATGATATGGTTTTTCACAGTGATTATTCTAGTTAGAGATTCATGAGTCTAACAGCCTCAGGGTAGAAGCTGTTCCTCAGTCTAGTGGTTCTACACTTAATGCTCCTTAACCTCCTTCCTGAGGGGAGTGGGGCAAAAAGTGTGTGTGCTGGGTGAGTGGGGTCCTTCATGATGCAGGTGGCCCTCTTCCTGCATCTGGAGGTGTAGATGTCTGTGATGGTGGGGAGGCTGATTCCAACAGATTTCTGTGCAGCCTTCACCACTCTCTGCAAAGCTTTTCTTTCTGCAGCTGTGCAGCCTCCAAAGCTTATTCATTTAAAAAAAATACAAAACAATTCCATAACAATATAAAAAAAATACAAGAGATTTAAAATGAAAGGCAGCAGAAAGAAGAAAAAAATCTTATTATATTTGCCCCTTTTTTCAAACAATTATTTCAATCATATAATTTTCAAGTAACAGAACAAAATGAATAACTCTTTTTAAGTTTTCTAATTCTAATACAAAAAACACACTAAGCTACTTTATATATATATTTTTTACAATTCAGCTTTGATCTTTTTCTTAAACTTACACATTGACTTGGCATTTTTAACATCACTCTCTAGACCATTCCACAATCCAACTCCTTGGATTGAGGTAGACCTTCCCTTCAGACTAGTTCTGAATTTTGGTTTGACAAATATCTTTATCCCCTTAAGATTATAACAACTTTGTCTTTTAACGAAATTTCTTTGGATATTTAATGGTAATGTGTTATTTTGAGCCCTATACATAACTGATAAAATACTGTAATCTACTAAATCATGGAACTTCAATAACTTCAGTTGATAAAATAATGTGCTTGATGGGTGACTGTAATGCTTTCTGGTGATAATTTTTACAGCTCTTTTCTGTAAAATAAAAATAGGCTTTGTAAATGTTTTACATGCTTTCCCCCAAACATCAATGCAATAGATTAAATGTGGAACAATGATTGTGTTATACAACATGTACAGAGCTTTATCATTTAATAATTCCCTGACTTTGTATAGTACTGCAATAGATTTAGATATTTTTGTTCTTACAGAATTTATGTGATTTTTCCATGTTAGCTGTTCATCAATGATTACACCCAAAAATTTCATCTCATTAACTCTACAAATCTCAACACCCTCAATATGTACTGATATAAACGGTAATTGGATGTGACTCAGATTACACCGTGAAAATCTCTCAGCTATTTCTGATTCTTCAAACACACAAGCCATTAATTACATGATCAAATGTGTTTCTTGGTGGAGTTCAATAATAAAACATGCCATGAAGGTCAGCCCTCTGTGCAGATTGGATCCATTATTGCATCAAACCTTGATTTGTAAAGTTTAAACTTTGGTCTGACAGGTTTTGTTTCAAAGGGGAGCAGTGCAGCAGACAACCCAGCCTTCTGCTGTCAAATCCAATGAGTGGTTGATAAAAATCCATCCCGCAAGCTGGTAAAGTTCAGGTTTGAGCAGATTTATGTTGGCTCAATCAAACAGTGATAAATTGTAAAGCATTTAATGCCTGGTTGTAATCAATGGGTGCATTTGCAACGAGCCCCTGAAGGAAGTATATTACTGAAATAATGATGTTTTCTGGCTGCCTGCTTGTGGGACTCCTCTGGAGGAAAGACCCACACAAGGTGAATGAATGCTGGAGAGAAATCTGATGTGATTAGAAAACAGGTACTTGGCAGTTTTGCTAGAAATAATGAAAAACCTGTCAAAGCTTGTCTCAAAGGTGAATTTAATGATTAAATGTGTTTAGGAGACGTAAAGACAAATAGTCTAAATGAAGCAGAGACAAATGCACTTTCCAAGAGTGCCATCTTTGAATCAAAACACAACAATGTACAAACTCAAATGTACCAAAACTGTAAATGTTGGTAAAAAAAAAATAAAAAAAAAATAAATCATTTTCTGCAAAAGGGGTGAGTGAATGCTGAGTGCTGAATGATTTGGGTAAAATCTGAAACTTAATTGTAAAATTCTAAACAAAAGGAGAAGCTGAAAGAAGCAAAACACGAAAAGCAAACGAAACATAGCAACGAAAAGCTAAAATGAGCAAAAACTAAAAGTTGCAGAAATGTAGCTAAAAGCTAACATTAAACAAAACAATAAGAAAAATTACTTAGACCAGCAAAACAGCAGCAAAAAAGCTAAAACGGGCAATTCAGTAGCTACAAACTAATAGTTAACAGGACTTTTTTTTTTTTTTTTTTACGTCTTTTGACCAGTGGGTCAGTGGACGCGCGTGGCCGATGACGATCAGCTGATCCATCTAAAGCTTAACAGGACTTTTTTTTTTTTTTTTTACCTCTACCGGGATTCACACAATATTATTCATAAAACTGCATCAAAGAAGCCCGAGCCGACATTCGCATTTATTGCACAATGCACCAGCACGTTTTAAAAATGTATTGGCTGTGCTGGTGTATTGTAACCTGTCACGAGAGCCACCAATAAAACATGACGAGCCGCATGTGGCTCGGGAGCCGCGCAATGAGTATCCCTGATCTAACACATTGTCAGAACTAAGTGGTGAAACAGGAAAATGTTGCTCATTCAACCAGCTAACATGAATTCATTGCACATTTATGGTTGGACAGTCTTGCTGGGACAAAAATAGGTGAAAATATTTTGCAATGACTAATTAAGAACATTTTGTGTAGATAGACTGTCCTAGCATTAACATCAGAATGTTACTTACCTTGAATGACGTTTTGTTGCATTCAACTAGTCGTGAAAGGCATTTGGTAACAATCCACGTGGTGCTGTTATGATGTGAACTTGGACCAGAAACAGCATTGCAATTACACAACTGCTGCAACACTCATTCAGGTTGAGGCGAGGATGTATTATTGTCTAACCTGTTGGCAACTTCTCTGAGTAGCTCAGAAAATTATTTTTTTCCTGTAGCCATGACATTTACAGACTTAAGGGGACTGATATTTGAACCGTGTGTTTATCAGAGCTGCAGCTTTAGTTTGAGCTCCATACTGCCATCTAGTGCAGAGGAGGATGCATTGCACATTCAGGCCTAACTCCATACTCTGTGTGTGATTACATTTGTCTGGGTAAACAACTGGATCCACCCTGGTTCTCTTGATTGACAGATGAAGTCATTCTGTTGAAAAGTGTCATTATGAAATAAATAAGCTATCATGATAAACACAATTATGAAATAAATAACCCATCACAGAAAACACAATTATGAAATAAAAGAATAAAATGAAAAAATGTTCATAATAATGAGCTTAGATACTTACTTCATAATGTTTTATTCATTTATTTAGTTTTGCCCATTTTGGTGTTCCATACTTATCAAGCCACACAATTTGATATATAAATATAAAAACCGGATTCCAAAAAAGTTGAGACACTAAACATATTGTGAATAAAAACTGAATGCAATGATGTGGAGGTGCCAACATCTAATATTTTATTCAGAATAGAACATAAATCACAGATCAAAAGTTTAAACTGAGAGAATGTATAATTTTAAGGGAAAAAATCTGTTGTTTCCAAATTTCATGGTGTCAACAAATCCCCAAAAAGTTGGGACAAGTCCATTTTTACCACTGTGTGGCATCCCCCCTTCTTCTTACAACACTCAACAGACGTCTGGGGACAGAGGAGACCAGTTTCTCAAGTTTAGAAATAGGAATGCTCTCCCATTCATGTCTAATACAGGCCTCTAACTGTTCAATCGTCTTGGGCCTTCTTTGTCCCACCTTCCTCTTTATGATGCGCCAAATGTTCTCTATAGGTGAAAGATCTGGACTGCAGGCTGGCTATTTCAGTACCCGGATCCTTCTCCTATGTAGCCATGATGTTGTGATTGCTGCAGAATGTGGTCTGGCATTATCGTGTTGAAAAATACAGGGTCTTCCCTGAAAGAGATGACGTCTAGATGGGAGCATATGTTGTTCTAGAACCTGAACATAGTTCTCTGCATTAATGGTGCCTTTCCAGACATGCAAGCTGCCCATGCCACAAGCGCTCATGCAACCCCATACCATCAGTGATGCAGGCTTCTGAACGGAGCGTTGATAACAACTTGGGCTATCCTTGTCCTCTCTGGTCTGGATGACATGGCGTCCCAGTGTTCCATAAAGAACTTCAAATCGTGACTCATCTGACCACAGAACAGTCTTCCATTTTGCCACACTCCATTTTAAATGACCCCTGGCCCAGTGCAAACATCTGAGCTTGTGGAGCTTGCTTAGAAATGGCTTCCTCTTTGCATTGTAGAGTTTCAGCTGGCAACGGCAGATGGCACGGTGGATTGTGTTCACTGACAATGCTTTCTGGAAGTATTCCTGAGCCCATTCTGTTATTTCCTTGACAGTGACATTCCTGTTTGAGGTGCAGTGACGTTTAAGGGCCCGGAGATCACGAGCATCCAGTAGAGTTTTACGGCCTTGACCCTTACGCACAGCGATTGTTCCAGATTCTCTGAATCTTTTGATGATGTTATGCACGGTTGATGATGATAACTTAAAAGTATTTGCTATTTTACGCTGGGTAACACCATTCTGGTATTGCTGCACTATCTTTCTGAGCAACAATGGTGAAATTGGTGATCCTCTTACCATCTCGGCTTCTGAGAGACACTGACACTCCGAGAAGCTCTTTTTATACCCAATCATGTTGTCAATTGATCTAATTAGTGTTAAATGGTCTTCCAGCTGTTCGTTATATGCTCAATTTCCTTTTTCCAGCCACTTATTGCTACTTGTCCCAACTTTTTTGGGATTTGTTGACACTGTGAAATTTTGAATCAACATATTTTTCCTTTAAAATGTTACATTTACTCAGATTAAACTTTTGATCTGTCATCTATGTTATATTACGAATAAAATATTGACATTTGCCATCTCCACATCATTGCATTCAGTTTTTATTCACAATTTGTTTAGTGTCCCAACTTTTTTTGGAATCCGGTTTGTATAAAATAGCACCAATGTTTTTCTTACAAAAACATATGGAAGAAACACTAAACATGAAAACAGAGTGAATGCTGACAGAATGTACACAATGAAGTCACAGAATTTCTTTATGTGAGATACAGTCCTGTGGACATTAAACTAAATAATAATAATAATAATAATAAAGATCATGAGGTAATGTTAGCTTCATTGTTAGGTGCTGCAGGTTTGAGCCCAGTTTGGTCAGGAAGGGCATTGGGCATGAAACATTTGCTAAATTTTTCATGAAAGTTCGGTCACTGTGGCTTTCCCTGCAGAAGGGAGCAACTGAAAGAAAAATATCAGGAAAGTAACATCAAACAATGATGAGTTCACAGTAATGGGGCGCCATGTTATCTTTTGTTTGCAGATCTAAGTTTGGGGATCAGATTATTTACTGTACAGCACTAAACTCCCACCAACACAGCACATATAGATTAATCTTATTTATCAAGTATTTTTTTTAGCCCAATTTAAGAAAATAGTAAAAAAAAATAATAATAATAAAGATAAAGATGCAATGAAATTTACATTGATCATCAAAAAAATTGGTTTCAAAGTTTACAATCCTGTAATTGTTTTGTCACCTGTCACAGAGCAAAGTGGGGGAATTGAAAATATCCTCCATCCATCAATAAATGTGAACATAACTTGAAGAAAGACTAAGGTTCTGACTTCCAGTTTGGTGTGTGGCTGTATATATGAATAAGAAAGTTTACAAAATAAAAATGGGTTGTTAAAATCCAAGCAATCCAACGGAAAAAATAAACTTAACAACCTACTCTCTTCTTCTCCACTGTGTTACTCCTACCCAGTTGAATATCTTGTACCAAAAACACTATAAATGTTTACTTTTACCGAGGCAATGTGTTTCATTCATTCATATGTGTCATCTGTTCTACTTGAAGTATATTTAGACATTATAATCTGTTCTATTTACTGACTGTGATTGTGAATGATAAACTGTCCCATGTAATGACTCTTACTGTGACCAGTCAGTGGGGAACAGAAAAAAACTGGTTATTCTGATATCCTCAAGCAGTGCTTAATTTGAACCGGATCCTGCTGGAACAAGATCTGGGAACTCTCTCATTTTGTCAGGGTGCATTCCGGCAATTGTTTGATTGGATCCGGCAACTCTCAGGCTTACTTATATATTTATGAACAAATATGACTGTGTTGTCATTTTGGGAGCCATGCTTGAACCTTGTCGCTGCCTTCTGCTGCTGAGGTGATGAATGAATAACTCCATCACCTCTGCTGCAGTTTTTATGACGCTCTGGACGCTTGTCACCCACAGCATGCATGCACCAAAGAGTATAAGCTCAAAGTGAGAGTGATACCTGCCTCCTTTTTCCTCTTTTGCGTTGACAAAGTGTTTTAGTTTTATCAATAAGTTTATTGTCAAAGCACAATTTTGATGTTTTTTTTTTGTAAATACAGAAGTAATGTTTAATAAATGTTAGGACTCTATTCTTTGCTAACAAAATATATTTTATGTCATTAAACAACTTGTCAGGTTCTTGTCTTGTGAGCATGCACATTCCCCAGGACATCCCGCCTCCCCTGCCGGTCTACCAGCTGTTTGCGTTCCAGCATTGATCAGTTTACAAATTAAGCCCTGTCCTCAAGGGTTGATTGCTATGATCTTGTTACAATAGAGTTGATGTGATATGGTGACGTGCCTTCAAGCACAGTCCTTGACTCAGATCCACTCCTTCTTGTCCCGGGGGCAGGAGCTGAGGCCTGGGCTGGAGATTATTCTATAAAACTAACCTGTCCAGTTCAGAGAGTTAGAGCAGGTCAGGGTTTCACATGGATGAAAGCACTGATAACAGTGTAATCTGTGAATGTTGTACTGCTCTTGAAAGCTTTGTAAATAAATCTGATGAACCTTGGTCTGTTTGGGAATCTCATTTTTTTCCATGACACTTTCTTTCCCTGTTCTATTCCAGTCCAGAAAATGACTCATCTCGGAAACTGCAAACTTTCACTGACTGAATTCTTCAGCAATGGGGGAAATCAACTTTCTGCTGTAGAGCTTGCAGCCGAAGCCTTGAGCTGAACAGCAGCCCCCCGCCTGCACCTCCCTGCTTCCTGGGGCCACGGATCACTCACCTTGCTGCACCGGAGCAGGGCGGAACACCTGGAGCAAACATGTTTACCATATTTGCTCAGGGTCAAAACAGCTTTGTTCCATGGCGTCCAGGTGAAATGAAGCTGTTTTAACCGTTAAAGAGCATTTATTAAGGAAAAGTTCAACTGAGACACACCTTTACTATAATGTTGAGCAAACAAATAATTGTTTATAAGTGTTAATCTTGTTAAATTTCGAAGAACTGCAACAGTGAGTCCTTCTGTGCACGTTCCCGCAGCCGATTTTTGGCAGCCAATCGATTTTTGGCACAACACCGGCCCATGTTTCCCGGGGGTCAATGGTGGCGCATAATAAACGCAACGGGTCAGCGGTGACACATAATAAATGTGACTTATATGCCGAAATTACTTATATATGTTTTTTTTCCCTCTTCGTGATATTTTTTTTGACTGATGTGACATACTCTGGAGCGACTTATGCACGGAAAATACGGTACTCAAACTACACAAAACAAGACAGTAAAAAGTAAACTGCAGAGACCCAGACCTTGCTTAACAAATTTATATCAGGTTTTGTTTCTGTGACTCAGCTCCTTTAGGTCTGAGGTCACATAGGCCTTGATCCATTCTGTCATGGCAAATAAGCTGAGCCTCAAGTACGTCCATGAGATATGGTTTGAGCAAGATTCTGAATACAAGCTGCCAAACTGTGCCTCTTCTGTGTACCGGTAGTCTGGCCAAGCTCTGGCAAACGGGCTACAGTTCGGGACAATAGGGCTGGTGTGAATGCACCTGTACTTAAGACACTTAAGTCTGGAGTTTTGTGGGCATGTCCCACTAGGAGGAGACCCCATGCACACCCAAAATGTGTATAATATATTCTCTCAGACCTGGGCACACCTTGGGATTCCTATGGAAGAAATGGGGAGCAGGCTGTTTAGGTGTCCTCCTGGACCTGTTTCCTCTGTGACCCAACCATGCATTTCCAAGCAGGAAGAAGATGGAATGATTTTTTATTTTTTTGCCTTTATCTGAATTCATAAAGGTGTCTTTGTTTTAATCCAAGTTCCTTGTTAATAAACTAAACAAACTGTTGCAAATGAAAGGTGAGTGACCTTTCAAGCTGAAATCATAGAATCTTATGTTCTGTGGTACTTATGCATGCTTTTCATTCAATGTGTGATTCTTAATTGTTGTATTGTATTAATGTTGTATTGTAATCGTGTAGATGAACATATGCTGTGATATATTCATAAATTAAACGGATTCTTTCATTTTTCTGGACTGAATAGTGTCATGTGTTGAATTATTAAAAACGTAACGTGAGACGTTAATTTCCTTTGACCCATCAAAATGAACGTGGTCATTTATTTACAGAATCAAGTTTAACATCACACATTTACATTAATTTGGCAAATTGAAAATTACAACATGGCTAATTTAGCAAGTTTTACAAGGAGGAAACAATACGGCGATTGTTTCCCTTGCTTCCAGCTGTACAACAGACATTTCTAAAAATATCTGGAATGATTTCTAGCAGGATAGAAGAATTTTAAAGATGGAAATTGAAGTTTAGGGGGAGAGGAAAAGATGGATGAGGGAAATGTGTGTGTGTCGGCATCAGAACGGCACTCTCCTTCTGGACCCAGCTTAACCAAACGGTACACTTTGCGGTTGAAGATCGACTTTTTACCTTTCTGAAGATATTTCAGTTCCGGCGTAAAGTTCCACTTCAAGCCACTTTTCAGCGTCTCCGTAAGAATTGTAGGGAACCGTTCGGAGTCGTGACTGTACTTGTTCGACACAAGTTCACCTCACGAGTGGACTTCACATGAGTGGAGTCCTTCAGATTGTTCCACTCAGAGGTGGAAGCTGTCATAATCCCCACAAGACTCGGAAGAACTGCGGATCATGCCTGGACTTCTGTTCTCCCAGCACTGGAGCTGCAAAACTGAAGCCAGAGCCTGAAGCGACCGAAGCTCTGCAAACTCTCCACCCGACTGTTTTGAACTAGGAAGTACCGACATTTAAAGAGTTCTATTTCCGGTTCACTTGGGAGGTTCCTGATTGGTCGTTTCGACCAGACAGGGGTGTGTTTTTGTGACGTAAGAGGTCACTAGGAGTCAGAAAAACAGCAAGAATGTTATGGAACAGATTGAAAATGTTTTTCAGACAGACGAGAGGAATATTTAGGCGAGTTGGGGGAAAACAGGTGCCAGCCTCTATATTTACGTCTGAGAGGATTTAAAACATGACAGTTCGTTCCAACAACTTGTTTTGCGTTTGACTCCAACCTTGGACCAACTTACACTTGCTCATTCAAAGACAGAAAATCAGAAAATGCATAATTACTCTGTAACAGACCTTAACATGATTTCTACTTTGCATGAGGATTAAAAATCACTAATACTGTTTCACAGTTGATTAAAAATGATTAGTTCACTTTAACATTTAAAAATGGTTTGAACTAAACACACTTTGATTATCAAACATTTGTAAAATAGTAATGATAATAGAAAAAGAGTGTTCTTTCAATTGATCAGTGCAGGACACTTAGAAAGTCTCTGGATGACTTAATCTTGTGTTTCTGGACTCAAATCAATGAAATACAGTTCTTGTTCCAGGAAGGCCCTCAAGGCCAGATTTTGACCGGAGGCTTAGTTCACTACAGTCGTATTGTTTTTGTACTACTAGTGCTTAGCGTATTTTTTGTTTAACGTTTTTCTTAGTTCATATTTTAGATATTATTACTGTATTTCTTTACAATTTATACTTTTGTTGAATGTAACTGGGACCCTGTGTACACATTTTCATTCCACCACATGTACCACATGTGGTGGAATGACAAATAAAGAAACTCTGACTTTAAATAGTCCACACTGATGGTTTCCTTTTAAGCTCTCCAGGTACTGCAGGCACCGGCCCCCCCCCCCCCCCCAACCCACCTACACACACATATACACACACAGATATGTCTATGATATATGTGCATGTTTGTCTGTTAGCAAAATACCTCATTAACCACAACTTTTCATGAAATGTGCTAAGTAATTGTATTACACAGTGAAATATTTTTACAAAAATATCTATATTTCAGTCAATTTTATAATTTTGAACTTAAAATTAGTGTGAGTATATATTATATATACATAGATATATTCTGAGCACTGCACATTGTGAAAAACCTTTGCTTGAAATATCAGCATTACATGATGGAGTCAACCTTTTTGTCTGTCAGTAAAACTGCTCATGGACTACTGAATGGATTTTAGAAAAACTCTCAAAAAGTCATCATTGGATGAACATCTATAACAATTTAGAGGTCATGTTGGATTGAACTGAATCTAAAGGTTAGTCCACTTGATAAGGACAGACATCAGCTTTAGCCAACATACAAAAAAAAAATATTACAGGTAAAGAAGAAGTTTATGCAGGATTACAGCTATAGCTGGTAGCTTCATTTCTATGGAATAAAAAAGATTAAAAAAATAAACAAGTTATTGACAGCAGTAATTACAAACACATGAAGAGTAGATAGGGAGAAAAGATAACAGCAGATTGAAGAAATGTGGTCACTCTGTCCTCCAGCAGTCTAAGCCTAAAGCAGCAGAACTACGAGATAGCTCAGGAAACCCAATCCAACCCTAACAATAGGATTTATATTAAAAAAAATCTTAAGCCTGGTCGTAAAAGTAGACAACCGCATAGCAAAATTGATATGTCCCACTTCTGGCTCATACCATACACTAACACCCAGCTCACACACAACAAAGGATGAAAGCTCTTTGGTGGCCCGGATGTAGTTTGCCAGAGGTGGCCCAAGCATGGGCCAGCACTAGGCCAGCTGTGATACAGTGGTGTGCCAGTGCTGGTCCAGATCAATCCCAACACTGGCACCAGATGTCAGCCTAATGTATTTCTTTTATTTCTCTGAAGCAGTTTGATGTACAGGTACATTGCTAGGGAATATTGAACAGGATATTGAGTATGATTTTCCATCCATTTATTTATGAAAGTTTATTGGACTGTCTTTTCAACATTTTTATTGCTGTTATTTTGACAAATTAGCGCAGTTGTTTACATGATTAATGTGAATAATACACATCAAACATTTGTCTCTTTTTTTTACTGTAGCTAAGCTTTTTTATTTATTATGTCTGAAACATATGCATGAGTTCACATCAGCAGTTGTGTGCACTCTGTAGAGCTGTCTGGAGATGCTGCTGTGCATAATGTATGGCAAGCCAAGTGGTCCATTAATAGCCACTTTTACCACATGTCTGGCTATTAATGGGCCACTTGGCTTGCCATACAGATTAAGACACTTCATCCCAGTGGGACATGCCGTCTGGGTCTCTGCTGGGCAGGATCGTGTGTGCAAGTTGGTGTCTGGCTCAAATTAAACACTGAGCATAACAATTAAAATGTATCCCATGCTGTTTAATAACTTTACCTAATGGAAGCATATATAAAGTAAAGAGTGTAATTACATCAAATTTATTGGTAAACATAACCAAATGATCATTCCACCAGTCAATATTTACTTTAGTTTTAATGCACATATTTTCCTAACTAAGATCTTTATTGTAAGATGGAGCTGTTTTTAAGAGTTTTATTAGGACTGATCTTTTTTTCTATTCTGAATTTGATCTGAAGCCACCAGAAAGAAGCTAAAGTTGGAGATGTATCATCTCTCCTTCTAACTTACCAGCCTCAAATTTAAGAAAATCCATTTCAGCTCAAAAGCTGGATTTATAACAGCTGTCAGAGTCTTGCTGCTTTTTCCAGTCCAAGTTTGTTAGCATTGTGATTTATTGCACTCATGTAGCTCAACCAATACAATATCAATTTCCATATTGCACAATAAATGCAGTTTTTCAACACTCTTTCCTTTCTCACACTTTTTCTCCATCTCTTATTCAACACAATGTCTTACAGCGTCATTTCCATTTTCCTTGTGTTTTCACTCAATGTCTCTCTTTTCCTCCCTTCCTCTGTCACTACCTGATTCTTTACTATCCGTCTGCCTCTGTGCCCGAGGTGCTGTTTGCTATTTGGATGATTTAGTCTGTGAGGGAGAGAGGGATTTCATTAGCTGTTTACCTGAGGGCCTCTGTTACCCGTGGTGGAATAAGACAGCTTTATTTAAAAAAAAAAAAAAAGAAAGAAAGAAATCCAGCATTCAGCTTAGGAGGATTGCAGAGGAGCAGCAGGTTAAGGTTCATTCAATGCATCCTCAACCATTGGATTTAGTCTTTAAAGTAGAATATGCACCATACCTGCAAGTATATGTGAATATTTTCTTTATCATCTTTAAGTTAGTGGTGAGAAACACAGGATCTAGAGTGGGTGTTTGCCTGTGGAACTTTACTACAACACTGCTTTATTTAAAAAAAAGGCACCACAGTGGAACAATGTTCACTTCCAGGTTTAGCATTTGTGAGATTTTAGGGTTTTGAGACCTCATTGGTCTGTGGTGTTTTTATTTGTGCTTCATTTCTTGTTTACATATTAAACCATTTTTATTTAATAAAAAAAAACTAAAAGCATAAAAAACTAAATTAAGGAAACCCATGCGATTTACCGTTTTGTTGTCGTTGGGCCACAGTGACTGCTGTGAGTTATTTTTGGGGACAAATCTTACACTTCTACATGTTTATCCCTCCTGTTGTGGTGGTAGAGAAGTGGGCTGTGGATGAGGAGAAAACCAGAATGTGTTTCCCTCCTTTCCAAGAGCAAAGTCATGAGTACCTTCCCCAAACAAATTGATTCAAGGATTCAAGGTTCTTAATTATCATTCACATTGCTGTTTGTCAACAGCACCGGTGGTGATCGTTGTTAACCCGGGCCTCGACCAATCTGGTATGGTTTTGATTTGATGAACTCTCATCATAGTTTTGGCAAAAGTTTTTTTTTACGTCGGATGCCCTTCCTGACACAACCCTCACCATTTACCCGGGCAAGAGATACACTGGCTTGTCCTTCCTAGTGGCTGGTTTAAAAATTAGTTTATTAAAATATTTGTATAATTATTATTATTTTTTTTAACAAACAAATGTATAATGTGTCAGGCGTTCTGTTGGTCCCTAAAGCCTTGAGTTACTTTCATTCACCTGACCAAGACTCTGTTGGTCAAAACCGCTTCCTGTAAGGGTAGAGTGGGTCTTTGAATCTTACTAATTTTTCTCTGAGTTCAGTTCAAACCAGCCATTTCATAGCTCCGATGTGCCATGTAGGCATAATTTCTCGACCATGAAGGCTGGTGGCGTTCCCAGAAACCAGAGCAAGGACGGTTTAACAAAAATGGCTTGCGGCAGATAATCAGCTTTCTTTCAAAGACAGGTTCTTCACAAATGTCCATTTGTTCGTCTCTGTCTTGGTCATCCAACACAGACAGTTTTCGATAACGGGAAAGCAGTTGAAGTCTCTGCACTTCCTGCCGCACCCACAAGACGTTGCAGTCTTTGCTGTGAATGAGTCTTTCACCAAGTTTGACAATTAATGTGCTGCAAAAAACATTCAGCGGAGCATCGAAAGCCTGACAATATTCGTGTATTGGTGCTCCAGTTGGTTCAGACTCACTCCGTGTGGAAATGTGAGCGATTCCTCTAATGCACGCAAACAAATCCTGCCCAAGTTCTTTGAGCAGAACCCATCATCTAGAGAAATCAAAAAAACAAGGTGACGTTTGGTTTAAAACGCATTTGGAAAAATTCCTTATGCGACACTAAAGGGCCTTGAAAACAAATCCAAGAAAGACAGCCAGAAGATAAAAGCTCATGGCTGAACTCAACAAATTCAACAAACCACAAGATACTTGGTATGAATTATAACAATGTTTTAAGTAATCTGAGAGTACTCAAGAAGAGACGTGAAAGGCACTGTACTGTGTTGTGATGGGTAGATGTGTTTGTTCCGTCTGAAGTCCACCATCATCTCCTTCATTTTCTTCACACTGATGTGAAGGTTGTTCTTCCTGCATCAGCTCGTCAGGTGTTCCACCTCCTGCCTGTAGCTGGACTCATTGTTTGTGATGCATCCAATCACCACTGTTTCGTCTGCAAACTTTACAATATGACAGCCTGGATGGGTAGGTCTCATGATGGCGGATATAAGATATCCATCCATCCATCCATCCATCCATCCATCCATCCATCCATCATCTTTACCATTTATTCCATTTTGGGTCACGGGGGTCGCTGGTGCCCATGTCCAGCAATCACTGTGCGAGGGGTGGGGTACACCCTGGACGGGTTGCAAGCCCATCACAGGGCCACAAAGAGACAAACGAGACAAACAACCATTCACTTTCTCACTCACACCTAGGGACAATTTAGAGTTACCAATCAGCCTAACATGCATGTTTTTGGTCTGTGGGAGGAAACCGGAGCACCCGGAGAAAACCCACACATGCACAAAGAGAACATGCAAACTCCACCCAGAAAGGCCCCTGGACCGGGGTTTGAACCAAGGACCTGCTCGCTGACAGGCAGCAGCTCTACCAGTTGCGCCACCGTGCTACCCTATAAGATATCTTATATACAGTATAATATAAGATGGTGCGTCACATGAGGTCCTTTGAGGAATGCTAGGTCTTTAATTTAAAAAGTTAAGTCTGGTCCTCTGGACATTCAAAGAACAAAGCAAACTAAAAAAAAAGGTAGAAATGTTTTGTCTTTCATCCGAAAGGCTTCATCAGTCTGAGGTGCTGTTTTCAGCTCAGTCTCTTAAATAGCACCTTCTCAGAGTGGATCAACCAGTTTTGCTGCTGACAACCAAAACCAGCTGCTCACATGCTCAAGAAGGACCATCAGCCTAACAATGGATCATTAGCACACTGATGGCTGTTTACTATTCACAGAGTGTTGAGTGATAATAGCAATAACAGCATTGTAAGAGGGGGACAGTTGAACCCGGAGGCCTCCACCTCTGTTTAATGATGGACAATTTCTTTTCACAAAGATGGCCTCCTTTACTCTTCTCTCAAACCATCGTTCTTCTCTGTCCAGGATGTGAACATCTTTATCCCTGAAAGAGTGACCTCTGGCCTGGAGATGAGTGTAGACCGCAGAGTCCTGGCCTGATGATGTTGATCTTCTGTGCTGGGCCATCCTTTTGGCCAGTGGCTGTTTAGTTTCCCCGATGTAAAACTGATCACAGCCCTCCTGACACTGAACAGCATACACAACATTGCTCTGTTTGTGCCGGAAGACTGGATCTTTGGGATGAACCAATCTTTGCCATAATGTATTTTGTGGTTTTAAAGCCACTGGGACGTTATGTTTAGAAAATAAACATCTCAGTTTCTCTGATACTCCCTCAACATATGGAATGACCACTGGTCTGGGTTCCTCCTTTTCACCTGTTGGCTGACTGGAGTCCTGTTTGGGTTTCTTCTCTGCTTTCAGGAAGGCCCAGTTAGGATATCCACATTGCTCTAGAGCCTGTCTTGTGTGTGATTTCTCCTTCTGCCTGGCTCCTGAGCTAGTGGGGATGCTGTCTGCTCTGTGATACAGAGTCCTGATGACTCCTAACTTGTGCTCCAAAGGGTGATGGGAGTCAAACTGCAAATACTGGTCTGTGTGGGTGGGTTTGCGGTGCACCTCAATTTGTAAATGTTCTCTATCAGAATCTGAGACCTCACAGTCCAAGAAAGCCAACCTGCCATTTTTTACATCTTCTCGTGTGAATTTGATGTATTTATCCACAGAGTTGATGTGGTCAGTGAAATGTTGGACTTCCTGAGATTTAATTTTAACCCAGGTGTCGTCAACATACCTGAACCAATGACTTGGTGGGGTCCCTGAAAAGTACGTCAAGGCTCTCTTTTCTACCTCCTCCATGTACAGGTTGGCAGCAATAGGAGAAATTGGAGACCCTATAGCACACCCACGTTTCTGCCTATAATATTGCTCCCCATAGGTGATACTTCACCTATGGGGAGCCTACTGGTTGACTGCAGGCACAGTTCAAGAGTTGACACAGTTGTTCTGTGAAAAGCGTGGTCCTGCTGCTCAGAGTGGTGTCTGATTTTAACCTTAAACTGGCCACCCCTACTGCATCATCAACAGGAATGCACGTAAAGAGTGATGTGACATCAAAAGAGACCATTGTTTCATCACTTTATATGATAACATCCCTCACCTTATCCACAAAGTCCATGGTATTCTGTATGTGGTGTTCTGAGCTGCCTTTAATTCCACATTTTTTCCATTGACCTTTTCCTGCTGACCTCCTGTCAGTTTCCTACCTAGTGCAATTTTGTTCTTGGGCAATTCAACTTTAGCTTCCCATGTTTCTTCATTTCACAGCTAACCCCCCCCCCCCCCCCCCCCCATACACACACACACACATCCTTACCCTCCCTGTAGCCCCACTGTATCTGTCCAATGTCATGTTGTCTCTTGCTCAACCTTATCCTTTCTTGTCATTCCAAAACTTGTTGTCACCTTTCTGTCTGTTTTCAACTCCCTGCTTTCACCCGTCACCCCTCACGTTATTTTCCATCAACCCCTCCCCCCCACCCTCCCACACCCTGCCCCCACCCAATCACACACACACACAGCACCAATAACCTTTCTGCTGGAGACATGAAACCCCCTGTATGTCACTTCACAGCCCCACTTTCTTTCTCATTTTTCACACCTTTCCCTCTGCCCCTCCACCTCCTGTCACTCTGCTTTGTTGCATGACCCACATATGGCAAACCTTCCTCTTCTTAGCAGCTCTAATTTCTCCTCACCCGTGACCTCCATCCCTCTTTTCAGTTGGTCGGTCAGTCAGCATGTTCTGTCACTCCTGTCCTACACACTTGAAAACACACATCTGGTCTACATCCACATTTTACTATGAAAGCCAGTGTTTATGTTTAAACTGCTTGGTTTAACTATAAAATAAATCACCAGACATACTTATTAAACAAGTTATGCTTTAAAGTGTGAAAGTTTTAGGTATAGCAAGCGGTACGCCAATATCCCCCTTCCCTAAGAAACTTGAATAGTGAATGTTTCTAGTTTTTGAGATGCATGTTTTTGAGAGTAAAGGTAAACTTGGAATGTAAGTAAACTTTAATGTTTTTGATGCAAGCTATTCTATTGGGTAGGAGTTATACTGTGTAGAAGAACAGAGATTTTTAGCTTGTTTATTTTTGCTTGTCTGAGGCAGCAGAGTGAAGGATCCTGGCGAGTGGAAAACAATTTTATCCACCACCAGGTGCAGTGGGGGAGCCAAGGGGTGGCCAGAGGTGGACTCCACAACCATAGGTTAATATTTGGCCACTAAGGGCCGTCCCAAGCATTTGTGGAAACTACACTTTTAAGAAATATAAAATCTAAAAATCATTTTCCTCAGATGAGAAGGGTGACCTATTTACACATACGGTATATATGATGGTGGCCATCTTGGAGTTTGACGAAGCAAACTAATTTTCTAAAGTAAACATTCTTATGTCTAGACATTTCCACACATCAAAATGGAAGTCGGTACTTCACTTGTTTTTCAAGTTATCACATTCACAACATGCACAGATGGTCTGACGGATGAGCGGACAGCATATTTTCTACCTCATCCAATTTCCAATTCTAATCTCTTCGCTCCACTACAGGTAACATCAACCATAGGAAGAAAATTCCCCTTCATTAATGAGAAATGTGTAAAAATATTGAGCCATTTTGAGATCATTTTGAGCCAAAGTCAGCGGAAGAGTTCAAAATAACTCTCAGACCACACCATATTTTAGCTCAATATCTGCAAAATGAGTAACAACCAAGGTGTATTTTCTAAGTTGTTTAACTGTGGCAGCCTTTTTGAAGGGACTTCACTCCAAATGGTAATAGGTTGTAAAGCTCCACCCAGTGATAACTTTCTGAGAAGATCATTAACATCGGCCCAATGTTTCATCATATATTTTACTAACACCTCAGGCAAAGAACACACATACAAACACACAAATAAGTAAACATGTTCCTACCCTTTTATCTCAGTTTTATTTGACAAACTCATATCATCTTTGGCAACAGGCAATGTGAATTTATGAAATAAACTTGTTTCAGAAATAAATTAAAATTAAAATGACATGATTTGAATGCACAATAATTCTCTTTACCTTGAAAAGAGAAGATACATTTGTTAGATGATCCAAACCATTCAGTTTATTCAGTTTAATTTAATTTAATTCAAATAAATTAAATTAAACTAACTTAAATAAATTAAATTCAAATCAATTCAGTTTATATAGCGTCAAGGCGCATGCTTATTAACTAAATGTATGATACCATAACATGTATGCTGAATGGACAGAACACTGGCCAAAAAAAAAACCCCTGACATAATTAGCGTGTAGCTTCGTGTAGCTTCTCATCACAATAGACAAAATCACCGGGTTATGAATTTTATGCCATATTGCACATCCTGACTCTGAACATTTGACTGTTCTTACAGTCAGTAAACACCTGCAGATGTCCACAATAGTGAAACATCCAATTGTCAATACTAACTAAATAGACCTGTATTAACATGTAATGTATCATTTCAGGTTAATCAGTCAGTTCATGTCTGAAGCACCTCTAAATCCATGCGTGTCTTTGGAGAAGGATGGGGCAGTAATACCATACCATACCACTTTATTTATAAAGCACTTAAAACAGCTACAAGGCCAACCAAAATGCTGTACAGACAAAACAACAGGTAACACACAAAGCAAAATACAAAATGAGGTAAATCAGAATATAGACAAAAAACGATGCATGTGTGGCCACTGCACTTTAAAGCAAGTATGTCATGACACAAACATTCAAAACTTCAAAATTACAGATAAAAGCAAAGGATAATGATGTTTAGAGGAGATTATAACAATTTTTTTTCTTGTTTGTCAGATGGGGATGAGAAAACAGCCAGCCAGACATATGAAGCCATCACTGGACCGCAGCATCAGGATCTGAGGGTTGGGGCCTCCAGACTACACATCAACTGCAGCGGACCATACCTTGGAGCTTCTCCGGACCCTCTGCTCTCCTGCACCTGATGGTGTTTTGAAAATAAAATGTCCACATTGTGCCAATGATGCTGGAGTCCTCGGTGCCTCAGTTAAGAAACATTTCTGCAATGACAACACAAACGGGTCCTATGAACTAAGCAGAGGTCACACAGGTACACCAGGTACACCAGGTACAAGCTCAGGTGTTTGTGACAGAGCAGGAGCACTGGGACTTCATGGTGTGGTCTGAGTCAGATTACTTTAATCAGAGGATTGTGTCTGATGGTGAGTTCTTTACTGAAGCAGTGAAAAATGTAGAAATGTTCTATAAGGTCAGCATTTTTACCTGAGCCATTTGCCGTATTTTATTTTTAATTGTTACATGTTTTGGAGCAGACAAACTAACACAGGATTAAAGCACATGATTAGGATTCCACTGATGATATTTTAAGATTATATTTCATACGTAGCTGCAGATTTAGTAACATGTTTTTTTTGTTTGTACAAATAACCTCAGTCTTTAATTTTTTTAAACTGTTACAATTTTATTGACGTTGTCATGAACCAGAGGCCGGATCGCAAACAACAACAACAACCACTGAGAGGGTTAAAAGATTTATTGTGAAATAAAGTAAAACCCTGGAGTAGGTCCGGTTCTGGGCTGGTTCCGATCTTCTGATTGGTAGTTCGAGATTGGGTAGTGTTGTAGTGGCGGGCTGCCAGTAGAAGTAGAACTGATGTTAAGGTCCACTGGAACGGAGTCCAACAGGCTTGCAACTAAAAGATAAAGGTTAGTAGATGCAGGGGGAAAGAGACTAATTGGGGAAATGAATCTGTGGGAATCAGATTCAGGGGTAAGGATAAGTCCGTGATACAGAATGAGCTTGACCTTTAATCCGTGATCCAAAAAACAGTCAGAAGGGAAAGGCAGAGTTCATACCGTGAAGTCAGTTGTTCAGCAGAAGTATCCAGTACGTGATCCAAAAAGAGAGTCAAAAAACAAGAGCATGAGTCGGTACCTGATCAGATGAGCAAAAGCAGACGAGGGCTGAGGCAAAAGCGTGGTCGTGGTCAAGGCAAGGGTCATGAACGTGATGAGTCAATCAATGGAATGCTGGAAAGTCTACTGCTGATGAGACAGGATAGAGAATCTGGCCCAGACTGAGAGGAATGAGTGAGCTTAAGTACTGACTGGACCAGGTGGTGGAGCTGTGGGATAATGAGCGGTGACAGGTGACATGAGTTGAGTGATTACTGAGTGTGCAGCATGACAGAGGAGCTGACAGAGAGCAGAGCTATGACA
>NC_056498.1:73217273-73227094 GCF_014905685.2 Nematolebias whitei | reverse complement strand
TTTGTGGTGTTTCTAGTGTAAAATACTTCCACACAGCGGACATGTTTCAATGAAAAGTTTGTTAGCCTTTAGCCACAGTGCTGCTAACTCAGTCCTCACATTGTAGCTGGCTGCAAACTATGAAATGGATTTCCTGAATGTGAGGCAGTCGTAATACTCTGGGCTCATGAGACACGCCTCCATTCAGGAAATCCATTCCATAGTTTGAAGCCAACGTGCAGCGCAGTTAAGAAATCTGAGAATTCAGACAAAAACTGAGCATAGGAGCCTGGTGGACAATATTCCTATAACAACTAGTGAGAGTGGCCTTTCCGATTTCCATTTTGGATGGGGTAGACAGAGACAGCGACTCACCACAGCACTGAATCTGCATGGTGAAAGTTAGTAATGATACTCATAGCATCTGACAATGGCCAGGTGTCCACACTGGTCCGGTTAGACCTCAGTGCTGCAATTGATACAGTTGATCATAATATTCTATTACAGAGACTTGGCTATGATATTGGAATCACAGGAACGGCTCTAAATTTGTTTAAATCATGTCTATCTAATAAATTCAAATTTGTAAATGTAAATAACGACTATTGATCATACACCAAAGTTAGTCTTGGAGTTCCTCAAGTTTCAGTGCTTGGACCAATACTCTTTACCTTGAATATGCTCCCATTAGGTAATGTTAATAAACAGCATGGGATAAATTTTCATTGTTATGCTGACGATACACAGTTATATTTGTCCATGAATGAATGAATCCAATCAGCTACCCAAACAACAAGCATGTCTTACAGACATAAAAACCTGACTGATCCTAAATTTTCTGCTTTTGAATACAGACAAGACTGAGGTTTTAGTTTTTGGACCTGAGCATCTTAGGAGGTTTTTTTTTTTCAGCTTTCGTCCTCCTTGAATGGCAGTAATCTGGCCTCCAGCTCTAATGTTAAAAATCTTGGTGTTATTTTTGATCAGGACATGTCTTTTATCTTTTAGTATCAATCAATAGTCCCAACTGAAATATAGAAGCTACATGTACATCTCCGCCTTGACCTGTTTTTCTAGGAACATGGAAACTTAAATAATTAGGTGCAGTGGATTCATTTATACTAACAAAATCTTCCTGTTTTAGCCAGGTTTCTGTCAAAAAGAATAAATTCTAGGATTGAAGGATTTTTATTGTCATACCAGCTCACATTTGCATGTTATGTTATGGTACAAAATTTGGACTGAGATCTCAGAACAAACTTAACAATTTACAAATAAATACAAAAGAGTATTAAGTGTAGCTCGAGTTCAGCAGTCTGACAGCTGAAGGGAAGAAACTGTTTCTGAGTCTGGTGGTCTTGCTCTGAATGCTCCTCAGCCGCCTGCTTGAAGGGAGGGGCTGGAACAGACTGTGTGCAGGATGAGTGGAGTCCTTCATGATATGGAGCTCCCAAGTCCAGCTCTCTGCAGCTTCATGAGGAAGTAGAGATGCTGGTGAGCCTTCTTGACTAGACAAATCAGTATGATGATCAGCTATCAGGTCAGTAATGATCAGGGATTTGGAAGAAATTGATCTGATGTTCAATAAACCACATATAATTATTTTGTTCTGGTAAAGTAGTTTTGTTTTTAATAAGATTATTAATGTTTATATTTTTAGAGCTGATTTTTGGTTTATTTAATTTGAGCCGTGGGCGAGTTGGCACTGTTTCAATGGGGTTTTGGGTGGGTAACAGAGAAGCAGCAGAGAGGTGTGGAAGACTACAACTCTGCTTCCTGGACTGATTTCTAGACTGGACTATTAACTGTCAATAATCTGGATGTCCAACTGAATCAGCTAAGATTTTAGAGCAAAGTGCTGCTTCATTTAAGGTGGAATGGATTCCATCTCGCTGCATCAGAACAGGTTTTCCCCCAAATGCACTCCAGTTATCTAAAAATCCTACGTCGTTTTTGGAGCACCACCTGGACGCCCAGTGGTTGAAAGCTGACATATGGCTAAACATGTCATCACTGGTTAGGTTGAGGAGGGGCCGGAGAAAACTATGGAGTCCGACAAAGTTTTTGCAAAGTTACACACCGAAGCAACATTAATTTTAGTGATCTCTGATTTGCTTAGCCGAGTGTCGTTTTTGTGAATAATGCTTTTACTGTATTTAGCCTTAGCTTTAGCCAGTAGTTTCAGGTGGGATTCAATGTCGCCCACTCTGACCCTAAGCACTGAAAACTGATTAGAAATTTGTACATGTCAGCGGTTGACCAAGGACTTAGTATTATTATTAATAGTATTATTATTACTTTGGACAGTCACCCTGCGGGCCTGTGGGTCCAGATTGCTAAGTGGAGGAAACTGATTTGAAAGCATGACAGCTCAGTGGTTAGCACTGTTGTCTCACTGCAAGAAGGTCCTGGGTTCAATCCCCGGTTGGACCTGGGGTCTTTCTGTGTTGAGTTTGCATGTTCTTCTTGTGCTTGCGTGGGTTTTCTCCAGGTACTCCGGTTTCCTCCCACAGACCAAAAACATGCACGTTAGGCTGCCTTCAGGTCCAGGCCTCCCTTGCAAAAGAGATCTGTGATCTCAATGGGATTTGCCTGGTTAAATAAAGGTTAATACATAAATAAATGTGATTTTAAATATAAGAAAAATATTTTGAAACATCAATCAGAATGTGAACGGGTCGATGGTGAACCAGGGACTTAGTTTTAGCATTTAATTTACCTTCGGCTGTCACCCAGCCAAACTATAGCACAACTTCTGTTTCAGCTTTAAGATAAATCTCACCAGAGCCTTTAGACCAGGAACACTGAACAAGTTATTTAAATGCATCCACCGAACTCTAAAAACAATATAAGCCTTCACATTTTCTGTGCTTCTATGCAGAGTCATGTTTACTCCTCAGTTTGACCTGCTGCCTGCTGCTCAGTTACTCAACAATTCTGGATATATGGGAACTATCCTACAAATACGAGGCCATTTCCTTGATGCACCTCAGTCTGCCTCAGCTTGTCTGCCTTCATGCATATGATAAAGGCGTTTGTGTCCATTTGAGAAGACAAACTACCCACAGCCTGTCTGCTCTGCATGAAGTCTGCTTACTTGTTTCAAATTCATCTCTGTGTCTGCATTCACACAGATCCTTCAACACATGTAAAGAGATATGTTCAGTTTTTTTTAATCAAATGTCCAAAAAATGACATTGAAGAATTGTTTTTACATCTGTCTAAATGTGTGTTTGTCTGTACTATTAATAAAATATCCAATGAGTGGTTGCTTTTTTTGGTTTGTTAGTAAATATGTCTTGAACCCTTGTTGAATTTTATTGAATCTTTTTAATCATTTAATCACATCATATGTGAAATTTTGAAACAATTAACTTTTTTAAAATAATCTAATTTAAGATTCCTGTCGCAGCACACTGACCTTAGCATTGAGAAAGCAGTTAGCAGTTGTTTGAAATCCCTTAGAGAGGTCAAGGTTGAGAGCTTCAGATCTTTTTGCAAGGTGTTCCAGGAAACAGGAGCGGAGTAGGAGAAGGCCCTTGTGCCATGTTTGGTCTGCACTGAGGGAACACTGCAGGTAATAATGTCCTGGGAGTGCACGCTGTAGCTGCACTCACACAGTGACATGTAGGAGGAGATGTATGAAGGCAACAGACCAAAGAGTGATTTAAAGATGAAAATGTACAAGTGAGAGAGTCTGCGTGAAGTTAATGATGTCCAGTTAACCAGTGAATACAGGGTGCAGTGATGGTTTATCTGCTGTTCTTACTGTTTTTGTTTTATTTTAAGCCTGTATTTGTATTACTGTAAAGCACTTTGTGATTTCATCTATGAAAGTGCTATATAAATAAAATGTATTTACTTCCTGTTTACCATTTGTAGTGAGTCCAGATCAAGATGGCCACTACAGCCTACTGACTTTAGAAAACCCACAAATGGTTGTAACTCAGTTAGTTTTACAGTTTTTGTGCTAAACGTTGATATAGCTGTAGCTGAAACTCCTTCACAGAACCACTACAAGTTTTACTTATAGAGGGAGATATTTGATTAAAATGTCAAGTCAAATCTAAAGAAAGACATTTGAAACAAATCACCCAGAACACCCATGATGTGTGTTATATTCAGACAAGATTAGTAATTAGTCAACAGTAATGATACAATTGTACAAACAAGATTCATTTTGAATTTTATATATTTTGCCAATATATATTACATTAAAAAAAGTTCAACTGTAAACAGAAACACCAGCAGAACATCAAAAGTTAAGAATGAATATATAGGTTTCCAACCTTTTCTCTGCAGGTCCCTGAGTACTGGGTGGCACCAATGAGCAGCATCTGTGGATCATCTCCTTGATGAGCTCCAGGAGTAAGAAGCTTTAGAAGTGTCCCTTTCCCTGCTGGAGCATTAGATACCAACCAACATTGCTTTTGGCCTCCTTGTGATTATCTAACCTAAATAATTTAACTATAATTTAACTTACCTTGTCTTCTCTTCCGTGTTTCTTAGAAGCTGCCTCCTGAGTCTCAAGTCCTGGATTCCTCATCTCCTTTCTCGTGCCTCTAAAACCAGTACTTATCTTTGTATCTCTGTGATCTCATCTTGGTTTACCTTCAGCTGCTCCTCTGCCAAATCACGGCTTGCCCATCTACTAACCACTATGATCCTTTTGCTACTCCTCGACCCTGGACTGTAACTATCTGGAAACCTCTGCTCTCCCCTCAACGTCGTAAACCTTCTATATACCAGTAAGGAATAGACAACCTGTTCATTATCTGCCATTCCCTTCCAACAGTCACACTCTTCCTCCTTCTCCAGGTTCCCCTATTTGTAAATATAATCCCACACTGTAAAAAAAAAAAAAAAGGTCACTTTAAATAGATTAAGAGTTTGAATCTGTTTACCTCAGTCCTATTACTCTAGGTTTACCTCATTGTGATAGAAAAAGAAAAAACTAAACACTATTTTGTATTAGAACAGTTTACAAAAGAAGAAACAACACATAAGTAGCAGCACTGAAACAATATTCCCTTGGTAATAAATCTTTGTTGTTTAATCCTGTGAATGTGTGGTTGCACACTTATGTCATCAGTTCATCACATTCTTGAGCAAAATCACCATGTTTTGTTTTCTCACATCAACCAGGTCTGTTACTACCTCAGTCGGCGGCACAGAGTTACACCAGAAGTGGGCTCTCTTTGACTCTTTTCACTGCTTTGGTGTGTCTTCTGAATGAACCAAGGAAGACAAAACATATCTCAAACAGAGGCGTCTTGTGAATGAGCCTGGACTGGAGACAGTGGCTTTGACAAAAAAGCTGTAAGAGTCCCACTGCCTGCAGCTCCTCCTCCAAGATGGCCGCTGATTACCACCAGCTGTCATCCATCCACCTAAGAGGCTCCTCTACTATTTAAGGCTGAAGTCCAGTGTGACTCGTCGCTGGAGCATTGTACCCATTTTGGTATATATGCTTTTGGCCAGTAAATCGTTGTGATAAACAAGTATTATTTGCCTTTGTTCTTGTGCCCACAGTCATCCTGCTTCCTCGAGTCCTGTCCTGTTCTGGAAACCCCATTGTCTCTGGTTCCTGCTCCCTGTGCCTCGCCTTCCAGCCACACGCCAGTTCACCTGCCTATCCGTGTTTAGCACCGGCACTTCTATCTGTAAGAGAGATACAAGCATTCATTCTCTGTGTACAATCCTACAAGTGGACCTTCGCTGAACCAACTCTTTTCCCCAGGATCTTCCGAAGAGAGGACCACTTGTAAATAGCACTGTATATAATAAACACTGTTATCTTTTTCTAAACCGTATTTTGTCCTTTCTGGTCTCGTACAAATCTGGGTTCCCCGCGATATGACAAAGGCAGGAGAAAGAACTGGAAGTGGCTGAGCTGAAAATGTTGAGGTTCTCCTTAGAAGTGACAAGGATGGATAAGATTAAGAATGAGATCATCAGAGGTACAGCACAGATTGAATTGGGAGATTTCATTCAACTTTTTTTTTTAAAGTTAGAGAGGCCAGACTAAGATGGTTTGGACATGTCCAGAGGAGGGACAGTGGGTATATTGGTAGAAGGTTGTTAGAAATTCAGCTGCCAGGAAAAAGACAAAGAGGAGATATATGAATGTAGTTAGAGAGTCAGAGTCAGAGTTTCTTTATTGTCGTTCAGAGAGGACATGGAGGTAGTTGGAGTGAGAACAGAGGATGCAGAGGACAGAGTGAGATGGAGGAGGATGACTCACTGTCACAACCCCTGAAGAGGGAACAGCCTAAAGAAGAAGAAACCAAACACATACGGGCCAGTTGTGGCATTTACAGGTCTGTGCCACATAAACCAATAAAAACCAGGACAATTGTGGCTTGTACATGGTACTTTTCAGGAACTTGCCTGGTACATGGGTGCTTAAAGCATACTTTTTGTGCCTGGTAAAGTATGTAGGTATTTACCCCAAAAGTACTTGGAATATCCTCTGTACTCACCAGAGATTTAGTAGGTGCTTACTCTGTATTACCTAGTACATTGGCAGTATGTACCAGGTACTTACCTGTTAAGTACCAGGTATGTCCTGAATTGTACTATTACAAAATGCTCTTTACAACACCTTAAATGCTGTTTAAATTGTGATCTAAGTTTTCTTCCATTCTTATAGAAGTTTCTCCTTCCTTCTGTTTTTGCAGACTGCAGCAGAGCTTGGGTTTTGTGTGCACTGATGTATACAATATATTTCACTGCTTTTAGAGATTTCCTATCTCCGTCCAGGCCTCCCTTCTTCTTTCCACTCCTCCCTCCTCTGCTCTCAGGTATGTTGTTTATGAGTCAGCCTGCTGGCCTGTGAGTGTCTCCCCCTCCCAGCTTTAAACAGAAATCCTTCAGAAATCATCAGACTGTGAAGGACAATGCACACACCACAAAAAGAGCAGGAAATAGGCTTTTTTTTCTGCCTCCATTGTTCTGCTATAATGTTGTTACAAATGGTTGTTGTCTTTCATGTAGCCTTTAAAGAGTTTTCACGCGCCCCTGTGTCATTTTATGAATGAATGTCTGCTTAGCATCTCTATTTCCACATTCACTCCTGCTTCACATTAAACTATAAACACCAGCTTTGCATCATGTAACTATCAGTATTTTACATTATTTTGCTGGAATTAGGCATTATCAGCTGTTTAGTTTTCTGCTTTTTGGTTCAGAGGTTTAGTTTAGGGAATTATATCCAAAACAACAAAAACAACAAATACCCCCCCCCCCCCCCCCAACCCCAAATAAATAAATAAATAACAAAAACAGGATCTATATTCTGAAGGTAAAGACTGTGGAGATTCTGTGTTTTGCTACTAACCTTGGCCTTGCTGCTCCTGAGCGGCAGGGTAGAACCAAACCTTCTCACCTGTCCTTTATTAAGTGCTTCTTCTTCTTCTAAGGTGGTTTTGTTGGTTGGGGTCCGGTGATGGGTGATGGGGTGAAGTGATGGGTAGGTGTGGTGTCAAGGAAAGAAACCAGGAAGGACAGATGGTGGTGGATTTTGCCAAGAGAATGGAAATGGCTATAGTCAATACCTATTTCCAAAAGAGGGAGGAACATAGAGTGACCTATAAGACTCGAGGAAGGAGTACGCAGGTCGACTACATTCTGTGTAGAAGAGGAAACCTGAGGAAGATTGGAGACTGTAAGGTTGTGGCAGGGGAGAGCGTGGCCAGACATCATCGGATGGTTGTGTGTAGAATGACTCTTTTTGTGAAGAAGAGAAAAAGAGTAAAATCAGAGAAGAAGACCAAATGGTGGAAGATGAAGAAGGAAGAATGTTGTGAGAAATTCAGAGAGGAGTTGTTAAAGGCTCTGGGTAATAAGAACGAGCTTCCAAATGACTGGGCTATTACAGCAACAGTAATTAGAGAGAGAGAGATAGGAAGGTACTTGGTGTGTCATCTGGATAGAGAAGGGATGATAAGGAAACCTGGTGGTGGAATAGTGAAGTGCAGGATGCCGTTCAAAGAAAGAGATTAGCCAAGAAGAAATATGACAGTGAGAGGAGACAGGAATATAAGGAGATGGGACGTAGAGCAAAAAGGAAAGTAGCTAAGGCAAAGCAGAGAGTGTACGATGAGTTGTATGGGAGACTGGACACTAAAGAGGGCGAGAAGGGCTTGTACCGATTGGCAAGACAGAGGGATCAGGCTGGAAAGAATGTGCAGCAGGTTAGGCTTATTAAAGATAGGAATGGTAATGTTCTAACAAGTGAGGAGAGTGTGACGGGAAGATGGAAGGAGTACTTTGAGGAGCTAATGAATGAAGAGAATGAAAGAGAAAGAAGAGTAGAGGCCATAGAAACTGTGAACCAGGAAGTGGGAAAGATTAGTGAGGGTTAAGTCCGAAAAGCTCTGAAAAGAATGAAGAAGGGGAAGGCAGTAGGACATGATGACATACCAGTGGAGGTTTGGAAATGTCTTGGAGAGAAGGCAGTGAGGTTTTTGATTCAAATATTCAATGGCATATTTGAGGGTGAGAAAATGCCTCAGAAATGGAGAAGAAGTTTGCTGCTGCCCATTTTTAAGAACAAGGGTGATGTACAGAGTTGTAACAACTACAGGAGAATTAAGTTGATGAGCCACACGATGACGATCTGGGAGAGAGTTGCGGAAGCAAGACTTAGATGAGAGGTGACTATCTGTGAGCAGCAGCATGGTTTCATGCCAAGAAAAAGCACCACATATGCCATCTTTGCTTTGAGAATGCTGATGGAGAAGTACAGAGAAAGTCAGAAATAACTCCATTGTGTCTTTGTGGATTTAGAAAAAGCATATGACATAGTGCCGAGGGAGGAGGTGTGGTATTGCATGAGGAAATCTGGAGTGGCAGAAAAGTATGTTAGACTGGTACAGGACATGTATGAGGATAGCAGGACAGTGGTGAGATGTGCTGTGCTTATGTCCCATGTACATGGAAGTTACTCAAGACTGGACTATTTTCTTATATTAAAGAAAGACACATTTTGACTTAAAGATAGCACAACTGAGACAATGACCATCTCTGATCATAGCCCAGTAATTATGAACCTAAATCTGGAATCTGAAAACCACAATAAATACTGGAGAATAAATACCTCAATGTTAACAGATGTCTGTATTCGAGAAGAAATACGATCAGCGATAACAGAATATTTTGACCTGAATGATAATGGTACTGTTTCACCAGCAGTGCTTTGGGATGCAGCTAAGGCCACAATAAGGGGGAAATTAATCTCTATAGGGTCTAGACTATCCATCCATCCATCCATCCATTATCTTTACCTGCTTATTCCATTTTGGGTCACGGGGGTCGCTGGTGGGTCTAGACTAAAAAAAGAAAAACTTAAAAAAACAACTGGAATTGGAATCAGAAATTAAAAGATTAGAAAAGGATCATAAACAACATGGAAGGCCAGAAACACTTAATGAATTAAAGGACACTAGAGCAAGGCTGGACGAATTATTAACATATAAGGCAGAGGGTGCCCTTAGATTTATAAACAGAAAATATTATGAAATGGGAAACAAAGCCAGCAGATTGTTAGCTTTTCAATTAAAAAAGGCACAGGCTAGTCGTGTAATTCCTAAAATAAAAACTATGAGTACAAATAAAATTGAAACAAACCCTAAAGCAATCTCAGATAGTTTTGCAGAATATTATGGACAGGGCCAGGAGCAGCACTGAAAACAGAAAAAATACAAGATTTCTTTACAAATCTTAAGTTGGACAAACTAACTGAAGGAGAAGCATCTAGTTTAATCGAACCTATAAAAGAGTGTGAAATTAGATAAACTATATATAAATTAAAAAACAATAGGTCACCAGGAACAGATGGG
>NC_056498.1:73210593-73217173 GCF_014905685.2 Nematolebias whitei | reverse complement strand
AGAACTCCCTCTGTAAGGCAGCTGACGCTTTTCCTCGGTTCCCCCCCTGGAGCCATGCCTCGCGGAAGCTTCCGGAGCGAAGCTGCCCAGGTCGGAGCAGCGTCCCGTCCCTCCGGAGGAACCAGACGGCGACCAAGCTCTCCAATTCGAGCCCACCGACGTGTTTTCAGGCAGCCGCAGTTAGCAACAACGTGCGCTGCTAGCATTTAGCATGTCGAAAAGGCTGGAGGCCTCAGACCTGCCGGAGGAGACAAAGAGCTCCCTGTGTAGATCGGCAGACGCCATCCTCAACATGTGCGCCGCTTCCACGGTTTGCCTGTCGAGGATTGCAGCGTGGATGACGGTAATCCAACGTTCCATCTGGCTCCGTCACTCTCCATTGCTGCCGGAAAAGCTGCACAAAGACCTGATGGAGGGCCCCATCTCATCGGACGCGCTGTTCGGAAGCAGCTGACGACCATGCTGACGAATTCGAAGCAGTCGGAGGAGATGTCGGAAGCTGTACGCCATCTCATCAAGCCGCGCGGCTCATCCCGTCCCCCAGCCCGCTGGAGAGATCGTTGAGAGCAGAGGCAGAAACATCGACGCTCCACGGCAGCAGCAGCTTCGTCTCGCCCAGCTCCACCACCAGCCCCGCCCGCCAGAGACCACCCCTCCTCAGTCCGGCAGCCTGCACTTCAGCGTGTCCCCAGAGATCGCCTGCAGACGGCGCTCGGGGCAAACAAACCGCAGAGCTCACGAGGGAGAAGTTTTAAAAAAATGACGGTCTGCGGAGGATGTGTGTATAAATGACACAGGAATTGAAATAAATGATTTTTCAAAGATCAAAATGCCTGTTTTTAGCCAGTCTGTAAGTTCGGATGAGCTCACAGCCGCTACACACACATCCTCCACACAGAGAGAGCCGGTGGCCTTAAATAAAGGTTTTTTAAACCCACCGCCGCTCCTTCACATGCCCAGACGCTCACGTGACACCACGGTAAGCGAAATAACTTGTTGTCAATCAGACCCGCACGATCACCACCCAAACGGTGTTAAACGCGCACCCGAGCGAGACAAGCAGCCTCCATCCAAACGGCACTGTGTCGATGATGCACGCACAGCTGCCCGGCGCTCACCGGCTCACATCGGGATAAATGTGGGACCGCAGGCCGGGTCCGGTGGAGGTCCCCGCTCTCAGCGAAAACAACACACGCCTCTCCTGAATGAACGCGAGCGGCCGTCATCCATCGCGTCTCAGCGATCAGCAGCTCACGGCGGCATCAGCGTGAGACAGCTGAATGAATCCAATGACGGGCCCCGCCCTCACCGAGAGCGGCGCACGTCCCTCCAGAGGAAACGTGCGCTCCCGCGAGGCTCACAACCTTCACTTCGACAGCACGGCGTTGATGACGTCACGCCCTCCACCTCTCGACGTTCGCACAGCGACGTTAAACACACAGCCTCTCGACGTCATCAGCTGACACACGCCTCGCCTCAGCGCACACCGCCCCGCCCGGACATGAAGGTTGGTCTGCGATCCAGACACAGCGCACGGGCGCGCGCAGAACAGCCCTTTCGAGGAAGCCTCGCCTTGGGTCACGCGGAAAACATTTCCGCGACGCATGACGGCGGTCGAGGCGGAGTTTTGGATGACATCCGTTCAAAACACGGCACATCATTTAAACGCACGTCCATTCCACGAACGTCACGCAGAGTGGTTAAAAACATGCTCACCGGACAGATGGATGGACAGAGTGTTATGCAAGGGTTACACGCTGCAGTTTGCAACCCGACCCCCTCCGTTCGGAGGAGTTATAGAAATGGTCCTGTCATCACCAGACCAAGTCTCAGCCTTAAATGCAGAAGTCCAAGAGCTTCTGATAAAAGGTGTAATCTCAAGAGTTCCCAACGAGGAGGAAAACACAGGGTTTTACTCACGCTACTTCCTGGTCCCCAAAAGGACCGGAGGGATGAGACCGATTCTGGATCTGTCAGCTTTCAACAAAGCGATCATGAACAGACCTTTTCACATGTTGACGAACAGACAGCTGTTGGACAACATCCAAAAAATGACTGGTTTGTCTCCATCGATTTAAAAGATGCTTATTTTCACATACCGATCATCCCAAAACACAGAAAATTTCTGCGTTTCGCCTTTCAAGGGATGAAGTACCAGTACAACAGGCTGCCTTTCGGGTACTCCCTCGCGCCTCGTACGTTCTCAAAGTGTGTGGAGACAGCCCTGCATCCACTGCACAGAGCAGGGATGAGAGTTTTGTTTTACCTGGACGACCTGCTGCTCCTGTCTCACTCCAGACAGGAAGCATTGATACAGGCTCAGGTGTTGGCATCACACCTGTTAAATCTGGGCTTCGCCATAAACTGGAAGAAGAGCTCGATTTTCCCGGCCCAGACAATTGTTTATCTGGGAGTGGAATTAAACTCAATTACCATGACGGCTTGCTTATCACAAACAAGAATCGACACTCTAAAAAACCAATTTCGCCACGTAAGACCTGGCAAAGTGGTAACAGCCATCTCCGTCATGAAGCTGTTGGGAATGATGTCATCAGCTCACACAGTGGTCCCGCTGGGTTTGTTACACATGAGACGCCTCCAGAGGTGGTTTACGCGTCTGCGTGTGGATCCAGTAAAACAAAAGAGACGGATGATCACTGTCCCTCCCTCCGTGAGAGCAGACCTCCGACACTGGGGAAACACCCTGGTTCTGTCAGAGGGAGTCCCCGTCAGCAGACCCTCATCACACGTGTCAGTCTCCACGGACGCGTCGCTGTCAGGCTGGGGGGGGACATGCTTATCTCAAGCAGTAGGGGCGCTGTGGCCCCACCACACATCAGCCCACATCAATGTTTTGGAGTGTCGCACAGTGCTGAACGTGATTCAGCATTTTGCTCCCGTGCTACAGAATCAACACGTGTTGATTCACACAGACAACAGGGTGACTGCTGCGTACATAAACCGCCAGGGGGGTGTGCGTTCGGCCCAGATGTTACACATTGCGCGGAAGCTACTGTGTTGGGCTCACCAAAACCTGTTTTCCATCCGAGCGGTTTACATACCCGGCGTTCTGAACAGAGGAGCAGACGTGATGTCCAGGGGCGGCCCACGTCACGCGGACTGGACCCTCCATCCAGACCTGATGTTTTCAGACGTGGCAGAAGTTTGGCAAAGCAGCTGTGGACCTGTTTGCGACGCGAGAGAACGCTCAGTGCCAATTATGGTTTTCCCTGAGCCCACGAGACAATCCACCGCTGGGGGTGGATGCATTTGCTCACAGCCCGTGGCCCAAAACGCTTCTGTACGCGTTCCCCCCTCCTCCTCTGATTTTACGGTTCCTGAACCGAGTTCAGGAGGAAGGACTGACAGCTCTCCTGATAGCTCCCGAGCGCGTGAACGCACCATGGTTCCCAGTCCTGCAGCGTCTGTTGTCAGGTCGCCCGTGGAAACTGCCATGGAGGGAAGATGCTCTCCTTCAAGCAGGAGGAGCGATCAGGAGTTACCCGGAAATAGGCCAGCACCTGTGGGTCTGGCCGCTGAGCGGTCCCGCTTAGAGAAGATGGGTCTCCCTCAGGATGTAGTGCGCACAATTCAAGATTCACGCGCTGCATCTACCACAGCCCTGTACACATCAAAGTGGACGGCTTTTCAGCGCTGGTGTACAGAGAAAGGTCTGGAGGCCACCTCATGTCCATTAGGTGGCGTGCTGTCCTTTCTTCAACAGCTGATGGATAGGAAGTTGGCATTCAGCACGATTAAAACGTACGCTGCAGCCATCTCTTCCTGCCACGAAGGGTTCGGAGACAGAACAGCTTTTAATCACCCGCTGATGAAGCGGTTTCTAAAAGGTGTACAAAGACATAGGCCGGTTTCACGCCCACTCGTTCCACAGTGGGATTTAACGCTGGTCCTGCGAGCCCTGATCAAGGCTCCTTTTGAGCCTCTGGATCAAGTTCACTTAAATTCTTGTCTCTTAAAACAGCCCTGCTGCTGGCTTTAACATCCGCTAAGAGGGTGAGTGATTTATCGGCCCTCTCTGCCGCTCCGTCATGTCTCAGAATCCAGGCTGACGGTAGTTCAGCTGATTTAAGACCAAACCCAGCCTTTATGCCTAAAAGCATCACGAGCTCTTTTAAATCGAGACAGATATCGTTGGAGGGATTTTTCCCTCCCCCCCCCACAGATCAGAAGAAGAAGCATCTTTTCATCTTCTCTGTCCGGTGCGGGCGTTATCGTGTTACATAGCGCGCACAGCTGCAATGCGTCAAACTCAACATCTGTTTGTGCATTATAGAGATGCATCCGCAGGCCGCCCGTTATCCACCCAGCGCTTGTCACACTGGCTGTGTGAGGCCATTTCTGAAGCCTACAGAGCATCAGATCTAGAGCCTCCTGTCAACCTTAAAGCACACTCAACCAGGGGTATCGCATCTTCGACTGCTCTGCATAATGGTATGTCAATGCAGGACATTTGCACTGCGGCTGCATGGTCAACACCCTGCTCATTTATTCGCTTTTACCTACGTGATGTAACGGCTCGTTCCATGACACATTCTGTCCTTAGTGCTCTAACAGAATGAATATTGTTGTTCTCATGGAACTCTGTTTAAACTCACATCTGTCTGCATGCATTACAGTGTGAGATGTTGTTATCAGCCACAAGTTGTGTCTGTGATTTTGGTTCTATTGTCACTAATCAGTTCATGACTATTGTTACCAATCAGTTCATTTGTTCAATAATCAGTTCATTGATATTAATCTGTTTATACTGTTCAATCATGAATCAGTTGCTTCATGCCCCCCCCCCCTCCTCTTTTCAATATCTTCCCCGTTGAAAGTTTTTTTCCGGGGCATTCATGCTTTGTCAGAACGCATAGTTGCACAACATGCGTCTGTGCATGGCACACAATTACGCGATGCGTAGTTATGCACATGGGGGCTGAGTGACAAGACGTTTTTTGGGCAAGCTTCCGTTTCTTACTGTGTTTGAATGGACCCAGTGAGGCGAGGACCACATCCGCTTCGCCCTTAACCCACTAAGCGACAGCTCTTAAAGGGCGAAGCCTATATGAAATAGAACGTTGGTTACGTACTGTAACCCCAGATTCTATGAATATAGGCGTAGCCCTTTAAGCGTCGGGCCTCACTGGCTCCTAAATGGCTGAAGAAAAAGCTATTTTGGGAGCCGATTTCCCGCTCTTAACGTAATTTATACGGACCGGGTGGGGCCCACACAGCAGGTGGGCGTGGACTAATTTTTTTCAGTGCTTATGCTCTGCATAACGGGATAAACCCACTAAGCGACAGCTCTTAAAGGGCTACGCCTATATTCATAGAATCTGGGGTTACAGTACGTAACCAACGTTTTGTCTGTTTTAATTTTCATTTCATTTGTTTGCATTGCATTGACATGCTTTGGGATGATGCAACAAAGTGTGTTTACTGTGGTAGTGTAGTGTTGTGTGGCTCTTTTACTAACAGGCACAGAAAAAAGACAGAGAGACAGAGACAGTGCATGGGGCAAGCAAGGGATGGCACTTATGTGTCCCTATGGCCAGTGTTGGATCCGGAGCACATGACTGAGACATCTGTAAATATTTATAAAAGCTACAATTCCTCAAGCTTCAGGTTGTCTGACTCTGTTTTCATCTTCTGCTGTAAGGAAAGGGAGTTAAGGGCCTTCAAAATCTATCCGAAACCAAACAGTCAACTCACAGTCACGTGGTTGTGGGATGTTTGTTTTTGAACTCACCTTTCATAATCCACAAAAACACTGCGCAGATAACTTAGAGAAAACTCCAACTGCAATACATGTCACTGCATGGTTTTCTTCCCGCCACAGTCCTGCATCTGCCATTTGGCCATTAATCTATCCTGAAAAAAGCACCACAATTTTCAGCAGAGACTCCTCCATTTACCATTTCTGCACAATCTCTGTCCAAAATGTTATGGCCATTGGACTAATTTGGTGTGTGCTTATTGTTGTACAGCTGAATGTCCGAGTGCATTTCTGCATCAACGAACACGCCCACAAACTTCTGACCAATCATAGGCCAAGGCCTTGTGTTGGGGGGGGGAGGGGGGTAGGGTTAAGCTGCTCTGAGAACAGAATGATGCAATTTTCGTAACACAACTATGTCAATGAGATCCAATTTTGCAGCTTCGGATGCTCTTAGTATCAACACAGGTTCCAGCTTCGGCCTATATATATGATTCTGATGCAAAGGCAAGAAGGTCTTATGTCACATTTCTATTGTGCTAAGAAATGTCTCATTTCATCTGTAACTTTTACTCCACTCATTTTGATGTTACAGTGTCATGCTCCTTTACATGCAGATTATTTATTATGAATGTTCTTGCATGAAAACAAAGGCATTATTCAACCCTAATTATGGAAAAAGTTAAGGCTTTGTGTAAAATGTAAATTAAAACAGAATACATAATTTGCACATCTCATGACTCCAAAATTTCTTCACAAAAATCATAATAAACACACTAAATCTGTAAACTAAGAAACGTATAATTTTAAGGGGAATATATATATATATATATATATATATATATATATATATATATATAT
>NC_056498.1:73205104-73210493 GCF_014905685.2 Nematolebias whitei | reverse complement strand
GTACAATGTATAAGTTAGAAATACTGGAGGAGTATTTTCCAAGTAATTAGGTTAACTGGAAACAAGTTTTTAAGAGGTCAAAGAACAAGACTGAAAGTCATTATTGAATGCCCATGATCTTCTTGGTCCTCAGGGGTCACTGCAAAAAAAAGCATGTCAGCATACCGTTTAAAAGTCTGACACAAAGATAGTTTACCTCTCTGATGGTATAGAGATGCATTAGTGCCAATGGCATGGGCTGCATATCCATCTAGAACGATACGTTTAAAGCAAAAATTTAGATACAGGTTTTAGGACAAGGGTGTCCAATTCTGGTCCTTGAGGGCCACTATCCTGCATGTTTTAGATGTTTCACTGCTTCAACACACCTGACTTTAATCCTTGGGTGATTAACAGTATTCTGCAAAATATGAACTGGTAATTCAACCATTGAATCAAGTGGGTTAGAGTAAGGAAACAAGTAAAACATGTAGGGTGGTGGCCCTTGAGGGGCAGGATTGGACACCCCATTTTCAGAACAACATGTTCCCATCAGTATGGAGTCTTTCAGGGAAGGCTTTGCATATTTCAGCAAGACAGTGCTTACCTTTATATTGCTTTCATTACAACAGCATGACTTTATAGTTGAAGAGTTATGAGCTGAAGTCACTGGCCTGCATCCCTCGTCTTTAACCAGTTGAAAACATCTGTGTTATCATGAAACAAAGGTTCAGCCATATAAGACACACATCCACCCTACAGCAGACAAGAATGGGACAAATTTCACTTCAAAAACTCCAAGAAATTGTCTCCCGAGTTCCTCAGTGGTCACAGACTATTGTTCACGGAAGAGAGGTTGCTTCACAGTGGTAAACATAATCATCCAACCATTATCTTTTACCCGCTTTTTCCATTTTGGGTCACGGGGGTCGCCGGTGCCCATATCCAGCAATCACTGTGCGAGGGGCGGGGTACACCCTGGACGAGTCTCAAGTCCATCACAGGGCCACATAGAGACAAACGAGACAAACAACCATTCACTTTCTCACTCACACCTAGGGACAATTTAGAGTTACCAATCAGTCTAACATGCATGTTTTTGGTCTGTGGGAGGAAACCGGAGCACCCGGAGAAAACCCACGCATGCACCGAGAGAACATGCAAACTCCACCCAGAAAGGCCTCCAGACTGGGATTGAACAGGGGACCTGCTTGCTGAGAGGCAGCAGCTCTACCAGTTGTGCCACCATGCTGCCTGTAAACATAACCTTGTGACAATTTGTTGTAGATGTGATTCTGCCTTTTTTTTTTAAGTTGTGCAAATTCTTTGTTTAAACAAATATCTTCCCTTTGTTCTATGGTGCATACATTGTTGGTTTATGAGAATTGAAAGTCATTGTATTTTAGTGCCTACATTTTATACAATGCCCAAAAGTTTTTGACCTGACGTTATTGTCATTTAAAGTACTTAAAATAATTAAGTTTAAGGTAAAATTCCTTTTGCAGAGCACTTTAAACTTTATTGTCAAAGCATCAAGTATGTATGTATGTATGTTTTATTTATCCATTTCATTTCATCCAAACAACAAATATAATACAATTTAAAGAAAAGAAAAAAGATATACAATCACCAAAATAAAATGAAAGGCAGCAGAAGAAGAATGAGTTCTTATAATATCTGCCCCTTGTCCCCAAAATATATTCCAAACACAATTACTATACAAAAGCAAGATGAATTAATAAAAAAAAAAAAAAAAAAAAAAAATTAGCTAAAATATAAGATCAACTGTAAACAATTTTTATGAACTCACATTATACTTAATATATTTTTTAAAAACAAATTTTTATCATCCTCTTGAATATGTACATAGTTTTGGCATTTTTAATATCAACCTCCAGATCATTCCACATTCTAATACCCTGAGATATAGTGGATCGCATCTTCAGACTGGTGCGACACCACGGCTTCACAAACATCTCCATCCCCTTAAGATAATAATTACTTTCTCTTTTAACAAATTTGCCTTGAATGTTAGTAGGTAGTATGTTTTTGTTGGCCCCATACATAAACAGTAAGATATTGTAATCAACCAAGTCATAAAATTTTAATATCTTTAGCTGATGAAACAATATATTTGACGGATGGTTATAATCTTTTCTGGTAATAATTCTTATGGCTCTTTTCTGTAAAATAAAAATTGGATTTGTAATTGTTTTACATGCTTTACCCCAGACTTCAATACAGTAAATTAAATGTGGAACAATAATGGCATTATACAATAGAAACATTGCTTTATCATTGAATAATTCTCTAACTTTGTACATTACTGCAATCGATTTAGCTATTTTAGTTCTTAAGTTTTTTACGTGAGATCTCCATGTTAGTTTTTCATCAATGATGACACCCAGAAATTTCACCTCATTGACTCTATTAATTTCAATTCCATCGACTCTAAATGGAGTATCAAGCACTTTCTTGTTATTACTAAAAATCATATAATTTGTTTTATCAACATTTAAAGATAATTTGTTAAGTTGAAACCAATTTTGTATTTTCACAAATTCTGTTTGTGCCATCTTCAACATTTGCACAACATTTTCACCCACACAAAGAAAAGTAGTATCATCTGCAAACAAAATACATTTAAAAAATCCAGTCACATTTACCAGGTCATTCACATATAAAATAAATAGCTTAGGTCCAAGTATAGAGCCTTGAGGCACTCCACATGTAATATTACAGAATTCAGATTTTACATCATTTATTTGAACAAATTGTTTCCTTTTTTCTAGATAACTAGATACCCACTGCAATGCATGCCCTCTAATACCATATTTATTTAGTTTTTTGAGAAGAATATTGTGATCAATAGTATCAAATGCTTTCTTTAGATCAACATAAATACTAATACAATATTTTTTTTGATCCACAGCAGTCGTTATCTGTTCCATTAAATCCATGAGTGCCATTGACGTAGAATTTTTAGGTCTAAACCCATATTGACTTTTACTTAATATATTTTACTTATTGATAAATTCATCTAATCTAGTGACAAATAATTTCTCTAAAATCTTCGAAAATTGTGGCAACAACGATATTGGCCTGTAATTATTAAACACACGTTTCTCTCCACTCTTATATAATGGTATTACCTTGGCTATTTTCATGTTATTTGGAAATACCCCTGTTGAAAAAGATAAATTGCATATATATGTAAATGGCTCAATAACATAACTCATAATATTCTTTACCAGCATCATATCCATGTCCATCCAGTCTTTTGATTTTTTATCTGCAAGATGTTTTACGATAGTCATAATTTCTTCTTTATCAGTTCCCCCAAGAAAAAAAACTGTTTGTGTGATCTGTAACCGTATGGTTTGCATTTTTATCTATATTTGGGATTTTTGCTGCCAGACTTGGGCCAATATTCACAAAATGTTCATTGAATCCATTTACAATTTCATTTTGGTCATAAATTTCTTTGTCATCCTTTACAAAATATTGTGGAATGCTCGATTTTGTTTTATGATTATTCAGAACACTGTTCATTATTTGCCATGTTGCTCTCATATTACCATTACTTTTGTCTAATAATTCACTGTAATATTTCTTTTTTTGCTTTCTTATAATCCCTACCAATTTATTTTTATAATTTTTATATCTCTGTTCTGCTTCGTTTGTTCTTAATTTCAGAAAGTTTGAGTATAAGTAGTTCTTTTTTTTTACAAGCATTTCTTAACCCTTTGGTCATCCACGGTTTGTCATCAACACGTTTCTTTGTGTAATTTTCTTGTACACAATTTTTTTCATATAAAGCTCCTAAAATATTCATAAATACATCATATGCTTTGTTTACATCATCAACATATACATCCTTCCAATTTTGTTTTGTTAAATCTTCTTTTAGTTTATCTAGAGCTTTCTTTGATGTGTTTATTATTTTTTTCATAATTTTATCTACTTTCACATCATATTGATCTTTTTTATAGATAGTGAAGACTGGTAGGTTGTCACTGACATCCGTGATCAAAATGCCACCCATAAGTTCTTTATTTGTTATATTTGTAAATATGTTGTCAATTATTGAAGCACTATGGGTAGTGATTCTTGTGGGTTTTGAAATCAATGGATAAAGATTTAAACTGTGCATTGAGTTTATAAATGTTCCGATATTATTTGAGTCTGTTTTATTTCCCAGATCTATGTTAAAATCTCCACACAAAAAAACTGATTTATTAGAACTTTTTTCCAATATTGTCATGATGTGATTGGTGAATGATTCGATATTTGAATCAGGTGATCGATATACACAACTTATCATTATATTTTTGGAAGTCTTATTTAATATTTCAACTGTAATCATTTCCATAATGTTATCCACAGCTACTGACAATTTATTGATCATTTTACATTTAATTTCCTTATTCACAAGTAGAGCTACACCTCCACCTCGTTTATTGTTTCTGTTCACATGATAAAGTTCATACCCTTCAATATTAACACTTTTTATATTTTCTTCATTTAGCCATGTTTCTGAGACTGCTTTTATACTGAAAGTTCTATTTAACTGATTTAAATAATCTATACTTTTAGATAAATTAGTGTTTATACTTCTACTATTAATATGAATAATGGAGAAGTCATCTTTAAACATTTTAATTTCATTGAATTTTTCTTCATTGTAATACTCACACTCTTTAATTTCAGGAAAAAAAGTTTTTATCAATCACATCATCTATATTGTAAATTTTAAATTCTGAGTCTTCGTATGTTGTCATATTTCAATGTATGTGTCCATTTGTCATTTACCATTTTTAGCTTATCCGTTTACCTTGTTTAGTTTGTCCGTTTACCTTGTTTGTTTGTCCATTTCTGGACTCATTTAAATCTTTCCAGCTCCTTGAGTTCTTTTATTATTTTAGCATGAGACCCTTCCTGTTCTTTGATCCAAATGTTTCCGTTTCAGGTCCAAGTTGATGATATATATATATTTTTTTTAACAGCCTTGCTTCACGTGCAATATCTGCATTTTTTTTTTTGTTAAGTGTTCATTTATGTAGACGTTTGTTCCTTTCAGTTTTTTTGCTTGTATTATTACATTGTTTCTTGATTTCCTGTTTGTGAACTTGATCACTACAGTCGGTTTGTGTTTGTTTAATTTATTAGGCAATGTGTGACAAATTGAAATGTCCTTTTGTTCGATTTTAATGTCCTTGTCCTGTAAGAAAGTAACTACTTGCTGTTCCAGAGTTAGTTGTTGCTCCTGTGGTGAATCTTCAGTGATGCTTCCATTTTTAGTAGCATCTGCATAGGATCGGTGTTTGATTTCCAATCCGTTAATCAGCAAGTCATTGTTTTTGATAAATTGTTCTAGACCATCTACTTTATTTTCCAGTTCAGATATCTT
>NC_056498.1:73200171-73205004 GCF_014905685.2 Nematolebias whitei | reverse complement strand
TCAATTAAAAAAGGCACAGGCTAGTCGTGTAATTCCTAAAATAAAAAATATGAGTACAAATAAAATTGAAACAAACCCTAAAAAAATCTCAGATAGTTTTGCAGAATATTATGGACAGCTATACAAGGGCCTGGAGCAGGCACTGAAAACAGAAAAAATACAAAATTTCTTTACAAATCTTAAGTTGGACAAACTAACTGAAGGAGAAGCATCTAGTTTAATCGAACCTATAAAAGAGAGTGAAATTAGAGAAACTATATGTAAATTAAAAAACAATAAGTCACCAGGAACAGATGGGTTTGCAGGAAAATATTATAAAACATTTGTTGATGACCTTTCACCTATATTATGTAAACTTTATAATTATGTACTAGATACAGGAAATCCTCCTGACACTTGGTCAGAAGCTATTATTACAATACTACATAAAGATGGAAAAGACCCGATACAATGTTCCAGTTATCGTCCCATAAGTCTTCTGTGTTGATTATAAGATATTAACCTCCATTTTAGCGACTAGAGTACAGAAATATACAAAAACGTTAATTAAGCCAGATCAGACAGGATTTATTTCAGGCCGGCAAGGTATAAATAATGTGAGAAGAATATCCTGATACATGCTCAATAATCCAGGTAGAAAAATCAAAAAAAGTTAAATCTGGTCCTCTGGACATTCAAAAAACAAGAAAAACCAAAAAAAACCAAAAAACAAACAAAAAAAAAAAGGTAGAAATGTTTTGTCTTTCATCCGAAAGGCTTCCTCAGTCTGAGGTGCTGTATTTATCTCAGTCTTATAAATAGCACCTTCTCAGAGTGGATCAACCAGTTTTGCTGCTGACAACCAAAACCAGCTGCTCACATGGTCAAGAAGGACCATCAGCCTTACGATGGATCATTAGCACACTGATGGCTGTTTACTATTCACAGGGGGTTGAGTGATACTAGCAATCACAGCATTGTAAGAGGGGGACAGTTGAACCCGGAGGCCTCCACCCCTGTTTAATGATGGACGGTTTCTTTTCACAAAGATGGCCTCCTTTACTCCTCTCTCAAACCATCGTTCCTCTCTGTCCAGGATGTGCACATCTTCATCCCTGAAAGAGTGACCGCTGGCCTGGAGATGAGTGTAGACCACAGAGTCCTGGCCTGATGATGTTGATCTTCTGTGCTGGGCCATCCTTTTGGCCAGTGGCTGTTTAGTTTCCCCGATGTAAGACTGATCACAGCCCTCCTGACACTGAACAGCATACACAATATTAATCTGTTTGTGCTGGGGGACTGGATCTTTGGGATGAACCAGTCTTTGCCGTAATGTATTTTGGGGTTTAAAAGCCACTGGGACGTTATGTTTAGAAAATAAACATCTCAGTTTCTCTGATACTCCCTCAACATATGGAATGACCACTGGTCTGGGTCTGGGTTCCTCCTTTTCACCTGATGGCTGACTGGAGTCCTGTTTGAGTTTCTTCTCTGCTTTCAGGAAGGCCCAGTTAGGATATCCACATTGCTCTAGAGCCTGTCTTGTGTAGGATTTCTCCTTCTGCCTGGCTCCTGAGTTAGTGGGGATGCTGTCTGCTCTGTGATACAGTCCTGATGACTCCTAACTTGTGTTCCAAAGGGTGATGGGAGTCAAACTGCAAATACTGGTCTGTGTGGGTGGGTTTGCGGTACACCTCGGTTTGCAAAAATCCTCTATCAGAGACTGAGCCCTCACAGTCCAAGAAAGCCAACCTACCATTTTTTTACATCTTCTTGTGTGAACTTGACAGGAAGTCCAACATTTTACTGACCACATCAACTCTGTGGATAAATATCCACAGAGTTGATGTGGTCAGTAAAATGTTGGACTTCCTGTAACGAGTCTGTATGGATCGGCACAACACCTGACTCAGGACAAAATTAAAATAAAATGTTTTATTTTATTAAAGGCGTTCGTCTGAAGGATCTGAGCCTCAGTTCTGGTCCAATCTATGAAGACAGACAGGTTAGTGACTGCAAAAAGGTTCTGGGAGCTGAGAGGTGGCGTGCACGTCACTAACCTTCTGTGGCAGGAGCAGAGCTGAGACAGAGAACGTTGGAGGGCTGGGCAGGAAACAGAATCCAGGGACGTAGCAGGGGTCGAGAGCCAGGAGCTGTGTGAACAGGCAAAAGGATGATCCGTAGTCATGGTCGAAGAGGAGAGCGAAGTTGTACCATGTAGACCGAGAGCGTGGTATCCAGACAGGGGCAAAGACAAAGCAAGGAGTCAAGAGGGAAGCTGTGGTCAAAAACAAGGAAACTAGGAACAATCAAATGCTGGATAATTTACTGGCTGTGAGGCTTTCAATAATCTGGCACTGAGGAGAGTGAGAGTGGAGCTTAAGTAGTGAGCTGAACAGGTGTGGCAGGTGAGTGGTGATTGCAGAGACAGGGTGCAGCAGTTGAGTGCAGATTGCTGAGAGAGAGTGACAGGAGCAGAAAATGGGTGATAGGCAGTGCAGGACCAAACAGGATGAAATAAACAGAAACTGAGGCAGGAAAAAACGTGAATGATCTTAAAACAGGGGCTGTGATATGAGGAGCAGAGGCTTAGGCAGATGGGGGGGGGGGCAGCGGGGGCCGCTGAGCGTGACACTTCCTGAGATTTAATTTTAACCCAGGTGTCGTCAACATACCTGAACCAATGACTTGGTGGTGTCTCTGAAAAGGACATCAAGGCTCTCTTTTCTACCTCCTCCATGTACAGGTTGGCAACAATTGGAGAAACTGGAGACCCCATAGCACACCCATGTTTCTGCCTATAATATTGCTCCCCATATGTGAAGTAGGTTGACTGCAGGCACAGTTTCAAGAGTTGACACAGTTGTTCTGTGGAAAGTGTGGTCCTGCTGCTCAGAGTGGTGTCTGATTTTAATCTTAAACTGACCACCTCTACTGCATCCTCAACAGGAATGCCCATAAAGAGTGATGTGACATCAAAAGAGACCATTGTTTCATCAGTCTCCATGATGACATCCCTCACCTTATCCACAAAGTCCATGGTGTTCTGTATGTGGTGTTCTGAGCTGCCAACTAAAGGGATGAGTACAGACGCCAGATATTTGGAAACATTGTAATTGACCGAGTTAATCATGCTAACAATAGGTCTTAAAGGTACACCTTGTTTGTGGATTTTAGGTAAACCATACAGACTAGGTGTGGCCTCCCCTGGGTACAGTCTGTGGTACAGAATACGGTCAATAGCCTTGTCCTGCTCCAAATTTTTCAGGCAATCTATTAACTTCTTCTTGTAACCACTTCCTGGATCTATTTTCAGAGGTTCTAAGTACTTAGGGATCACTCTGACAACTCACCCCACAAAATTGTTCGATGCTAACTACACTGAGTTAATAAAACAATTCAAGAATGATCTGACCCGTTGGGAAGTCCTCCCACTCTCGCTATTAGGCAGAATTGAAACTATAAAAATGAATTTACTTCCTCGTCTTCTGTTTTTGTTTCAATCATTACCCATAAGGGTTCCTATTTATATTTTTAATAAACTAAACAAATTAATATCACAGTTTATATGGCAGCACAAGAGACCTAGAATATGACTTAAGACACTTTATTTGCCAAAAGATAAAGGAAGAGTAGCTCTACCTAATTTAAAATATTATTACTGGGCAGCTCAATTAGCTCCAATAGTCACTTGGATTAGGGGAGATGAGGAACCAATTTGGAATCGAATAGAGCAGGGGGAGCTGAAGGGTATATTGTCAACTCTGCCTTTTATTGATTCAAAATCCGTCATTAAATTTAAAATTTAAAATTAATGGATTAAACATACTCTGAAGATTTGGATGAAAGTAAAAAAAATGTTGAATGACACAGGATCAATATCTCGAGCTATGCCAATCGTGGGTAATATAGACTTCCCCCCTTCTGTATGGGACCAGGGGTTTAGAAAATAGAACACCAAAGGTCTCATGACTCTCAACCAGTTGTTTGGAGAAACAGGTTTTAAATCTTTCTCACAGATTAGGGAGCAATTTGATTTCCCAGCAAAAGATATGTATAGATATCTCCAAATTAGACATTACATTATGAACCATAAAGACAAAGAGAGAATTAATAAAGATCCAAATGATATAGAACAATACTTTATTTCCATTATAGAAAAGAAAATTCCAACAAAAATACATTTCTCTAATTTATATAAGAGGCTCTCACTTGATATTAACTAGAACAAACAAACAGACCACAGTTAGTGAGGATCCACAACCTCTCCTCCTCCACCATAACCCTCAGCACTGGCTCTCCTCAGGGATGTGTGTTGAGCCCCCTTCTGTTTACTCTGCTCACATATGATTGTGCAGCTACCCATCCAGGCTGTCACATTGTAAAGTTTGCAGATGATACAGCGGTGGTGGGGTGCATCACAAACAATGATGAGTCCAGCTACAGGCAAGAGGTGGAACACCTGGAGAGCTGGTGCAGAGAGAATAACCTTCACATCAATGTGAAGAAGACAAAGGAGATGATTGTGGACTTCAGAAGGAACAAAAACACCTACACCCCCCTGAACATAAGAGGATCGGCGGTGGAAGTGGTCTCCAGCTACAAGTACTTGGGTGTACACATGAATGACAACCTCAGCTGGAGCAACAACACCACCAGCCTGATCAAGAAAGCTCATCAGAGACTCTACTTCCTCAGACGGCTGAGGCGAGCTGGTCTGGGAAGCTCAGTCCTCACCTCCTTCTACAGGTGTGCAGTGGAGAGCATCCTGTGCTCGAGCATCAATGTGTGGCATGGAGGCTGCACAGCTGCAGAAAGAAAAGCTTTGCAGAGAGTGGTGAAGGCTGCACAGAA
>NC_056498.1:73189201-73200161 GCF_014905685.2 Nematolebias whitei | reverse complement strand
GTGTACATAATTTCGCTCCACCACATGTACCACATGAGGTGCGAATGACAATAAAGAAACTCTGACTCTGACTCTGACTCTGAGAATACCTGGTATATTAAAGAGAAATGGGAATTGGAGATAAATGTCCTGACAGAAGATGAAGTATGGGATAACCTGTGGAAAAACAGCCACAGAGGGATTACCAGTCAGTTATGGAAAGAATTTGACTGGAAATTGAAAGTGAGGTATTTCCACACACCTCTTAATATCTCAAATTTTGCAAAGGATCCCTCAACTGCATACTGCTGGAGAAAATGTGGGAAAATAGGTGACCATACACATATATTCTGGGATTGTCCTGTTATCCAAACATACTGGAGGAATATCAAGGTGGAGCTTGAGAAAATAATACAGATGGAAGTTCCATCAGGTCCTTTGTTTTATATACTGGGGGTTATGTTAAATTAAGAGCTCAATTCAAATCAGAGATATATAGTAAATGTTTTATTATTGGTTGCAAAAAAAACTAATCACTGTAAATTGGAAAGACTTGAAACCCCCGACAATAATTGAATGGAAACGGAGGGTTAAACAAGTATATATTATGGAAAAGATGACATCAGTTCCACAAATGACCACTGATCTTTTTTGACCAAAGGTGGCGCTGTGTGGAGGTCTATCTGACATCTTGATGGGTGGTTCGTTGTGACTTTCAGAGGATTTGGTTCATTGCTTTTGTATATTTTTTGTGACTAATTTTTTTAAAAGTTGTTGGCAATTCCTGTGCTGTGTGTTTTTGTTGTTGTTTTGTTTTGTTTTTTGTTTATGTGTGTTTGTTTTTTATTTCATTGTTCAATGAAGGGGAATGTTAGATGTTTAGTTGTGTAAAAAAATAGAAAAAAAAAGGCTTAAAATAAAAAGTTTAAAAAAAAAAGTATGTTAGACTGGTACAGGACATGTATGAGGACAGCAGGACAGTGGTGAGATGAGCTGTAGGAGTGACAGATAGCTTCTAGGTGGAGGTGGGATTGCATCAAAGATCGGCTCTGAGCCCTTTCTTGTTTGCTCTGGTGATGGATCGACTAACAGATGAGGTCATGCAAGAATTCCCATGGACTATGATGTTTGCAGATGGAATTGTGATCTGTGGTGAGAACAGGGAACAGGTGGAAGAGAACTTGAAGATGTGGAGATATGCACTTGAAAGAAGAGGAATGAAAGTCATCCGTAGTAAGACAGAGCACATGTGTAAATGAGAGGGAGGCTGGTGAGACTACAAGGAGCAGAGGTCATAAATGTGCAGGACTTCAAGTACTTGGGTCCACTGTCCAGGAAAATGGGGAGTGTGATAAAGAAGTGAAAAAGAGAGTCCAGGCAGGATGGAGTGGATGGAGAAAAGTTTCAGGAGTGATTTGTGACAAAAGGGTGTCAGCAAAGGTCAAAGGAAAAGTTTACAAGACAGTGGTGAGACCAGCTTTGTTATATGGTCTGGAGACAGTGGCATTGACAAAAAGACAGGAGAAAGAATTGGAAGTGGCAGAAATGAAGATGTTGAGGTTCTCCTTAGGAGTGACAAGGATGGATAAGATTAGGAATGAGATCATCAGAGGTACAGCACAGGTTGAACAACTGGGAGATAAAGTTAGAGAGACCAGACTGAGATGGTTTGGACATGTTATGAGGAGGGACAGTGGGTATATTGGTAGAAGGATGTTAGAAACGCAACTGCCAGGAAAAAGACAAAGAGGAGATATATGGATGCAATTAGAGAGGACGTGAAGGTAGTTGGAGTGAGGACAGAGGAAGCAGAGGATAGAGTGAGGTGGAGGAGGATGACTCGCTGTGGCGACCCCTGAAGAGGGAAAAGCTGAAAGAAGAAGAAGAAGATTATCATTTTGAATTCATCTTTGCTTAATGGAATTTCATAGTTAATGTTTTTAGATTTTAATGCTAGAATGTCTGCTTCTTCATTCCCTTCCACTCCCACATGTGCTGGAACCCAAACAAAATCTACAGATATTTCCCTTAAGTCAAGTTTATAAAGAATATGGTAAATCCTGTTAATAATGTCTTTTCCTTTGGAGTTACTTGATTTAAAATTTAATAAAGCTGTCATATTGTCAGATGCAATTGTCAATTTTTCAACCATTATTCTTTTTAATCCACTCTAAACCCATGAGTATCGCTATTAATTCTACAGTATAGATCTGTTGTTCTTTTCTTCATTCATATGTTTTGATATGGGATATAAACTGCTGCTCCAGTATGTCCTGTTTCTGGATATTTTGATCCATCTGTAAATAATATGTTTATTCATATATTGCTTGTGAAGGAATTGTTGCGCTAAAAGTTTTCTGAGATGTGTTTCCCTTTATTTTTGATTAATTTATGCGAAGTTAAACCAACAGAAGGGTTAATAAATAACCAATGAAGAATATAAGAATGACTAACTGTTGGACAAAAGTCCATTTCATGCAACCCTTTATATTACCAATCCAGCCAAAACTAATCTGATGTTCCCAACATTCCGGTAATAAACAATTAACTGGAGTCGTTTGGTCATGTCCATTAATATTAATCCAATATACTAACTAGAGATGCACCGATCCATTTTTTATTTTTTTTTTTACTTCCAATTCGATCCCGATACCTACATCTTGATATCGGCCAATACGGATCCTGTTCCGATATCAAGATCATTACTGATTTTATATGAGGCTGTAATAATCTCCTCTTAAGTACAATTTGTACATATCTATGCATCCAAAAAGGCAACTTGAGGTAAGTTTTATTAATGTTGGATACGTGTTAAAGTTAGAATTAAATTCTGCTAACACAAAACATGTTTTTTTTATTTTTATTTCTAGCTTTAAAGTGGATATTAAAGTGATTCATTTAAGTGATTGTTTAAAGTTATTTTATATATTTTTTTTAAATAAGGGGCAGATATAATTTTTTTTTTCTTCTTTCTGAACTCTTTTCATTCAATGTTTTCTTTTTGATGAATTTGTTTATTTGGTTTCCTTTAAATGAATGAATAAATTAATTAAACATATTTAAATGGCTTCAAACATCTGCTAAGTTCATGGCATAAAGCAACAGACATGTTCCCGTTTTTAGTATTTTACATCACTTTATGTTTCTGTTTTTGTTTCTTTTTTTTTTTAATATATATATTTTTTCTTGTAAGTTTCAATCCCTTTTTATGATTGTCTACTGTTGTACTGATAAATATCTCCTGAAGGGTAAACTATATCTTGGCTGCAAGTATCAAGCTGTGAAATCCTTTGTTTTCTACAACTGATAGTGGTTGGTCATTAATTACGATGAAGTTTAACAACTTCTGGGTAAACATTCGAGCTCCAGGGCTTCAGCGATGTCTTTTTCTTGTTCAGTCCAAAGCAGGCAGCCTGATTTCGTTCAGCCGCGCTCAGTCTGTCCCTCCTCAGAGACGGGCAGATTGAGCGGAGCTGATTGGACGCGGCTGGCCGGGGTCGAGTTGCCTGTTGCGGGTTGAGCAAGAGGAGCGCCCCGCTAAAGCCACAGAGCTCGAATGTCCAACGTAAAACTAACTTTACCGCGGTTTAATGTGGCGCTATGGCTCTGCAGACATTGCACGTTGCTGTCTTGTTTTGTGGTGTTTCTAGTGTAAAATACTTCCACACAGCGGACATGTTTAGATGAAAAGTTGGTTAGCTGTTAGCCACAGTGCTGCTAACTCAGTCCTCACGTTGTAGCTGGCTGCAAACTATGAAATGGATTTCCTGAATGTGGGGCGGGTCTTATTACTCTGGGTTCATGAAACACGCCTCCGTTCAGGAAATCCATTCCATAGTTTGAAGCCAACTTGCATCATGGATCGGAAAAATCCGATATGTAAATTATGCTGGTATCGGAGACCGATACCGATACTGGATCGGCCCCATCCCTAACACTAGTCTTCTAATTCAAAGAGGCGTTTCCCCGATTTCAACTTGCAAAGCTGCAACTGGCGAAGTTCTAAATGCTCCACAGCATATTCTAAGGGCTTTTGATTGTTCTATATCAAGAAACTTCAAACTGGTTTCTGCTGCTGCCAAATAGCTGATACTACCATAATCAAGAGTTGTTCTCATAAGAGATTGATATATACTGTATTTACTAATGACTTTCTACTTGTTCCCCATTCCCTTCCTGCCTATCAACGTAATATATTACTGATATTTTTACATTTTATTTGATCAACATGTTGTTTCCAAGTAAGTTTTTCATCAAATATCATACCTAAAAAGTGTACATCCTTAACCTGTTCAAGATTTTGATCTATAGTTTTAAGGAAACAAATGAAAGTTTTTTTTAAAAAAACAAGGAGTGGTGGCGCAGAGGTTAGAGAAGGTGGGCCTGTGATCAGAAGATCGCTTGTTCAAGTCCCAGTACCGACAACATCAAAATGTGGGTGGGATAGATGATGCACCCACACCTGCCTCCACCTTCATTTGCCCCACTCTGGGTTCTTCTTGAGCAAGGCCCTTAACTCCCACCATCTGCTCCCCCAGGTGCCTTAGATGGCAGCTCTCTGCTCCACACAGTGGACTGTGGTAGCTTGGTGGTATGTGGTTGTGTCAGGAAGGGCATCCAGCATAAAAATTATTGCCAAGTCTTTGTGCGACTTAGTTCGCTGTGGCAATCCCCTACAAGAAGGGATATGCCGAAAGAAGAAGAAAAGCAGATAACCTGAGATTTTGTAATTGAAAGTTTAAAACCCCATTTATTGGCCCATATTTCAACTTCATTGATTGCCTTTTGCATTTTATTCCCAATAAATTGTAGATTACAACTTCAAATCCGCACAGCTCCATCATCCTCAAATAAAGATTTACTAATTCCAGGATATACTTTATCAAATATCATGACCATTAATAAAAACAATACTGGGCTACATGCACTACCTTGAGGAGTACCATTCTCCACAATATATTTATTCAAAATTTTCTTTCCCACTTGTACGTCCATTGTTCTTTCAAATAAAAAATTACATATCCAATTAAATAACTTTCCTTTCACCCCAGTTCTTTCCAGTTTTATTAATAAATCGTCTTTCCAAAGTGGACCATATGCTTTTTCTATATCAACAAAGACTGCGATAACTGATTCTTTATTAGCTTGCGCTTTCCTTATCTCAGATTCAAGGCATAAAACAGAGTCCATTGTATTTATCCCTTTCCTGAATCCACTTTGATTTGGAGATAAAAGATCATTAAATTCTAAATAACAACCTTTCAGTTTTTTTTCCATTGTTTCCCTAATTGTGAATTTAAAGCAGTTGGTCTATAATTTGATGGATTAGAAGGATCTTTACCTGGTTTTAATACTGGAATAATGATAGGATTTTTCCATGATGCTGGCATTTTACAATTATCCCTAATTAAATTAAACAATGTTAATATTGCTTTAATAGAATTGTCACTCATATGTTTTAACATATCAAAACAAATATTATCTTTTCCAGGGGATGATTGCTTAGTATTAATAAGAGCTCTTTTCAATTCAAACAATGTAATAGGTAGGTCCATCTTTCCTACCTTGATAGTTTTTTTTGCTAACTATGTTTAGATGGTCTTTTAAAGTATTGTCCCTCAACTACCTAACATTCTCTGAAATATTATCAGAACTATGTATTTTAACCAGAGTTTTAACTAATAATTCAGCTTTATCTAGATTGTTTAGTGCAACAGTGTTTTCATATTTAATTACTGGGATATCATATTTCCTAATTATTCCATTCATCTTCCTTATCATCCCCCAAACATCTGATACTTTTGTTTGTCTCCCTATGGTAGAGCAGTTGTTTTGCCAGTATTCTTGCTTTGCCTTTCTTATCGTTCTCCTATGTTGATTTCTTTTATAATATATTAGCTTTTCAACTGTATGCTGAGCTTTAAGTTGTTTAAATGCTTTTTTCCTTTTTAATAGCTTTTTTGTAATCATCATCCCACCATGGAACTTTTTTTTTCATTATTCTACTTCCTGTACTTTTAGGAACTGATTTATTTGCAGCCTGTATAATTATTGATGGTAATTTTTCATTAAATTCTTCAATATTTTTAATATTTTCTCCAATCATTTCTCCACTTTTAACTCCAGTCAGAACTGGAAAATTAGTTCACTTTGCTTTATTAAATTGCCATTTAGGTACTAAAAATGTTTTTTTCCTTGACAACATCGATTCCTATTTTAATTATTATTGAATAATGATCACTGCCAAGTCATGTTTTGTTTATTACTTCCCACTGTGAATTCCTGCAATATTATTCGAAGTAATTGTTAAATCTATTGCCGTTTCTGCGTTATTTGTAATATTATATCTTGTCCCTTTTCCATTATTTATGCACACTAGTCTATTTTCTTCAATACATTCCTCAACATTTCTCCCATTTATATCTGTGTGATCACTTCCCCATAGAGTACTGTGAGCATTAAAATCTCCACACCATACAACATTCCCTTGCACCTGTCCTCTTACTACTTTCAGTATCTCAGTATTTAACTCTTTACGTGGATTAATAATTATTATTTCATCCCTACCTGTCCATATTTTAATAGTAATTATTCATGTTATTGTCCTATATTGATATTATATTATAAACTATATTATTTTGTATAAATATCATTATTACTCCACCCCTTCCATTATCTCTATTTCTCTTGATTGCAGTATATCCATGTAAAACAAAACCTAACTCTGGTTTTAACCAGGTATCTTGAATACATATACTGTGGTTTATCTTGTAGTTGTGATATGTAATGTTTAAAATATTTTCCATTCGAGATGAGAATTCTAGTATTCCACTGAAATATTCTTATGACCATGTAGAAGTACCACCTTCTGAATGAATTGGTGTTACTCTCTTACCTATCATACTTTCAACAACTTCCCAACCAAGGTCGTTCACATCAAGGTACTTTTCTGCAGCCCTCATTATAATTTTAATCTTTTCAGTTTTCTTTACTGTCTGAGCTGAACAATTAATCACTTAAGTAAGTAAATAATCCTTTGAGCTAGCGTCACTTTTTTTGACTTCCTCTCTTTTACTAACTTCGCAACCACGATAAGCAGCAATGTGTTCTCCTCCACAGTTACATTTAATCTTAGCTGCTCTTCACATTTCCCATATTCATGCTCACCAGCACATCTTCCACATCATTGCTTTTCTTTGTAAATCACTGCTACATGTCCAAATTTCTGACATTTGAAACATCTCAAAGGCAGAGGAATGTACTGTTTAACATCATAGCTCATATATCCAATGAATACTTTACTCAATAAACATTCTCCCTCAAATATGATCAATACTGGAATCCTTCTTTCTCCATTTCTTGTTGTTTTCAACTGTTTAATTTATTTTGCTCCACTTACATTTTCTTGAATTTCTTAAACAGAGATTTTTAAAGGGACTCTACTTGCTGTATGACTCCTCGACTCACTTTATATATTTTCAACTAAACTGCTCTGAACTTTCTTTCCATCTATTTTGCTGATCCTAATAGCTTTTAGTATATCTTGTTCCATGTCTTCATTTTAATGCTGTTGTTTTAATTTTTTAAGGCACATTCTTACTGCTTTTTATTTCTCAGTGTTACCCTTAGTGTTAAGCACTTTGATAACAGTCTATCTGTTTTAAATTGTGCTCTATAAATAAATATGACTTGACTTGACTTGACTTTTCCTTGCTGAAAGCTATCTCTTGAACCAAAAGAGCAACACTTCGTAAAACCTTAGCACTTTGGACTTCACCTATTAGTTTATTCATTGTTTTGATTAACTGAATTGGATTTCACTCACTAAGACTCTCCCTAATGATTTAGCTTGATAATGACTCATCGTTTTGTTTCTCAGTAACAGCTTCATTTTTCTCATCATTTTCTGGATTCAAATTGTCTTCCACTAGCTATGTTTACATGGACATACTGTAAGTAATCGGATTAAATGGCCACTCGGAATAAAAATGCGTCGTGTAAACGACCCATTTGGATTATTCTTTGTTGATTCAGCTCGAGCCAAAATAATTTGTAATCAGAATGAAAGGGGTGGTTTATGCTGATTCATAATCTGAACAGTGCACATTTAAACACTTAATCTGTTCATTTTATTCCCATTGCGGAAAACTGACCTGTCTGCGCATGTGTGACCTATGTCTATGTCACTAATGCTAATTTGTCAGGGAAGCAAAATTAGTCGGTGAGCGACAACATTTCTACTAGAAACTTTGAAAGAGCTCAAAATGATCTGTATCACCTGTAGCTCAGTCAGGGAGTGCAGTAACATCTCCACCATCATTAAAACCTGGCGCGGGTCCATTTTGGGCGCTCAGTTTTGTTTACGTTCATCATGGAAGTAGAACTTCTTCTATGTTTTTTTTAAGGAGAGTTTACCACTCTGCGCATGTCATTACTTCTATTCAGAATAAAAGCCTGCTCCATGTAAACGTTTGTCATGAACAGATTGTGCCCATGTAAACAATACATTCAAATGATTTAATCTGAAAACATTTCAGTCCAATCAAAGAATTCTGTGCATGTCTACTGATGTCTGCTTTTTCTGCTTTCTTTTGTTTTTTGACACTATTTTACTCCAGTACTCTTTATTTCCACTGCAGTCCTCTTCCATCCCGCCAAAATCATTTCCTGATTTGTAATTACTCTGCAACCTCCTGTCCATTCACAGCTCATTCACTGTCAGTCACCTTCCCAATTCACAGACTTATCTCCACCCCATCCCAACAACAGTCAACGCAGGCAAGCCGAGAGCTGGATGCTGCTCAATGTGTCACTTTGAAAGAAAGAAATTCAAGGTTCTAGGAGATTTTAGCGGCTAAAATTAGAGCCACAGTGTGCAGCCCTGATCAAGTGCTGATGAGGACTGCTGCTTTTAAGCACCTGTGGCTCAGTAGTTCGATGCTGGAACATTGAGACATTTTGGTAATGACAAATTGTCTTTTTCTAAATAATACTAACCTGAGATCATTTGTGTTTTTGAAGCCCGGCTTGTTGGTGTCCTTCAGTGGATTCTCCTATCTTGTTGAGTTTCTTCAGTGTTGCCTCTGTGATACATTTGATGGAACTAGGGATGAGGTCGATCCAATCCAGTATCGGTGATCGGGCTCCGATACCAGCATAATTTACGTATCCGATATTTCCAATCCAACCTGCAGAGATTTCCGATCCATGATGCATGTCTGTGTCTATTGAAACATCTCCACATGGGATTCCCTGCCAGCTGCTCTGCAAGTTGGCTTCAAACTAATATGGAATGGATTTCCTGAACGGAGGCGTGTCTCATGAACCCAGTGTAATAAGTCCCGCCTCACAGTCAGGAAATCCATTTCATAGTTTGCAGCCAGCTGAAATGTGAGGACTGAGTTAGCAGCACTGTGGCTAACAGCTAACCAACTTTTCATCTAAACATGTACGCTGTGTGGAAGTATTTTACACTAGAAACACCACAAGACAAGACAGCAACGTGCAATGTCTACAGAGCCATAGCGCCACATTAAACCATGGTAAATTTAGTTTTACGTTGGACATTCGAGTTCCGGGGTTTCAGCGGTCTGTTATTTTCGTTCAGTCCAGAGAAGGCAGTCTGATTTTGGTCAGCCGTGCTCAGTCTGCCCGTCTCGGAAGAGGCGTAATTAATTAAACTTTATCGTAATGAACGACCAACCACTATCAGTTGTAGAAAATGAAGGATTTCTCAGCTTGATACTTGTAGCCAAGATATATTTTACCCTCAAGGAGAGATTTATCAGTACAACAGTGGACAATCATAAAAAGCATATGAATTGAAAAATACAAGAAAATTATATAAATATAAATAGAAAAACAGCTACATTATAAAGCAATGTAAAGTACTAAAAACAGGAACATGTCTGTGTTGGTTTATGCCATGAACTTAGCAGATGTTTGAAGCCATTTAATCACTTTAATATCCACTTTAAAGCTAGGAACAAAAAAACAAACATGTTTTGTATTAACAGAATTTAATTCTAACTTTGAAACATCCACCTATAAAACTTAACTCATATTGCCTTTTTGGACATGCATATATTTGTACAAATTGTACTTGCCTATAGAGAGGAGATTTTTACAGCCTCATATAAAATCAATAATGACGATGATATCGGGATGGTATCGGCAGATATCCAGATTTAGGTATCAGGAATCAAATCGGAAGTTAAAAATGTGGATCTGTGCATCCCTAGATGGAACCACCTGCCTCAACATCATAGAACCTTCTGCCTCTGTGTCCTACAACAAACAGCACTAGGACAGTCTACAGAGTTTCTGTCTTGCCACTCTGCATCTAAACACACACTTTTACACCTTCACTCCTGGAAATCTCCACCCTCCTCTCCACGCCAGTCCCTGCTTCTGGAACTTTAAGAAAACAATACCATCCTCTTAACATCAAGTACCCCATCAACAAGATACTTACCCTTGTGTTCATTTCCCTACAGATCCATCTCAAGTCCATCTTCATTGTAAATAAATTTAACTTGCCTTTTACAAGTGTTGAGTCCTCTCTGTTGGATTGTTGGATGTAACTGGGACCCTGTGTACAAAATTTTGCTCCACCACATGTGGTGCGAATGACAAATAAAGAACCTCTGACTCTGACTCTCTGTCAGTTTGTCTACTTGGGGTGTAAATACTGTTAAATTATAATAAAGACATTGTGCTTCTAATCTGAGGAGTTTTCTCAACTCAAAACAGGAGAATTGGATTTCTAAGCTTTTGACCTTGTTTACACATGAACTATCTTTGGAAAGATGGCAGTGGTTGAAGGCGGGGGCCTTGGCGCAGTGACCATGGCTTACCAACGCTGGCTCTTGGGACATGGTGTCAGTTGATTTGGACACACAAACCCATGGAGCAATGATGGAAATGTGTTGATGTGTCACAGTTTACACTCTGTTTTTCCTTTTATTTATCACTCTGTTCA
>NC_056498.1:73184127-73189191 GCF_014905685.2 Nematolebias whitei | reverse complement strand
ATGAACTCTGCTCGTCCTCGACTACGCCTCTGGATTCTCCTTGGTCCTTGCAGCTCTGTGTCTCTGCTGAGCAGCCCCCGACAACAAGAAAGGTTAGTGTTTTTCCAGACCGTCTGTATTCAGATAACTGTTGTTATTCTGTCAAAACACTAACCTCTCCTCTGTATCGTTTTAGACACAGTTCCAGCTCTGGACCCGAACCATCAGAAGCTGTTTATTCATTCAATAAACATTTTAAAACCATTCAGAGTTTGTGTGTGGGATCCTCTGCCATCCGATCCGTGATATGATGTTGATTGGTGGATGGTTAAATTGACCATCTGCCCTTTTGTGTTGATTGTGAATATTTATTTTTTGCAGATTTTTGAAGGCCTTATTCTAAATGAACCTTTTTGTTAATCTAAATATAATGATTGACCTATTTTGTTCTCCTGACTTACTTATTCTTTTATTTTTCACTTTTTTGTGTTTTGTTTTGTGTTTCAGTTTTGAAAGCTTATATGCTAACACAACAAGTTTCTTATAGCTCAATAGATGACTTCTTAAAAAAAAATCAAATTATTCCTCCTCCCTTTCCTTTCATATCTTCATTTCATTCCCCTCTACCTCCTGCCTCACTCTCCTTTTCCCCCTCTCCTGCTGTTTTCCCTCCTCACCTTTTTCCTTCATCCTTTCCTCTCTCCAGCGATTATATTGTCTTGTTTATATATATTTTTTCCTCTCTTATCTTCTGTCAGGCAGGAAAACAGCCATTTGGGGTCCTGCCGAGACCAATTTCCACCACCGGAGTAGCACACACATACACGCACTCACCAATTTTCCTTGCTGTATAGCCAGCCACCTTGCTCTAATATAGCTCTCAACACAGGCTCACATCATCTTCTCATCCCTTCCTCCCTCTATCATCTTCTGATCCCACCTGCACCTCCTACCCTCCTGTCTTGTTAACTTCCCTTTTGCTGTTCCATTACAAACCTCCAAGCTCATCTTCTTCCTTCCTTTCCTCTTTTCCTTCTGTTTTTCTGCTTCTAATCCCTGTCAGTTTTTACCTTTTTTAAAACCTCCTCCATCTCCCTTTTCATATATCTGGAGTAAGGAGAAATGAGACCACTGGCTTGTTTGTGTGTTTTTGAGTTTATGAGACCACAGGGATTGCATTTCAGATGGGATCATTTGCCTTGGCATGGTTATGCCCTGTTTCATGTCAATCTGTGTGTCTTTACAGTCTCACTACTCCCATCACACAGCCTTCCTGCTTTCATTCAATCTATCTCTGTCAGTGAATGCACGCAGGCATCTCCTTTAGGGATATTTCACAGACATCTAACAAAGTTTGTCTTCTGCTCAGGTCAGAGTGAGACGGTGATACAAATTGTGCCTTCTGTCTGAATGGTTGTTTAAAATGGCTGCACTTCAAGTTTTTCTGCTTGAATCCTGCCAGCGGTCCACCAACGAGTTAGCATTGAAGTCCAAGTGGCTGTGAGTGTGTTTAAGTGTGTGTGTTGTCAGTACCTATTGGTAATTCCCTGGTGTACCAGAGGACCAGAAGACTGTTTTTTGAACTCATCACCCTCATGTCACCCAGCAGCTTCCAACCAGATGCCACTTCTGTGTGAGTTTGTGTGTTTCCTCATTGTGATACCAGAAGACAGGTTGTGCTTAATGCCAACAGTGTTAAAGCTCAGCTGATGTGTCGCAGCTAAAGGGGCACTGTCTGTCTACAGGTATTTGCTGACAAAGAAACTCTCCCTAAATCCTGTTTTGAAGAACGAACATGTAATTGCATGTTGTTGTTTGGTGTCTGATTAGCAATTACACAATTGTTTATTCACTTTGGCGTATGTTGCTTACAATTCCAAACAGCTCCAAATTGGTTCTGCAGCAGGAAATCTCTGATGAGATGTCTAAGGAGACAGAGTTACAAAATAAATTATCTCCCAATAACTCTCTTATTTGCACTTGATCATTAAGGTTGTCAATTACATTTGCATGATCCTGAAGTGAGATGTAAAAAAGTGGCAAAGCTCTGCATTAGAAGTTTTGAGCACATACACCATTCAAAAATTGGCCTTTTTTTTAGGTGTTTAGCATTTTGTAGAGGAATATTTTAACAGTGGGATATGCTGATACAAATATGTTGTCACAGATGAAAATTGTTAGGGTATTTTTGGTCAAGGTTTATGGATGTTTTAACTACTATGGCTGAGAATGTTAACTGCCCATGAACCATGTGTTTGCTAGCAGAGAGAGCTGGATGAGGAGCTGATCTGAGACTGCAGGTGCAGCTGGCACTCCAATGTCGCCTCAGAGTCTGTGGGCTTGAAGGAACTGATAAGCATATAAAAAGCGAGTCTCACACACTGCCCATATCAGATTCTTGTGACTGGGCTTCATGCATGTATTTCTTGGATAATTGTTTAACTTGTGAAAATATGTCATTGCAGGTAAAACCAGTTCAAAATCTTCTCCTGTTGTCGAGTGTTGCTCCTTTGAGTAAATGAGATAAGCACAGGACATTTTTCCTCCCACAAAAATCTATTTAAAATGAAGGGCTGGCCAACGGGCAGCATGGTGGCACAGTTGGTAGAGCTGCTGCCTCTCAGCGAGCAGGTTGCCTCATTTCAAATCCCAGTAAAGGAGCCTTTCTGGGTGATTTTGCATGTTCTCTCCGTGCATGCATGGGTTTTCTCCAGGTACTCCAGTTTCATCCCACAGAACAAAAACATGCATGTTAGACTGATTCGTAACTCTAAATTGTCCCTAGGTGTGAGTGAGAGAGTGAATGGTTGTTTGTCTCGTTTGTCTCTGTGTCCCTGTGATGGACAGGACACCTGTCCAGGGTATACCAAACAAACTGATTCCCATAAACAGCATACTCCATAGTGAAAAAAAAATCAACAAAAAAAAAAAACCCAGTTTGCTGGTGCTAAGATGACCTTGGGGCCCGCCCTTCCTCCTGTCAACTCCTCTGAGACAGTCATGCCAAAGTTGTTCAAAACACCAAAGTTCATGCTCAGTAATCCTGGTAAAAATGCAACAATGTTCTGTCAGGTCATCTGGACGGTTTCTTTTTTTTTTTCTGAGACATTCTGTCCTTCATCCAAAGGACTTCATCAATCTGAGGAGCAAAAAAAAAACAATCCAGATTACCTGACTGATCATTGTGGGATTTTTACCAGGATTACTGAGCATGAACTTTGGAGCTATATGTCAGTTTTATTGAAATTGGCCTAATATATGATGTAGTAGTAACTGACAGTCAAAATGCAAACTTTAAGTGCTAATGTATCTCACAGGACCTTGGATGAAGTTTGACTAAAACAGACATAAGCTCGTCATTTCTTAACACAAGATAACCTAATTAAAAACCGTGGCAGGGTGAACAATGTACATCTCATGAAGAAATGCCAGTATATAAACTCATACAGCTATTGACTCTCTCTGCAGTTCATATATTCATGCAGATGCTGGTCAGAAGCTTTGTTTTTATCCAACAGCATCCCGAGAGAGAGAAAAATCTGACCTGAATGACTTTGAGCGTGGCATGATTGTTGGAGCCAGATGGGCGGGTTTGAGTATTTTTGAAACTGCAGTTCCCGGGAGGTTTTTCCACAACAGCAGTTTACTCGGACTGATGGAAAAAAAGAACTGTTTTGTGAGCTTGAATGTCTGATTGATTAGAGAGGTCAGAAGAAAACAGCCAGTCTGGCTCGCACTGACAGAAAGGCTAGGATAAGTCAGATAGTCTTTACCACTAGGGCGGATGAAAGAAAGCATCTAAGAATAGATAAGTTCAACCTTCAGATGGCTCAGCAGCTCCTAACACACAGTACAGCTTACACAGAAAACTGAGAAAAAGCTTGCCAAAACAAAGGTCTGCAAAAACCTGATTAGTTTCTGCCTAATCTGCCAATAACAAGTTTATTTTTTTAATACCTGGATTAACCCTCCTTATTTCTTTATTTTTTATATGACTGTCAAAGATGAGACATATTATGGTATAGTAACCATAATATGACCGTCCAGATGATCTGACTGAACATTGTTGGATTATTGTGTTGTCTTCATACATCCATAAACTTTTTCTTGTCCTGCCCATAACTTCTGATACGGTCAAGACGATTTAATGAAACTTCATACACAAATACATCTTCACTAGACAGAGTGTTACATACACTTTACCACCTTTACCATTTTTACAGATTTAAGGTCAAGGTCACAAATCAAGGTCAAATGTTATACACCGTCTATGCTTGTCAGGGCTATTGCTATAGACTATTCACCACCTTGCCTTTGGGTGGAGGCTGTGCTGTGTCCAGGTAAAACCCTCCAGACTGAAAAACATCTTCTATGAAGATGCAGTCAGAACTGCTGCTTACCCAAACTGCACTTTAGCATCTGAATAGGTGATCTGCTGCTACTGATGACTGATGTTCGACTGCTGCGCTTTGCTTCTTTTTAACTTTTCATTTTTTCACTATAGTTAGTGTGAGATCTATCTGTTTATTATCCTTTAGGTGTTTATAACAAATTTTACAACCAGTGACCCCCCATGACCTGAAAAGGAAGAAGCGGGTAAAGATAATGGATGGATGGATGGATTTTTAATTTCCAAAGGGAGAATTTATTCTTTGCAATTTTCCTGATACACCTTGGAGCACACCTGTGGAAAAGAGCACTGCCACTAAGGGAGCAGCTGGAGGGTTAAGGGCCTTGCTCAACGGCCCACAGTGAGGCAAATAAGGGTGGAGGCAGATGTGGGTGCTTCACCTTTCTCATCCAAAGTGCTGGTCTGGGAATTTTAACCAGCAACTTCTCGAGCACAGGCTCACTTTTTCTAACCTCTGTCTTCAATTGTTTGAATTTGAACCTAAGCTACTTGATAAGAACAAACAGAAATCATTCTACTCAACAGATGAAAATTCGAACGATATGGAAGAGATTAAAAGCTCACTGAACTTTATGGGTACAGAGCAGAAAAGACAAGCAGATCAGCTGAACAGCTTGATGAAAGCGCTGGGAGAGATAAAGCTGCTGAAAAACCAGGTGATGGCAAGAGACCAA
>NC_056498.1:73153992-73169127 GCF_014905685.2 Nematolebias whitei | reverse complement strand
CGTTGTCCAGCGTGTAGTGACCTGTCACTGGGAAATGTTCCCCGACGCTTACCTTGGAATAAGACTGCTGTCATCTTCTCCTCGGGGAGGAGAACTCACCGGACGACCGGAGGTCGACTGCCGGGCCAAGCATCCTTCACAAAGGTTGGTCATATACACAATTTATCTTCTTTGTTCTTCTGACAGTGCTATATTAGCTCGCTGAAGAAAAAATGGGAGCCGATTTCCCGCTCTTAACGTAATTTATACGGACCGGGTGGAGCCCACACAGCAGGTGGGCGTGGACTAATTTTTTTCAGTGCTTATGCTCTGCATAACGGGATAAACCCACTAAGCGACAGCTCTTAAAGGGCGAAGCCTATATGAAATAGAACACACGCTCAAAGGTTTATTGTTGAGGACAATTTGAGATGTGAACCTTTTGTCTTACTAATAATATTCAGATTTCTTTGTTTTGTTGTTTGTTTAGTGGGGGTAAGGGATTGTCTAAAAACAGGCTAAAACCTGACTGGAAAACGCAGCTGCAAATGTAACAAATTCATTCATAAACTATTACAATGAATTTATGTTTTAGTGTGCAAATACCTGTATACTTTTCCATGTGTTTTGTTGTACTTTTGTGAAAATGAAACCTATTACCATCAGTTCAGTCTGTGCACATTAATATGCCTATGTGAGTACTACTAAGCTAGTTTTTTTTTTGCGGGGTGGGGGGTTAGATGTACAGACCGCCATATAATTTCCTTTGGAATCAATAAGGCATCTATCCATCTATCCATTTATCCATCCATCTATCCATTTATCCATCCATCTATCCATTTATCCATCCATCTATCCATTTATCCATCCATCTATCCATTTATCCATCCATCCATCCATCATCTATACTATATGATACATTTTCCCCTTGCACAAACATTATGACTGAAATGCAGTTTGAAAACCTCAAATACTTGAAGAATAAGCCGTAGCAGAACAAACATAATTGCACGTAAAGGTAAGCAAATTGAAACTTGGGAGTGTCTATACTTTCTGAAACAACACCTATGGTTTTACTAAACACACACACACACACACAGGACAGCAGCAAGTAGCTGGAGTTGGTGATGATGTACAGCTACATCATCTTTCATTATTCCTTCAGCTGAGCGCTAATTGTCTTTTACAAAGTCAGCAGTTTTTCTTGCATCACCTTTTTTCATGAAGACTCTTTGCTCAGCCCAAGTCTCTGACTGATATGGTATTTGTGTGGAGCACTTGATCAGAAACACCCCATAGTACTCATTATACCCACAGAGTATTAGTGAGGGCACACAGTATCTGAGAAAAGCAGACTAAATAAGAGCAGCAAGGTTTTGATCAAAGTCTGACAATATTATACAGTACTACAGGGAGATTCCTGTCATCGAGGGAGCTGAGAAGATTTGGGAACGAGAGGGTGGGAATGATAAAAAGGATAAATGAATTCAGTGAGAGAGAAGAAGGAGTGGAGATGGACTGAAAAAGAGGGAAAGGAGGGGTGGAAAGAAGTAGTTAATAGAAAGAGAGAGGAGCAGGCTTTTGATCATCAGCAACAATACCCAGCTGTGCAGGGAGGGGAACTGTTGCATCAGTTTTGCTTCATGAAAGGACTGGCTGAAAGATATGAACTCAGTACAAACTGCAAGATTTCCCCAATCAGATCTTTAAAACTACACACAACTTTTTGTTGCCTTTCTCAGTTGGACACTACAAGTATTGACTTCCAATGCAAATTCCAAAGCTAACTCAACAAAACCTTTGTTCACATCATACTCCCACATCATTAACTGGGATCCCATATTAGCAATAAGGACCAAATTTCTTTGGAGTTTATTATACTACACCAATCTATTTAGGACAATAAAAGCAACTAAACATATTTTTATTACCAGTAAAACAACTACTACTTGAGGGCTCTCACTGTCCTCATTTCAAGCGATCATCCATCCATGATCCATCCAGCAGCGCGTGTTGTCGAAGCCGTTCGACAACACGCGCTGCACACGTGAACCTGTCTGTGGGCGTCACCAGCACCATAGACATAATTATACATAGATTAGGTACGGCAGCTCTATACAGCTCTGGGTGTAATCTGGGTGTAGTCTGTTTGTCATATGTCTGGTGTTTTGCCTGCCTGCATACTGAAACCACGTGACACGTTACAGCCAATACTGAAACTTGACACCGAAAGAAGAGTGACGTTTCAATACATACACCGACCGGTGCAGTTCGGTCGGTGCCATAAAAGAACCTTGGTTCGGTACTCAGCCCTAGGCAGGGTACACCCTGGACAGGTCTCCAGTCCATCACAGGGACACATAGAGACAAACAAGACAAACAACCATTCACTCTCTCACTCGCACCTAGGGACAATTTAGAGTTACCAATCAGCCTAACATGCATGTTTTTGGTCTGTGGGAGGAAACCGGAGTACCCAAAGAAAACCCACGCATGCATGAAGAGAACATGCAAACTCCACCCAGAAAGACCCCCGAACCGAGATTTGAACAAGGGACCTGCTCGCTGAGAGGCAGCATCTATACCAGCTGCCTGCAAGTGATCAATCAAATACAATTATTTATTAGAATGGCTCAACAACTTAGTGTTTTTTTTTATGCATGCACAACTAGTCCTATGACAGAAACAATTAGCAGAATACATTGTACATCGTACATACACAAAACATTCAGAAAAAGAGATACACCAATGTCCCATGTTACTGACAAATTGGAATAGTGAATGTTTGTTGTTTTTGAGATGAGTGTTTTTCTGGACTGGACCTGAACAGGAAATGCAAGTAAGTATATTTGTTTTTAGTTCAATACATTCAAGGGGGTCAGAAAGGCACTGTGTATGAGAACAGAGAAGGTTTTGTTTTTACTTGTCAGAGTGACGGATCCTGGTGAGCGGAGGGAACAATATTATCCACCACCAGGCCCAATGCTGAAGCCAGGGTGTGGTCAAAGTTGGGCTTGGCCACCTTAGATTAATCTGAGTCACCCCATTCAAGTGAGGAAACAAAACTTTTAAGAAATCAAAAAACTGTAAAGCATAGTTTCCTAAACTGATCAGGGTAGTTGGTTTATCAATGGAGGTGGCCATTTTGTCTTTTGACAAGCCAATTTTCGATAGTTACCCATTTTATGATTCGATGAAGTGGTTAATTTGAGCCGGATACTGCCGGAACAAGATCCGGGAACACTCTCATTTTGACCGCTCAGATCTGGCAACTCAAATCTCCACCCCCTAAAACTTCAAAGTCATCGCACATTTTTATTTTGATTATTTATTAAAAATACAATGAGAGGAGACGTTGCCCAGTTTGTTGAGTGGATGTTCCAGCCGCACCATGTTCCTGTCAGCAAAGCCGCTCGACAGAATCTGAGCTGCATTCACACGCAGGCTTGTTATTTGCTGTTGCTCTCTAATTTCAATTCAGCCTTTATTTTTTACAGGTTGTTAGTCTCATTGAGCCTCGGCATTTACAAGAGACCTGTTTTTAATCAATTTAATCAAATGCTTACAGATGTTTAACTTGTTAAAATACACCAAAATGAAGGAAATGGCATCTCTTTTATACCATATTTTCTGGGGAAGGACTCACGGACCCCCCCCCCCCCCCCCCAAGTAACACCCCCCCCCTCTCCCGCCGGACCACCTGCTGTTTGTGTTCCGGCATCAATTGGTTTACAAATTAATCCCTGATTAGATGTAATAACATAAAATGGAAGTAGGTACTGTCATGGAAAAAAGTGATTCACAAATGAACAGGTGTAGATTTCATCTGATTTATTACAAAGCTTTGGAGAATGGCCAACATCTCACAGATCAATTAATTTACAAGTGTATACTTATCAATGCCCTCACCGTTCTGAGCTTCCTGTAGTAAGATGTTTTATAGAATCTCATGCTGTCAGTCCCCCCCTCCACCACACCGATACACACACACACACTCGAACTGTCCAGCGCTTATCAAAGCAGCTACTGTATGTACAGAAACATTAAGGAGTTGTGGAAGACGAAACACCTCTGAGGAACTCTACCCTTTTCCGGCTAAAGACCATGGCCTCAGATTTGGAGGAACTGATCCTCATCCCGGCTGTGTCACACTCGGCTGCAAACTGCTCCAGCGAAAGCTGTAGATCATGACCTGATGAAGCCGATAACACCACGTCATCTGCAAAAAACAGAGAAGTGATCCTAAGGCCACGAAACGGATCCCCTCAACACCTTGGCTGCATCTAGAAATTCATTTATGCCGATGTGAGCCGGTGAGCGCCGGGGAGCTGTGTGTGCACCATCATCAATGCAACGCCGTTTGGATGAAGGCTGTTTGCGTCGCGCGAGTGCGCGTTTGACATAGCTTGAATGAGGATCGTGCAGCTTGTGTTGACGAGTTATTTCGCTTACCATTGTGTCGTGTGAGCATCTCTTCATGTCTTGGAGCGACGGTGAGTTTAAAAAACCTTTATTTAAGGACACCGGCTCGTTATATGTGGAGGATGTGTGCGCAGCCGCTGTGAGTTCATCCGAGCTTACAGACTGGCTAAAAACAGACACTTTGATCATTGAATGATGGTTTATTTCAACTTTTGTGTCACTTTTACACACACCCTCCGCAGACCGTCATTTTTTAAATCTTCTCCCCCGTGAGCTCTGCGATTTGTTGGCCCAGGGCGCCGTCTGCAGGCGATCCCTGGGGAAACGCTGAACTACTGGTTGCTGGGATCGGGGCTGCTGCTAACGTCACCAGTCCCACAGGAACCATCCGATTCACTCCGAGAGCTGGCGTCGAAGAAGTCGATCGTGTCGTCCAGCGAACAGTCTCTCGCCACGGACAGGCAGTCCTCGACGTTAGCCTTAAACAAGGCTGCTCTCCTCTGCCTTTCCTTCGGTGGAAGATCATCACAGAGGCGGCAGGAGGAAGTGCGGGCGACGTGGTGGGGACCCAGGCATCCCTCGCAGGTGTCAAGCCGGTCAAAGCTGAGCAAGTAACCGGTCTTGCAAGATGGACACAAGCGACTGGTGTTGGAGCTGGACATCTTGTCAAAGGTCAGTGTTATTAGCTTGCTGAAGAAAAATGGGAGCCGATTACCCACTTTTAACGTAACTTATACGGATCGGGTGGGGCCCACACAGCAGGTGGGCGTGGACTAAATTTTTTCAGTGTGATGCTTCGCATAACGGGATAAACCCATCAGCGACAGCCTTAAAGTGCGAGGCCTATATGAAATAGAACTGCTTTTAACTAGAGATGCACCAATCCGATATCAATATCAGTATCGGTACCGATATCTGAAAAACTTTTGGATCGGGTATCAGTGACAATGTGACCAATACATTTTCTGATCCAACCGACAGAGATTTCCAATCCATGATGCATGTTGGCTTGAAACTATGGAATGGATTTACTGAACGGAGGCGTGTCTCATGAACCCAGAGTAACGAGACCCGCCTCACATTCAGGAAATCCATTTCATAGTTTGCAGCCAGCTACAATGTGACGACTGAGTTAGCAGCACTGTGGCTAACAGCTAACCAACTTTTCATCTAAACATGTCCACTGTGTGGAAGTATTTTACACTAGAAACACCACAAAACAAGACAGCAACGTGCAATGTCTGAAGAGCCATAGCACCACATTAAACCGTGGTAAAGTTAGTTTTACATTGGACATTCAAGCTCTGTGGCTTCAGCGTGGCACTACTCTTGCTGAACCCGTAGCAGGGCAGCCCGATCCAGGCCAGCCACGTCCAATCTGCCCTGCTAAATCTGCCGGTCTCTGAGGAGGGACAGACTGAGTGCGGCTGACTGAAATCAGACTGCTTGCTTCAGATTGAACAAGAAGAAGACATCGCTGAAGCCCCGGAGCACAAATGTTTATTGAGAAGTTGCTAAATTTCATCATAATTAATGACAAACCGCTATCAGTTGTAGAAAATGAAGGATTTCGCAGCTTGATACTTGCAGCCAAGATACAGTTTACTCTCCAGGAGATATTTATCAGTACAACAGTAGACAATCATAAAAAAACATATAATAATAATAATAATAATGTCATCACTGTATGTTTCCATACAATGGCGAAATTAGTCTCTGCATTTAACCCATCCACCACCAGGTGGTGCAGTGGGCAGCTATTGAAAGCGCCCGGGGGGCATTTTGGGGATGAGGTGTGCTGCCCAAAGACACCACGTGATGTGCAGTGACTGGGGATTGAACCTGGGACTTTTGGGTCCCAAGCCGGCTGCCCTGCCTCTACACCATCTCGGCCCCCATTTGAAAATTACAAGAAAATTTTATTAATATATATATATGTGTGTATATATATATATATATATATATATATATATATATATATATATATATATACATATATATATAAAACAAAACAAAAACAGCTACAGTACATTATAAAGTGAAGTAAATAGCTAAAATCAGGAACACGTCTGTTGGTTAATGCCATGAACTTAGCTAATATTTAAAGCCATTTAAATTTTATTTTATTTTATTCATTATTCATTCATTTAAGAGAAACAAAACAAATTAATCAAAAAGAAATCATTGAATGAAAAGAGTGCAGAAAGAAGAAAAATCTTATATCTGCCCCGTATTTAAAAAAATATAAAATAACTTTAAACAACCACTTATTTAATCACTTTAATATCCATTTTAAAGCTAGGAATAAAAAGAAACATGTTTTGTGTTAGCAGAATTTAATTCTAACTTTAAAACATATCCAACAATAATAAAACTTACCTCAACTTGCCTTTTAGGACATGCATGCATATATTTGTACAAATTTTATTCGAGAGGAGATTATTACAGCCTCATATAAAATCAATAATGATGATGATATCGATAATTTCAGCACTGTTTATATGTATCAGATCGGTGTCGGATCTGTATCAGCCGATACTGGGCCATTGGATAACGGGATCGGATCAGAAGTAGGGATGGGGCCGATCCGATCCAGTATCGGTATCGGCCTCCGATACCAGCATAATTTACGTATCGAATTTTTCCGATCCATGATGCATGTTGGCTTCAAACTATGGAATGGATTTCCTGAACGGCGGCGTGTCTCATGAATCCAGAGTAATAAGACCTGCCTCACATTCAGGAAATCCATTTCATAGTTTGCTTCCAGCTACAACGTGAGGGCTGAGTTAGCAGCACTGTGGCTAACGGCTAACCAACTTTTCATCTAAACATGTCCACTGTGTGGAAGTATTTTACACTAAAAACACCACAGAACAAGACAGCATCGTGCAATGTCTGCAAAGCCAAATCACCACTGTTACCTCCCTTTAAAAAAAATATAAAATAACTTTAAACAATCACTTAAATGAATCACTTTAATATCCACTTTAAAGCTAGGAATAAAAAGAAACATGTTTTGTGTTAGCAGAATTTAATTTCAACTTTAAAACTTATCCAACTTTAATAAAACTTACCTCAAGTTGCCTTTTTGGACATGCATGCATATATTTGTACAAATTGTACTTAAGAGGAGATTATTAAAGCCTCATAGAAAATCAATGATGATAAAGATATCGGAACTGGATCGGTATCGGCCAATATTCAGATTTAGGTATCGGGATCGGATCGGAAGTAAAAAAAAAAAAAGTAGATTGGTGCATCCCTAATCGGAAGTGAAAAAAAGTGGATCGGTGCATCCCTACTTTTAAAAAAGAGTGATGACAACAGTAGACAACAAAGACAACAGCAGACAATCATAAAAGGAAGCATACAAATTGAGACAAACAAGTGTACGTAAATGGTGTTTTAAAAAACAAAACAAGAACAGCTAGGTTGTAAGGAAATGTAGAATACTAAACACAGGAACATGTCTGCAATGGTTTTTGCCAGGAACTTAGCAGATGTTTGAAGCCACTTAGAGAGGTCAAGGTCAAGCGCTTCAGATCTTTTTGCAAGATATTCCAGGAAACAGGAGTGGAGTAGGAGAAGGCCCCTTTGCCTAGTTCGGTCCACAGAGAGGGAACACTGCATGTAATAATGTCCTGAGAGTGCATGCTGTAGCTGCACTCACGCAGTGACATGTAGGAGGAGATGTATGAAGGTAACAGACCAAGAAGTGATTTAAAGATGAAAATGTACCAGTGAGAGAGTCTACGTGAAGTTAATAATGACCAGTTAACCAGTAAATCCAGGGTATAATGTTGGGTACGGTAGTTACAGCCAGTTATGTATCTTAACGCACCATGATAGACAAGTCCAACATCTGCTGGGTGCTTGTAGGGGTGTTCATGTAAATAATGTCACCGTAGTCAATGGAGGGAAGGAAAGTCACAGTTACAAGGCATCTCCTAGCATTCAGAGTTAGACAGGATCTATTTCTGAAAAAAATAAACCCAATATAACTATCACTTTCTTTACAAAGGTTTCCATGTGGAGCTGAAGGACTCATACATCCATATGATCTTTGTGGACTTCACGTCTGCCTTGAATATCACGATTCCCCCAAACCCTGATTGAAAAACTACTCACACAAAGACTAAGCCCCTCCATTTGCAACTGGGTCCTAGACTTCTTAACAAACAGACCGCAGTCTGTGAGGATCCACAACTTCTCCTCCACCGTAACCCTCAGCACTGGCTCCCTTCAGGGCTGTGTGCTGAGCCCTCTCCTGTTCACTCTGCTCATGTATGACTGTGCATCTACCCATCCAGGCTGCCATATGGTAAAGTTTGCAAATGATACTGTGGTGGCGGGATGCATCACAAACAAAAATGAGTCCAGCTACAGGCAAGAAGTGGAAAACCTGAAGATCTGGTGCAAGAAGAACCTTCACATCAATGTGAAGAAGATGAAGAAGGAGATTTTTGTGGACTTCAGAAGGAACAAACACAACTCCCCACTCCCCCACCCCCACCCCGGAACATAGGAGGATCTGCGGTGGAAGTGGTCTCCAGGTACAAGTACTTGGGTGTGCACCTGAATAACAACCTCAGCTGGGGCAACAACACCACCAACCTGATCAAGAAAGCTCATCAGAGACTCTACTTCATCTGGTGGCTGAGGCAAACTGGTCTGGGAAACACTGTCCTCCCCTCCTTCTACAGGTGTGCAGTGGATAGCATCCTGTGCTCCACATCAATGTGTGGCATGGAGGCTGCACAGCTGACAAATAAAGAACCTTGACTCCTTGAAACAAGAGATGTGAATTGACCAAGATACCCAAATATTTTTAGGAATCGACAAACTCAATAGGGGCACCATTCGAGGATAAAATAGAAGGAAGAACTGCTTGTACCGACTTCCTGTTTGAATCATGACTGTAGCTTTGAGGTCTTGTTGCTGTTGAAATTCCACAGTCATCTCTCATCCAAAATACCTAGGTGTCGCTGCTCTCTGTGCTGCTGCAGTTCTCCGAGGCTGTGCGCGCTTCATTATTCTGCTGCCTCCTCCTGCAGGTCGAGTTTTGGTGCGTGCTGCTTCTACAGTGATTACACAACTGTTTGTCGTGATGAATTCAAAAATGTTCAATACAAAAACAACTGAACTTTATTTGTAACAGAAGACGTTTCGCTCCTCATCCGATGAGCTTTTTTAATTCAAAGAGCAGTGAGTGAGAGATTCAGGTTATAAAGCTGAAATAAGATACACATACATATTTAGATTGACAAACCACACCTCACACCTTAAAAGTTGTGGTTTCTTAAGGTCTTTGTTACTCTAATTCATAGATGAGGCCCCTATGTTCCCATCAGGTGTAAAAACTGGCTGGGTATCAGTCTTAAAGTTGCATTATAAGTTTTTGAAAGTTGAAATCTGAGACCTCCTCCTCTCTTGAAACGTTTTTTTCTCCTTTAACATAAATTGCTTCCTTCACCCCCCTCTCAAACCATCTGTGTTCTCGGTCCAAAATGTGCACATTTTGGTCCTCAAAAGAGTGTCCCTTAACTGTGAGGTGGAGGTGAACAGCTGAGTCTTGTCCAGAGGAGCTGGCTCTCCTGTGTTGAGCCATGCGTCTGTGAAGAGGCTGTTTAGTTTCTCCAATGTAGAGGTCTGGACAGTCCTCGTTGCACTGGACCGCATACACTACACCACTCTGTTTGTGTATGGGTGTTTTGTCCTTCGGGTAGACCAGTCTCTGTCCGAGAGTCCTGCAGGGTTTGAAATGTACTGGGATGTTGAGTTTGTTGAAAATCCTTCTGAATTTCTCTTATACTCCAGCAACATAAGGGATGACAATGTTTTTACGTCTGTTGTTCTCTTTTTTCTGTTTATTTGTGTGTTTTGTAGATTTCCTCGCTGACTTGACAAAAGCCCAGTTAGGATATCCACATGTTTGGAGAGCTTCTTGGATGGAACAGAAACACATCCAAGAAGAAAAAGGAAAATAAATAAATAAATAAATAAAATATATATACCTGTATATATATATATATATATATATATATATATATATATATATATATATAATTTTATTTTATTATTATTATTATTATTATTATTATTTTATTGTGGGTTTCCTTCCACAGACCAAAAACATGCATCCATCCATCCATCCATCCATCCATTATCTTTTACCCGCTTCTTCCATTTTGGGTCACGGGGGTTGCCGGTGCCCATGTCCAGCAATCACAGTGCGAGGGGCGGGATACACCCTGGATAGGTCGCAAGTTCATCACAGGGCCACACAGAGACAAACGAGACCAAAAACATGCATCTTAGGCTAATTGTTAACTCTAAATTGTCCCTAGGTGTGAGTGAGATAGTGAATGGTTGTTTGTCTCATTTGTCTCTGTGTCCCTGTGATGGACAGGCCTCCAGTCCAGGATGTACCCTGCCTTTCGCACTGTGATGGCTGGACATAGGCTCCAGTGATCCCTGCAACCCCAAAACAAAGAAGTGGGTAAAAGATAATGGATGGATGGATTTTAAATGTCGATATACAGAATTTTAGAAAATCTAATACCAGACAAAACTGCAACATTTCTAAAGCCATTATTTATTACACTTTATTCTAGTGTCTTGAGATTACGCAAAGTAAGTTGCAATGACACAGTTTTATTAGGGAAAATAATTGGGACAGAATACACAGAACTACCAGATTTTATAACTAACATGAAGTCTGATATAATTTACATTCATAAATAGATTTTGCTTCATGGACTTCAAGAAGAAGGTGAAAATTAAGAATTTTTTTAATATTAGAGTTTTTCTTCTCAGTCAAGAAGAAAACGTTTAATAGGAATTTGTTTGCCTCCAATTCCTACGTGTTCCAGTTTCACTACCTTTTGTCTGTATAAGCAGATTACTCTTGTAAATGAGTCTTCAAGGCTCAATGTGATTTATCTGTCTAAATAAATGTTGAATGAGTGAATGAATAAATCAACAACACTGTATTGGTCAGCTACAAAAGAAAATGTACATTTACAAATTATTATCACTCAGAATTACACAGACAAAAGTCATTTCGCAAATATTGTTGCAGTGCATTTACTTTAAAACTATAACAAAGCATGGATCATAGTTAATAGAATCCAACCAAAACCCTAATAAGGCAGTTGATTATGGAAGTAAGCTTCAGCAAATACAACTTTCCAGTTATGGCTGTTTGCACGTTACTGGAAATAAATAAAAAGAAGGTATTTGCAATACATTCAAACAATAAAAATAATGTTGGGCCCCTAAAAATCTTAGCACCCTGGATTGCAGCACTTCAAAACAACTGTCAAGAATAGTAATTAATTGGGGTCAAGCAGGACAATTGGTTGCCATAAAGATGTACACAACACATACCATTTTCAAACACATATCACTTTTGCACAACTTCTGCCAAGTTTACTATTTCATCCTCACTTATTTCTTTTTCTGCGTACTCCACTCAACAAATCTGAGTATTACATCCACATTGTTGGACTTTTCCATCACTAACATCTCTTCCCTGACTGCCATAACTGACCTGTTTTCAGTCACTTCAACGGTTTCCATAGGTCAACAAACTCACATGGTAGATGACAGCTGTATATTTAGTTGATGTTTTTCTTTGTTCATATCTTAGATGTTATTACTGTTTTTCTTTTACATTTTATTGTTGGATGTAACTGGGACCCTGTGTACATAATTTCGCTCCACCACATGTACCACATGAGGTGCGAATGACAATAAAGAAACTCTGACTCTGACAGCTGTTCCCTTGTTTTGCTTGTTTTTAAAATATTTTAAAAGACACATTCATTTGCTAATGCAGAAGACAAATAGAAAGGCAAATAAAAGTAAAGGTGACAAGCCAAGACACATCTAAAACAACTACACAACATTCAATATCCAAATCCTTCAGTGATGGACATTGGCATACCATTTCTTTTATTTTATCATAAATATGAAAAAAATATTGCGATGATTTTTGTATCGACTGAACTTCATAATTTTGTGATGAATTCCTATAAAGATGAGCATACCCCCCCCCCCAAAAAAAAAGGATAAAATAAAATGTATTTGATTCTATAGAGACAAAATGGTTACTAAGGCAGCTACAAGTATGAGCAGTTATTTATGGCAACACAAGACACCAAAATAATTTTCAAGCCTTTTCGTCTCACACCTTCAGATGTATTTCTTTTTTGTCATGCTGCTGTCAATTCCCCTCCATCTCACTGCCCTCACCCCATCCTGACTATCACAGGGGGACACAAATATTTTAGTCAGACATTCCAGAAAACTGTCACCCCAGCTCCAACAAACACTCCTGCACTTGTACACAGAGGAGGCTGCCATGATGGACACCAGAGCTATAGGATGAAAATTGAGGTCGTACAAGGCGTCGAAGCAAGGACTCGTAACAGCTCGATACATCAACCTGTATGACTGTACATTTTTATGAGTAACTTTCAAGCAACATCCTCAAGAACATTCACACACCCGCTGACAACTGCTGCCCCCCCCCCCCCCCAACTCATCAACCTATTGCACCAACATGCTACAGATACAAACACATAGCTGTAAATTCAATCACAAAGAAGTCAGGTTTGACAGAGCAACATGAAGAGGTGATCTGATGGTCATCCCACATGTTTATTGATGTTTCTCTAACTCTGAGCTCCTGCCCAGCCTGAAAGTGATGAAACAAGTGAGTGTCTGACCTTTCACAGAGTGTCTGAAACTATGCCCGTTTCGCTGTCAAATTTCCAATCTATTGCAAAGTGTTTCCTTTTAAGGCACTCCTACTAACTTTGACTACTTTTTTCCACTTTTTTCCACCCCCCACATCCCCCAACTTCTGTCCTTCTTACCTCCCTCTGGTCTTTTTTATGTGCAACTGATGTAACACTTCAAAGTGTAATGACAGGCTTCTGCAGTCAGCTTTCCTGGTCAGGGAACTGCCTTCTTCTAAGAAACCAACTATAAGACACTGAGTCACATTGAAACAGAGGAATAAATTGTTCAGAGAGATACACAGCTGACAAGGTCTTCAGCACTGTAGCATGAGCTCATCGTTTCAAGAAAACATACATTTAGTTGGCACTGAATAAAAATTTTGTAAATAAAAGAAATATGGCTGTGGATTTCAGGACTAAAAAAGCATTGCAGTGAAAGTAATAACAAATAATAGACCAAAGTAATCTGCAATTATTGTTGTTTGCAGAACACACAGAAGTAAATAAAAATGGTGGTCATAGTACTCTCACCAATCAGAAAACTGGGTGAGAAAACCAGTCAGTATCTGGTGTGACCACCATTTGCCTCATGCAGTGCAACACATCTCCTTCGCATAAAGTTGATCAGGTTGCTGATTGTGGCCTGTGGAATGTTGGTCCACTCCTCTTCAGTGACTGTGGAAAGTTGCTGGCTATTGTCCAGAACTGGAACACACTGTTGTACACACCAATCCAGATAACCTCAAACGTGCTCAATGGTTGACATGTCTGGTGCTGATTATTCAAGGACTGGGATGTTTTCAGCTTCCAGGAATTGTGTACAGATCCTTGCAGCATGGGGGCGTGCTTTATCATGCTGCAACATGAGGTGATGGCTGTGGTAAAAAGGCACAACAATGAGCCTCAGGATATCTTCCCAGTATCTTTGTGCATTCAAAATGCCATCAATAAAATTCACCTTTGTTCATTGTCCATAACATACTGTACCATAACCCCACAACCACCATGGGCCACTCAATTCACACTGTTGACATCAGCAAACACAATGCCATACACACTGTCTATCATTTGTTCTGTTCAGTGAAAACCTGGAATCATCCATAAAGAGAACATCTCTCCAACATGTCATACTTCATTGAATGTTAGCATTTGCCCACTCAAGTCAGTTACAATGACGAACTGCAGTCAGGTAGAGACCCTGATGAGGACGACGAGCATGTAGATGAGCTTCCTTGAGGCAGTTTCTGACAGTTTGTACTGAAATTCTTTGGTTATGCAAATTGATTATTGCAGCAGCTGTCAAGATGGCTGGTCTCAGACGACTTGGATGTGACGATGCTGGATGTAGAGGTCCTGGGCTGGTGTGGTTACATATGGTCTGCGGTTGTGAGGAGGCTGATTGGATGTACTGCCAAATTCTCTGAAATACTATTGGAGGCAGCTTATGTTAGAGAAATGAATAGTCAGTTCACAGGCAAGGGGTGGACATTCCTACATGTCAATTGCACACTCAACACTGGCAACATCTGTTTCATTGTACTGTGCGATAAAAATTCACATTTTAGTGACCTTTAATTGTGGCCAACCTAAGGCATATAAGTACAGTAATCACACTGCCTAATCAGCATCTTGATTTGCCATACCTATGAGTTGGATGTATTATCTTGGCAAAGAAGAAGTGCTCACTAACACAGATTTACACAAATTTGTGAAAAATATTTGAGAGGAAAAGGCCTTTTGTGAAGCTGCACAGAAAAATTCTTATATTAAATAATATTATATATTAAATTCTTATATTCTTATGTTATTTTATATTCTTATATTCTTATTACTTATATATTCTTATATCTTTGAGTTCAGCTCATGAAAATTTAAAGGAAAAACAAGTGTGGTGTTCTTTCTTTCTATCTATCATCTATCTATCTATCTATCTATCTATCTATCTATCTATCTATCTATCTATCTATCTATCTATCTATCTATC
>NC_056498.1:73150270-73153892 GCF_014905685.2 Nematolebias whitei | reverse complement strand
ACCTATCTATCTATCTATCTATCTATCTATCTATCTATCTATCTATCTATCTATCTATCTATCTATCTATCTATCTATCTATCTATCTATCTATCTATCTGTCTGTCTGTCTGTCTGTCTGTCTGTCTGTCTGTCTGTCTGTCTGTCTGTCTGTCTGTCTGTCTGTCTGTCTGTCTGTCTGTCTGTCTGTCTGTCTGTCTGTCTAGCTAGCTAATAAGGACTTTTTAATGCCTACATGCAGCCACACACCTAGACGGGAGTTGTCACGTTACTTATTTTTATAGTTATCCAACTTATAAGTTTAACATAAATGTATGTCATTTAGTTTAGTCAATGTGTTTAAGTACACATATCTGTCAATAAGGCAGCCATCTTGAATTGTGTTGTGGCAAGCCAATTTCCAAAAGAAAACTTTCTTGTGCCTAGATGCAACCGCACACAAAAATGGAAGTCAGTACTTCACTTATTTTTCAAGTTATCATGCTCATAACCTGCACGAATGGAGGGTATTTACAATTTCCCCTCTGCTCTGTTACCAGGAACCAAAACAGAACTATTGTAATCAGAATGCTTTTTGTGATGGAATAGACAGTTGTTCCAATTTGACTAGATGAAGCAAATATACAATGAGTTATAACATGCACATAATATTTACTGTTTTTAACATATTCTATAAATGGAGGAGCATTAGGGCAAATTATCTGACCAAACATGCAGGAAAAATTGTGGGCTCCATCTTTGGTTTTGGAACTATGTGTGATAATGTTGCAAATACAGCTATATCTGTCCTCCATGATCAACCCATGGGCACCCTGTTGGATCTCTGCCTTTCCACCTCTTATTTCAAGTATAATAACAGTTTTTACAGACAGAAGCACGGTTGTGCCATGGAATCTCCAGTGTCACCCATTGTTGCCAATCTCTACATGGTGGAAGTGGAACAGAGAGCCATAAACTCCTTTGAGGGAACAACACCAAGCCATTGGTTCTGATATGTGGATGATACCTGGATAAAAATCCAAGCCAAGGACATTGAAGCATTCACCAAACACATCAACTCGGTCGATAACAACATCAAGTTCACCAGAGAGGATGCAAATGACAACAAGATGTCTTGTTTGGACTGTTTGGTTCACATGGATAGAGAGGACAGCCTCAACATTGAAGTCTACAAGAAACCAACCCACAAAGACCAGTACCTTCTGTTTGACTCTCACCATCCACTGGAACACAAACTCTGTCATCAGAACTTTACAGCATTGGGTCAAACGCATCCCCACAAAGACAGAAGGGAAGAAAAAGGAACAAAAACACATCCAATAAGCTCTCCAAACATGTGGATATCCTAACTGGACTTTTGTCAAGTCAGCAAGGAAATCTACAAAATAGAATCAGAATCAGTTTATTATTACCATGTCAATGAACGAGGTTCGCAAAATACAATACAAAACAGAAAAAGGAGAATAGATGGAAAAACATTGTCATCCATTATGTTGCTGGAGTATCAGATAAATTCAGAAGGATTTTCAACAAACACAACATCCCAGTACATTTCAAACCCAACAGGACTCTCAGACATAGGCTGGTCCACCCTAAGGACAAAACTCCCATAGACAAACTGAGTGGTGTGGTGTATGCAGTTCAGTGCAACAAGGACTGTCTAGATCTCTATATTGGAGAAACTAAACGACCTCTTCACACACACATGGCTCAACACAGGAGAGCCACCTCCTCTGGATAAGATTCAGCTGTTCACCTCCACCTCACAGATAAGGGACACTCATTTGATGACCAAAAGGTGCATATTTTGGACCGAGAACGCAGATGGTTTGAGAGGGGGGAGAAGGAAGCAATTTATGTAAAAAGAGCGAAACCATCTCTTAACAGAGGAGGATGTCTCAGATTTCAACTTTCAAAATCTTATAATGCAGCTTTAGGACTGATACCCAGCCAGTTTTCACACCTATCAGATGGGAACAGAGGGGCCTCATCTGTGAATTAGAGCAACAAAGACCTTAAGAAACCCCTACTGCGAGGTGTGATTTGTCAATCTACATATGTATGTTTATCTTATCTCAGATTTATAACCTGAATCTCTCACTCACTGCTCTTTGAATTGAGAAACTTCTTGGATGAGGAGCAAAACATCTTCTGTTACAAATAAAGTCCAGTTGTTCTTGTCTTGAACATTTTTGAATTCAGGGGACCATTTCTCCTTTGTAAATGGTCAGTCTTGTGCCACACTGAGGGTTTTCTGTAACATCTTCTGTAAAATGGTAGCTGGAGCACCCAGCAGAGAAAATTGCTGTACTGCTCAGTAATCTGTGTCTCCATAGGCTCTTCAGCACCTGAGCTTCTTACCTAACTGCAGCAGGGTTGGATGTTGACCTAGAAGCTCACACACACACCTGCCACATTTCCATTCAAAGGATGTGTTAAATCAAGGTGAGTAGACAGCACTGAATTTACATTTCAGGGTTCAGTTCAGAATGTATTTCAGCTTCTGGGAAAGTGTGTGTGTGTGTGTGTTGGTGTGTGTGTGTGTGTGTGTGTGTGTGTGTGAATGCCAAATCTCCACTGGGAACTGGAGAAGTAGTGGGAGTTGAATGGTTGCTTTAATGTCACACGTTTGTTTCTCGCAGCTGTCAGTGTTCACCAGCAACCATAAATCCTTACAAAGAGGCGCTGAGCAGGACACTGATTTTATGAAGCTTCAGAGCATAAAAATATTCCCATCATAATATCACGGGTCAAATGCTCAGTTTGGATGCAGAGGCCTCTTGCTGGTGCATTGTAATTCTCTGCCGTATTAATAATAGAAGGTAAAGGTTTCAAATTTATTTTTTCATTTCATGTGCAGAGCCACTTTTAGCTCTGTCAATAAGTCTTTGTGCTGCAGTGGAGCCTTTAGCGCAGCGTGCAGCAGACCTATTATTTTGTATAAAGGATTCTGCAGGTGGTCAAGAGCTACTGGAAGGAAGTCAGGCTGTCTGACTGTTCTCTAATAAGCATCAAAAGCAAATAATCTAAAACATTTACAAAACACACCTCGGAAGCTTTTACATACTCAATTTTAGCAAAAAAATAAAACTGATTTGAAAAGCATGTGTGCAAAAATGTATGTCTTTATTATTTTTAAACAGCAGAACAAACAAAGTTTTAATCGATCAGTTTTTGAATGAGAAAGATCAAATGCAGAAGAAAATTATTTCATCATTATAATGTGAAGTTCAAGGTTAAATCTGGACTTAATAATACAAAATATTACAGGTTGAGCATTCCTGCAAATCACCCAACACCTTTCATGCAAGTGTTTTAAACTAAAATCATCTTATGATGATGAAAAATTACAAATGTATAGTCATTTTGGCTAAAATAGAAAATACTATTATGCTCAATTTCATGCAATATCTCACATGATATCATTTATATGTTAGCTTGTATGGAGAATGATTTATTCAAAGTTTAAGAAATGTATTCTGTGATGTACATTTGATGATAACCTGTGTAGTCAACCCAGAATAAAATGGCTGTCACAGTTAATCAACCTTAGCAAACCTAGACTTATTAATACCCAAGAGTAAAAATTGACCTTGGCTATACATATATATACATATATATA
>NC_056498.1:73135016-73149870 GCF_014905685.2 Nematolebias whitei | reverse complement strand
AACTGTTAGGAACATTGCAAGAGTGGGGGGAAGGGTTATATATATATATATATATATATAAGGAGTGTAACGGTATGCTAAAATCACATTTTGGTTCAGTTCAGTTTCAAGGAGGACTTGGTTCAGTTAATTTTTGGTACAAAAAAGGCCAAAATAAAGACTTAAAAAATGTTCATTTTGAAAATTTGTCAAGTAAACAAGTTCAGTCATTACAGACATCTTAGCTGGAGGTGATCCGGTGGATGAAGAAGACTCAGCTGCTATCTTCATTGACATTTTCAGACTGCAAACAACACAAAGGGATAAAAAAATTGGGTTAATAAAATTATAATTTTAGATAAAAAAGTTAATTAGATCAAAATAATACAATAAAAAAACCTCTTCTTGCACGGTCAACATTTCTGTTATGAGGTGGTTGACTATTCTCTCGCTCATCATCATTAGGGCAGGGCTTTAAGTCTGGGGTCGGGCTTGTTGATCAGTTTTAGCTTTTTCATAAAGTGTTGCTACAACTTTTTGGCTGAAGTGTTGATGTGATGGGCTGTCGTAGGCAGCGGGGCTCAAGTCTTTAATCATATGATTAAAGTCGGCACATCAACAACAGAATGCGGACATAGATCCAGAGCTTTAAAAACTCCTACAGCTTATGTTATAGCTTTGGACTGATTTGAATTACCTGATAAAGGTTTTTAAATGCTGTTGTTATCTGTCTTTGCAACAAGCTGCTTTTCTTCCTTGTAGAAGAGACGTTCACATTTGGATGATGTCGTTTCAAGAGTATCCTGATGCATGCTCAAAAATCCAGGTAGTAAAATCTAAAAAAGTTAAATTTGGTCCTCTGGACATTCAAAAAACGAAACATATCAAAAAAAAAAATAAATAAATAAATGTAGAAACATTTCGTCTTTCATCCGAAAGACTTTCTCAGTCTGAGGTGCTGTATTCAGCTCAGTCTTATAAATAGCCCCTTCTCAGAGTGGATCAACCAGTTTGCTGCTGACAACCAAAACCAGCTGCTCACATGGTCAAGAAGGACCATCAGCCTAACGATGTATCATTAGCACCCTGATGGCTGTTTACTATTCACAGGGGGCTGAGTGATACTAGCAATAACAGCATTGTAAGAGGGGGACAGTTGAACATGGAGGCCTCCACTCCTGTTTAATGATGGATGATTTCTTTTCACAGAGATGGCCTCCTTTACTCTTCTCTCTAACCATCATTCCTCTCTATCCAGGATGTGAACATCTTCATCCCTGAAAGAGTCACCGCTGGCCTGGAGATGAGTGTAGACCACAGAATCCTGGCCTGATGATGTTGATCTTCTGTGCTGGGCCATCCTTTTGGCCAGTGGCTGTTTTGTTTCCCCGATGTAAGACTGATCACAGCCCTCCTGACACTGAACAGCATACACAATATTACTCTGTTTGTGCCGGGGGACTGGATCTTTGGGATGAACCAGTCTTTGCCGTAATGTATTTTGGGGTTTAAAAGCCACTGGGATATTGTGTTTAAGAAATAAATGTCTCAGTTTCTTTGATACTCCCTCAATATATGGAATGGCCACTGGTCTGGGTTCATCCTTTTCACCTGATTGTTGACTGGAGTCCAGTTTGGGTTTCTTCTCTGTTTTCAGGAAGGCTCAGTTAGGATATCCAAATTGCTCTAGAGCCTGTCTTGTGTGAGATTTTTCCTTCTGCCTGGCTCCTGGGTTAGTGGGGACACTGTCTGCTCTGTGGCACAGAGTCCTGATGACTCCTAACTTGTGCTCCAAAGGGTGATGGGAGTCAAACTGCAAATATTGGTCTGTGTGGGTGGGTTTGCAGTACACCTCAGTTTGCAAATGTCCTCTATCAGAGACTGAGACCTCACAGTCCAAGAAAGCCAACCTACCATTTTTTTACATCTTCTCGTGTGAACTTGATGTATTTAGCCACAGAGTTGATGTGATCAGTAAAATGTTGGACTTCCTGAGATTTAATTTTAACCCAGGTGTCGTCAACATACCTGAACCAATGACTTGGTGGTGTCCCTGAAAAGGACGTCAAGGCTCTCTTTTCTACCTCCTCCATGTACAGGTTGGCAACAATAGGAGAAACTGGAGACCCCATAGCACACCCATGTTTCTGCCTATAATATTGCTCCCCATATGTGAAGTAGGTTGACTGCAGGCACAGTTTCAAGAGTTGACACAGTTGTTCTGTGGAAAGCTTGTGTAAGAGTAGCACTTGCTGCAGCCCCAAGATGGCTGTTGATTACCCACATCTGACGGTCGTCTACCCGATGAGCTCCCACTCTACATAAGGCTGCAGTCAAGCTCTACTCTTTGCTGGAGCATTGATTCCTTTTTTGGTATTTATGCTTCTAGCCAGTATTACTAGAGTTGATGAAAGAGAACTTACCTTGTTTTTGTGTGCTTACAGCCATCCTGTTGTTTGGATCCAGTCCTGCTTCGCTTTTGGTCCTGTGTCTCGTTCCCTGCGCTTTGCCATCCAGCCACTTGCATGCCTTGAACTGCCTGTTGAACTGGACCTCTCTGGAAACCTTTGACTCAACACAGTTTCTCTGCAAATCCCCTTGTAAGGAGGAAACAAGACCACACAATCAATTTCCTGTACTGACCTCTTTGCCTGCCCATCCTGACCGTGTCTTTCCTCTTCCAGGGGTTCCAGTCAACCAACATGTATATATGTATATAAGAACCACTGTAAATAAATAACACTGTTCACTTTTCAACTTGAGTCTTGTGTCGTTTGGGTCTCGTTACAAACTGGGTACCTTGAGTCACAACAGCTTGGTCCTGCTGCTCAGAGTGGTGTCTGATTTTAACCATATACTGGACACCTGTACTGCATCATCAACAGGAATGCACGTAAAGAGTGATGTGACATCAAAAGAGACCATTGTTTCATCAGTCTCCGTGATGACATCCCTCACCTTGTCCACAAAGTCCATGGTGTTCTGTATGTGGTGTTCTGAGCTGCCAACTAAAGGGACGAGTACAGACGCCAGATATTTGGAAACATCGTAAGGGACAGTTAATCATGCTAACAATTGGTTTTAAAGGCACACCTTGTTTGTGGATTTGAGAGAGGAGTAAATGAGGTCATTTTTGTGAAAATAAATCATCCATCATTAAACAGGGGTGGAGCCCTCCATGTTCAACTGTCCCCCTCTTACAATGCTGTCATTGCTAGTATCACTCAGCCCCCTGTGAATAGCAAACAGCCCTCAGTTTGATAATGTTCCATTGTTAGGCTGATGGTCCTTCTTGAGCATGTGATCAGCTGGTTTTGGTTGTCAGCAGCAAAACTGGTTGATCCACTCTGAGAAGGTGCTATTTAAGAGACTGAGCTGAATACAGCACCTCAGACTGAGGAAGTCTTTCGGATGAAAGATGAAACATTTCTACATTTTTTGTTGTTGTTGTTTTGCTTTGTTTTGTTTTTTGAATGTCCAGAGGACCAGATTTAACTTTTTTAGATCGTTTCAAGAGTGTTCACAAGTTAGACGTATTGCCTGCAGCAGATCCAATCTCCGTGAAACAATGTCGACACACAGCTTTGGATTTGCGCTTGTCTTTTAACAAGAAAGCCATAATGTTCCCAAACAGAAGACTGCAACAATATGCTAGGCTGCTAATGCTATAGCTGTGTCCCAATCTAACGGCTGCATCCTTCGAAGGCCGAATCTGAAGGCCACTTACATCACAACGATGCGCCGAGGCCTGTCCCAATTCGAAGACTCCTTCAATGCGGCCCATGAATGTGGCCTTCTTTTCCCCCAATTTGAAGGCCAGGTCCGGTGTATACTTCGCGGTCCATCCTATCCCAAGATGCATTGCGGGCATATGGAAAATTCTGGTCGTAATGGCGGACGAAGCAGCGAGTGAGTACACTTTTAAATGTAAGTATGTTAAAATGTGGGATTATAAAATTAAAAGCCTAAAGTGGCTATGATTTAAAGTGGATGATAGGCCTTTGTCATTTGCATAGACCAGGTGTGCCCAACCAGTCGCTCGCGGGCGACCGGTCGCCCGCGAGCTGGTTCCCAGTCTCCCGCAAAGCGAAACCTTGACTTGTATTCTCACAGACATAGTCTCGCGAGTTTTGGGTGCGGTGACACAGCGCTCTCACGAGACTTTAGGCTCAGTAGTGGAGTAATGTCGGTGCGCAGAAAACATGGATGGAAAACTAGCGAACAAGCAAACGAAAACTTATTATTTTCACACAGAGTGGGAGGAGGAGTATTTTTTTGTTTATTCTAATTCGAAGTCCGTTTGCCTCATCTGTAATTCGAGCGTTGCCTTACCCAAAAAGTGTAACTTGGAGCGGCATTTCAAGACGATGCACAAACGGTTTGAGACAGATTTCCCTCTTAAAAGTTCTTTACGGACTCAGAAAGTGCGGGAGCTAAAAAACAAGCTTGCAGCCCAGCAGTCAGTCTTCACTCGGCCCAGCACAAAAGGTAAAGCTGCTACGATAGCTTCCTACCGTGTTAGCCGCATCCTGGCTCAACAGAAGAAGTCTTTCAGCGATGGACAAGTTATGAAAGAAGCGTTTATTGAGGCTGCAGATGCACTTTTTCATGATTTTAAAAATAAAAGTGAGATCGTAGCTGCTATTAAAGACGTGCAGTTGTCCAGACAAACAGTGACACGGCGATGTGAGGGAATGGCTGTGGATGTGGAGGAGCAGCTAAAAAAGGACGTGGAACAATGTGAGTGTTTCTCTCTTCAGTTTGATGAGTCGACAGACATGGTGGATGTAGCCCAGCTGTGTGTTTTTATCAGAATGGCCTTTGCAGACATGAGTGCAAAAGAGGAGCTGCTCACCATCTTGCCTTTGAAGGGACACACAAGAGGAGAAGATATTTTTAATGCGTTTATGGAGTTTGTTAATAAAAGCAACTTGCCCCTCTTTAAACTAATTTCTATAACAACTGATAGCGCTCCAGCAATGACTGGTCACACCAGTGGATTTGTTGCACTCTGCAAAATGACATTGGGATCAAATCCAGAGCATCACCTGGCGTGGATGGAGAGTTCTGGAGTCTGCTGTCAGAAGAAAAGTATCCTAACATCCGAAGATGTGCTTTGAACTTAACAGCACTTTTTGGATCTACCTACCTGTGTGAGTCTGCTTTTTCACACATGAAAATCATTAAGTCCAAAAACAGATCCACAATGAATGATGATCATCTGGAGACCTGCCTGCGCCTCGCAACCACCTCATACTGCCCATCTTATGAGACCCTGGCCTCCTCCTCTCAGTGTCAGAAGTCCCACTAAGGTAGAGACACATTTATTTTATACAGCTTGCATAAAAAGTTGTCTCCTATAGACACATCACGTTCTGTTTTATTTACTTTAAATAAGTGAGGAGTAGGGATTGATGAAAAATTATGTTTGTTGATAATGAGACTGGACGAGTAGCTCTCGGCAAATTGCCGACTTCAAAAGTAGCTCTTGGTTCAAAAAAGGTTGGGCACCCCTGGTAGACAATTTAAATTTTTTTTTTTTTTGTCTGAGATCACCCCGTAGTACTATCTCCGCTAAGCTTTTTTTTTTTTTTTTTTTTTTTTTAGGGAGCAAGGAGCAGACCAAAGATTTTGTTAAGCTTCAGAAAGAGAACAGCCGTATTTTCACAGGAACAAAACACTGCAGCTGTGGCATGGAGGTACAAGAATGAATCAATGTATTCATCTTACACTTCTGAGTACAGTTTCATTAACCCTCATACATAACCTGTGATCTTAATGAAGTATAGACCCTCTTGTATTGTGCTGTAAAAACTAGTTTTTCTAAGACATTATTTTCCATGTTTCCCCTCTTCACTCATTTTATGTTTATGTTAGTAGGATAATTTTTGAGAAGATGGGCCTGCAGGGGAAGGTAACTCCTTTGTATGTAAAAAAGAAATGGGACAACCTAAAAAATATATAAAGTATGTACAGCAATGAAGAATATAATTTGTATGTGCAGCTGTTAATTTGCTCTGTTTTCCAACTGTGATGTCTTATTTCCTCTGTTCAGGACTGCAAATATCCAGGTGGGTCAGGGGAAGGAGTTAGTGGGAAGCTGCTGCTGTGACTTGGCCCTGGTTTGTCCTCATGGACAAGGTTTTAGGACAGAGACCTTCCACTGCACCTCCTGTCCTAATTGACTCCATCACTGAGGACACTCCAGGTCCAAGAGCAGCAGTGGGTGACCAGGAAGACAGGGCTGAGGCACAAAGAGGAATGGAGACGAGGAAGAAAGAGGCAGCAGGACAGAGAGGATGATTTATTTCAGTTAATCAGAAGATAAGAAGCAGAAGAGAGAAGAGCAAACTAAGTAGGGAGAGAATGGAGAAAAGAAAGAATTGCAAATAAATTAATTAATTGATGGATATTTTATTATGTTCTTGAAAAAGGTGTTTTTTTATTTAAATTTGAAAAATAAAGTGATTACAAAAACTAGTATTATCAATAATGCATTTTATTTACAGTAAGTTCATTCAAAACGACACGAAAAGGCTCTGTGGTGCCAGGCCTGCAAACCCACGGGACACCACCTTCAAGTCCTCTTGGTTTTTATGGAGGTGGATGACCTGGTGGTGAATGGACACTTCTTCTGTCATGATGGACGATGCAGTGGACAGTAGAACGAGGCATCACAAACACTTCTGAGACCACCCTGTAGGATGCTCCACCTGCCAGCCAGAGAAGAAACACCAGGGTCTGAGTTGTGCCCCCCAACCATGTCGTAGATCCAGGTCCAGGAGATGATGCAACACCGCCAGAGACTCCCTGCTTCATCGGAAATCCGGTCCAGGATCTTCTTGGGTAAAGTAATTGTCCAGGACTGGGACACTCAGGTTAATCCTTCAGTACAAGGGTCTGGTCTGGTTAAGGAAATGCAGAGAACAACAAAAACATTATTAGTTTAAGATTTAATTTTTATGATATCAAAGCATCACAATTATGAGGCGTAAGGTAAATATACTGATGCTCAGTGAAAACACTATTTTCCTAATGAAAAAAATAAATAAAAGACCCTGTTATTAACATTTTTACAGCCACTTTATGAACCAATGGCTCTTATAAAATAAAATATTGAAAAATATTTTGCTGGATTATAAATTTAGGATAAATTAAAGATTATAATATATTAAATATTATTAAATTATTAATAATTTAATAAGATCAATTTAGATTTAATTATGCACAAGTTAATAAAGTTAATACATTAGTCTGTCAGTCACTGAAATTATCCATGAAATTAGCTGAAGTTAACAGTTATTTCTTGAACGTTTGTAGACTAAAATAAGGCAAGTTACCTGGATATGATTGTCTCCCAGCAGAAGATACAAAACATGTCACCAGCAGCGATAAAGTTCTTGTTCCTCTAGAATTGAAAACGCAGTAAAAACAACAACATTTTGATCTCCATTCTTTTTTCGGCTGAGCAATGTCATGGTTGCTAGGCGACAAGACATACGCAGACGTAACTCTGAAGGCTAGACCCGTCCCAATTCACAGCTGCTGACTTCCGGTCTATGTGGTCTTTGAAGGACCCGGCCTACTTGGACAGGGTAGGCCAGGTCCTTCGAAGGACACAGCTGTTGGATTGGGACGCAGCTTATGCGTGCTGCAAGGCTATGCAACAATTAATTGCGCCATGCTGAAACATGCTTAGGAACTTTAGTTCCGCAGTGCATAATCTCTTGTTAATAAAATTTAATGAGTGAAAAAATAACCACGTGGACCGAACCGAACATGCCGTACCGAAATGGTTCAATACACCCACGTGTACCGTTACACCACTAATATATATATATATATATATATATATATATATATATATATATATGTATCTATAGATAGATAGATAGATAGATAGATAGATATGATCATCTAGGTGGAAATTTTACATCACTTACTGAATCAGTTATTTCAAGGTTTTAAGTGTACATGTACCTAAAAACATTCCAGCAGCTGCATAACTATGGCCTGTTTAAAAGTGTGTTTCAGAGCATCCTTTTGTCATTCATAGCTGCATTTGAACCCACCTCGGCAGAATCCATCTCCTGAACATACACCTCCTATCTGTACTTTTCCAGAGAATGAGTGCTCCTGAGCGGTTCTTGTCAACAAAATAACCACCCTGTTGCCCAAAGGTTACAGGCGATGAGTGCCTCGGAGGCGGCAGGTGAAAAATCAAACTCTGCCTGGATGGATCTACTTGTAAAAGTGTTGTGTCCATGCAGAATAAAACGTACGCTCTCAACAGCAGGGGGGCATAAATTAAAGGTCCCTCACTGATGATTGTGCCGAACAATAAAAGCTCATCTGTTCTTGTCGAAAAACAAGCTGCTTCTCAGAGACCATCCAGTAGGAAAACAATCCCAGCTCTGATGGCTTTCTTTGTACAAGTGTCCTTTTTTACTTAATCTCATACATCAACACTACACTCCCAGAGTAACACCATTCCACAAATTACAGACATATTTCACCTTAATACTGCAGGTTGTTTTCACATTTTTAAAGTTTGCCTTTGTACTTACATTGTAGCAAAGATTCCAATGGGTTTTTAGTATTGTTCTGCATTTTTATTGCCTGCCTTTATGATAGTGGTTGTTAAAAAATCTGCCTCTCTGTGTGTGTAAGTGCCTTTTTTGTCTGTTAGCAAAATATCACATGAATCAGTGGATAGATTTTATTGAAACATTTAGAAAGTAAGAATAACTTTTAGCATGAACCTGGAAGTAGCCACTGGGTTGTGACTAGTTGGTGAACGGCATTCATGAGGGAGTCTCCATAACGTGTAAATAACGTTTTCTTATTTCCCCACCTGAGTCCCAGAGGCACAGTCTTGTTTTTTGACTATTTAAAATGTTCAGAAAATTTAGCTTTTCTATTAAAACTGTCACAAAGCTGTGTACGTTTCCAGAGTGGTAGACCTGTTTGTTTATTAGAAATGGGCGATTTGGCAAAAACTTTACATGACAAGTTTGTTTTCCTGTAAAGTTATCATCACATTATTATAACAGTTATTATATGTGCAAAGTTTTTTTTATATTATAGTCATATCAGAGGAAAAAGGGACATCATTTGCTTTTGGAGATACTTTATTTGTTAATTATTGATTGTGGAAAGAAAAAAGATTCTAGATAATGGAAATGTTCACTTTACAAGGAAGAATTCAATTATATGTATCCTCTAATCAATACCTGATCTCAGCATTAAATAATATTTACATTTGTTTATTTTTTTAGATCTTCTTCTTCTATTGACTTTTCTGTCTTCAGGGTCCCCACAGCGAGTCATCCTCCTACATCTCACTCTGTCCTCTGCATCCTCTGCCCTCACTGTGAGAGTAGCACTTGCTGCAGCTTCCAAGATGGCCGCCAATCACCCCCAGCTGACGGCCATCTCCCTGATGAGCTCCTGCTCCTATTTAAGCCTGCAGTCAAGTCTACTCGACGCTGGAGCATTGAGTTCCCCCGGTACTTAATGTTTCTAGCCATTTAGTGTTTCATGGAATACAAGTCTTACCTTGTGATCTTGTTTCTGCAGTTCTTCTTCGCCTCCTGGGTCCAGTCCTGATTCCACGGGTTCCAGCTCTCAGATCTCTCGTGCCTTTCCCAAGCTCTGATCTCTCGTGCCTATCCACTCAGTCTCTGGGAGTTATCATCCTGTTCTGGAACTGCTGCACAGTGCCTCGATCTCACCATCTCCTCTGGAAACTCTCGGCTTCTCTTGGATCCACTTCTACAAGAACCGCCAACTGTAAGATAAGAAAACTAATTACAAGTTTGAACCAAACAACTTACCTGCCGCAGCTGAACTTGTCCTCCGTTTCCAGGAGTTCCAGTCCTGATGCCTGTGCAGCCAAATTATCACTGTAAATAAATAAACACTGTTATTTTTACTCTGAGTCTCGTGTCGTTCCGGGTCTCGTTCTAGTGGGTCACTCCTGAGACATCACACTCACTTCACCTACCTCCATGTCCTCTCTAACTGCATCCATAAATCTCCTCTTTGTCTTTTTCCTGGCAGCTGCATTTCTAACATCCTTCTACCAGTATACCCACTGTCCCTCCTCTGGACATGTCCAAACAATCTCAGTCTGGCCTCTCTAACTTTATCTCCCAGTTGTTCAATCTGTGCTGTACCTCTGATGATCTTATTCCTAATCTTATCCATCCTTGTCACTCCTAAGGAGAACCTCAACATCTTCATTTCTGCCACTTCCAGTTCTTTCTCCTATCTTTTTGTCAATGCCACTGTCTCCAGACCATACAACATAGTGGTCTCACAACTGTTTTGTAAACTTTTTCTTTGACCTTTGCTGACACGTTTGTTGCAAATCACTCCTGAAGCTTTTCTCCATCCACTCCATCCTGTCTGGACTCTCTTTTTCACCCCTTTACCACACTTCTCATTTTCCTGTACAGTTGACAGCAAGTATTTGAAGTCCTGAACCTTTGTGACCTCTGCTACTTGTAGCCTCACTGTTCCACTTGTCTCCCTCTCATTCACACATGTACTCTTTCCATGGCTGACTTTCATTCTTCTGCTTTCATGTGCATACCTCCACCTCTCCAAATTCTCTTCCACCTGTTCCCTGTTCTCACCACAGATCACAATGTCATCCACAAACATCATAGTTCACTGGGATTCCTTCCTGACCTTATCTGTTAGTCGGTCCATCACCAGAGCAAACAAGACGGGGTTCAGAGCCGATCCTTGATGCAATCCCACCTCCACCTTGAAGCTATCTGTCACTCCTAGAGCACATCTCACCATTGTCCTGCTGTCCTCATACATGTCTTGTACCAGTCCAACATTTCTCTGCCACTCCAGATTTCCTCATACAATACCACACTTCCTCCCTCGGCACCCTGTCATATGCTTTTTTGAAATTCACAAAGATGCAATTTAGTTCTTTCCAACCCTCTATGTACTTCTCCATCTGCATTCTCAAAGCAAAGATGGCATCTGTGGTGCTCTTTCTTGGCATGAAACCATACTGCTGCTCATAAAAAGTCACCTCTTAACTAAGTTTATATTCCACAACTTTCTCACAGATCTTGATTGTTTGACTCAAACTTTTTTTTTTGTAGGTTATTTTTTCTCATCAACTTGATTTCCCTGTAGTTACTAAAACTCTATACATCACCCTTGTTCTTAAAAATAGGTACCAACACACTTCTCCTCTGTTCCTCAGGCATTTTCTCACCATCAAATATGTCACTGAATATTTGAGTCACAAACCTCACTACATCTCTTCAAGACATTTCCAAACCTCCACTTGCATGTCATCAGTTCCTTCTGCCGCCCCTTCTTCATTCTTTTTAGAGCTTTCCAAACTTCACCCTCACTAAGCTTTCCCACTTCCTGGTCCACAGTTTCTATGACCTCTACTCTTCTTTCTCTTTAATTCTCTTCATTCACTAGCTCCTCAAATTACTCCTTCCATCTTCAAATCATGATTTCCTCACTTGTTAGAATATTACCATTTCTATCTTTAACAATTCTAACCTGCTGCACATCCTTTGCAGCCCGATCCCTCTGTCTCGCCAATCAGTACAAGTCCTGCTCGTCCACTTTAGTGTCCAGCCTCCTATACAGCTCATCATATGCCTTCTGCTTTGCCTTTGCCTTAGCTCTCTCTTTGATCCATGTTGCGTCCTTATATTCCTGTCTCCTCTCTTCTGTCCTCTCACTGTCATATTTGTTTTTGGCTAACCACTTTCTTTGAACAGCTTCCTGCACCTCACTATTTCACCACCAGGTTTCCTTATCATCCATTCTCTGTCCAGATGACACATCAAGTACCTTCCTACCTGTCTCTCTAAATACAGTTTCTGTAGTAGTCCAGTCATCTGGAAGCTCTTTCTTACCACCCAGAGTCTTTAACAGCTCCTCTCTGAATTTCTCACAACGTTATTCTTTCTTCAGCTTCCACCATCTGGTCTTCTTTACTGATTTTACTCTGTCTCTTCTTCACATTAACAGTCATTCTACACACAACCATCCAATGCTGTCTGGCCACGCTCTCCCCTGCCACAACCTTACAGTCCCGAATCTCCCTCAGGTTTTTCTTCTACACAGAATGTTGTCGACCTGCATACTCCTTCCTCCACTTTTATAGGCCACTCCATGTTCTTCCCTCTTTTTGAAATAAACGTTGACTACAGCCAATTCCATTTTCATGGCATCATCCACCACCATCTGTCTTTCCTGGTTTCTTTCCTTGAGACCAAATATGTTAATCTCTTCCTCATCCCCTCTGTTTCCTTTACCAACATGTCCATTCAGGTCTGCTCCGATCACCACTCTCTTCCCTGGGAATACTCCTTATAACTTTATCCAGACCCTTCCAAAATTTATCTTTTTCCTTCACATCACATCCAACTTGTGGAGCATAACCACTGACTATGTTTAGCATCAGACCTTCTACTTCTACCTTCACGGACCTTCATTCAACCTTTATTTAAACAGGTTAATCCCATTGAGCCCCAATGACTCATTTACAAGAGAGACCTGATTTTAACAAGGAGTGATGACAACAGTGGATAACAACAACAGACAATCATAAAAGAGGCATACAGATTTTTGTTTTACAAATTAAAATAAGATGGCAAAAAAAGTAGCAAAAAACAACTAAGGCGAATGTAGAAAACTAAAAACATCACTCCATCTGACACTCTTTTCACCTCTACTACATGCTTTGCCAACTCCTCCTTCAGGACCACCCCTACACCATTTCTCTTTCTATGCACACCATGGTAAAACAGTTTAAACCCTGCTCCAATGCTGTGAGCCTTGCTGCCCTTCCACTTGGTCTCTTGGACACATAAAACAACTACCTTCCTTCTCTGCATCATGTCAGACAGCTCTCTAACTTTGCCTGTCATTGTCCCCTTCCTGACACAACCCTCACCATTTACCTGGACTAGTTTGTGCTCCTTAGTAGCTGGTTTAAAAATCACACACGCACGCACGCACGCATGCACGCACGCACGCACGCACACACACACACATAGAAATATATATATATATATATATATATATATATATATATATATATATATATATATATGTATGTATATATAAATATATATATATATATATGTATGTATATGCATGTGTATATGAAAGCATAAATGTTTTTGTAAAGAAAAAAATATCTACAAACAGACTAGAAAAAAATTAATTTAAATATCTACAATACAAACAGTACAATTCTTTTAACTATACAACAACAAAAAACAGATGTAAAAAAAAGTGCAGTTGGAATTATAGTTATTTTAAATTTGAATTTATTAGCCTAAGTATGTGTTTATAGATATATTTTAATTCAGTTCTGACTACTGAACCCAGTACTGTGACCAGGACTAATGCAGTTATTGTTATGTAACATTGTAATGACAGAGCAGCAGAATTTCATTATATGATAAAATGGACTGCCTCCAGTATTTGTGAACTCCAGCATGTTGAATGCTATGGAAACATTTTTGCTCACACAAGGTATTATGCACATGTACATCAGTTTACCTGCATGTTTGAACATGTGGCATCAATAAATCTCCATATCCTCTCCTATCTCTAAAGAAAACAAGATTTTGATGTTAAAAGTGATTAAATTGACTACATTTAGGCATAAATGGCATTTATTGATCAGACTAAATATAAAACTGTATTTTCTTCTTTCGGCTGTGCCCTTCTTCAGGGGTCACAACAGCGAACTAACTCACACGAAGACTTGGCAATTACTTTCACTGGATACCCTTCCTGATGCAACGACAGACCGCTGAGCTACCACAGTCCTCTGTGTGGAGCAGGGAGCTGCCATCTAGGGCACCCGGGGGAGCAGAAGGTGGGGGTTAAGGGCCTTGCTCAAGGTCCCAAAGGCGGGGCAGGTGTGTGTGTGTTTCACCTTTCCCACCCACATTTTGGTGTTGTCGGTCCAGGGAGTTGAACTGGCGACCTTCCGATTACAGGCCCACCTTCTCTAGCATTTGCGCCACCACTGCCCATAGACCAAATATAAAACAAATAATAATAATTGCTTTACTTTATGAAATTTTATTTTCTTGTTTTATAGTGAAGACAGGTGAGACTGTGTCTCTCATGGCCACACAGCTCTTGTCAGAAGTGAACCTATCACCCCTTTGAAAATTGATCAAAGAGCTCCAGTTTCTTTTTATTATCTTGTAATATTAGTTGTTCTTGTAGTGGTGAGACAGATGATCTGGACATTTACTGCTGGACAGATGTGTACAAAAGCCTTGTGTTAGATTGGTAAGGTTTTTGTTTGATCCTTGTAAGGTGTCTGGTATGCATTCCTTAAAGAAATGTCAAGTTTGTTCACTGTAAACACACTGTAATAAAATTATGTCTGTTGATTTTTAGGTTGTGATGACAGTTTTCTCTAAATGATCCACAACTCTGAAGTTGTTCAAGTAAACTGCTGCTTTAACAATATTTTGAAAGTAAAACAAAACGTAAAATAAGAACTTTTTGCTTTATTTAGGCTGTATGGCAATATTATAAATAGAAAAGTATAGAATCACTGAGCAAAAGAGAACGTTATCAAGATTAGTTTAGAAAAGTAATTTGTAGCTGATTTAATTTATTAATTTCATTACCCAATTGTAATCATATTAGCTAACTTTCATTGTGTTGTTGGTTAACTGTGTTAGGCCTTCCTTTGACTCAGTTTCCTTGTTGAAAATGAGTCCCTCGTTTACCGTGGGGGTTCGGTTCCCAACCACCCCGCAATAAGTGAAAAACCGCAAAGTAGGGATAGTAGTAGTTGTATGTGTGATATATATATATATATATATATATATATATATATATA
>NC_056498.1:73134312-73134916 GCF_014905685.2 Nematolebias whitei | reverse complement strand
ATATATATATATATATATATATATATATATATATAAAGGCATGTTAAACCCTTCCCCCACTCTTGCAATGTTCCTAACAGTTTTCTAAATTCTTAAACCTTTTAAAAAAACATTCATTTTGACGTTTGAATTTTGGCTTTTTGAAATTTGTCAAACCATCCCTTGCTGGCACTAAATGCAGTTGGTTCAGCGTTTGAACCAGTTGGTTGAAGGTCCAGCTTTGGGTTCGTCCTCCCCCCATTTGCCTCGCCATGTCTGCTTCTTCCTGCTGCTGAAAGACGATCGTAAAGTCGTTTCACCTTTGTCCAGATAGTGTTGGTATCCAAAGTGATGTTTTCTTTTCTTCTGCTATCATTAATCCACACGACCAATGCAGCTTCCATCTTCACTGTTGTGCTGTAACGGTGACCAGCAACATCCATGTAAGTACAGATATCTTAAAATTTGTCCACAATTCACTTTTTCTTTAATCATCAGCATCTTCCACTGGTGTTTCGGTTCGCCACCAGAAACTTTTGAATGCACATAACATTTAGGAGTCATAAGAAGTCCAGTTAAAGTCCAGTTGAAGTCCAGCTGAAGTCCAGTTGAAGTCCAGCTGAAG
>NC_056498.1:73125295-73134212 GCF_014905685.2 Nematolebias whitei | reverse complement strand
GATGGAACCGTCACTGGTTGTGTGGATTAATGAGTGCAGGAAAAAAAAAAAAACATCACTTTCGACACCAACCCCCATTTGCCTTGTCATGTCTGCTTCCTCCTGTGCTGCTGCAAGACGATTATAAAGTTGTTTCACATTTTTCCAGATGGGGTTGGTATCCAAAGTGATGTTTTTTTTTTTTTCCTGCAATCATTAATCCACACAACCAATGCAGCTTCCATCTTAACAATCCTTCTGTAAAGGTGCCAAACATTCACGTAGGTACGGCCATCTTTATTCAGTTTGTCCAGAAGTTCCACTTTTTCTTTAAGCGTCAGTATTTTCCGCTGATGTTTCGGTTCACCGCCAGAAACCTTTGAACGCACAGAACGTTTAGGAGCCATAACACGCTTGAAGTCGAGTTGAAAAAGAGCACAGACAAACGTTGGTTATGTACTGTAACCCCAGATTCTATGAATATAGGCGTAGCCCTTTAAGGCTGTCGCTGATGGGTTTATCCCGTTATGCGCAAGCATCATACTGAAAAAATTAGTCCACGCCCACCTGCTGTGTGGGCCCCACCCGATCTGTATAAATTACATTAAGAGCGGGTAATCTGCTCCCAAATAGCTTATTTTTTCTTCAGCTATTCAGGAGCCAGTGAGGCCCGACGCTTAAAGGGCTACACCTATATTCATAGAATCTGGGGTTACAGTACCTAACCAACGTTCTATGTCATATAGGCTTCGCCCTTTAAGGCTGTCGCTGATGGGTTAAGGGCGAAGCGGATGTGGTCCTCGCCTCACTGGGTCCATTCGAACACAGTAAGAAGCGGAAGCTTGCCCAAAAAACGTCTTGTCACTCAGCTCCCCGTGTGCATAACTACGCATCGCGTAATTATGTGCCATGCACAGACGCATGTTGTGTAACTATGTGTTCTGACAAAGCATGAACACCCCGGAAACTTTCAACGGGGAGAAGATGTTGAAAAGAGGGGGGGGGGGGGGCATGAACCAACTGGTTCATGGCTGAACAGTATAAACAGATTAATATCAATGAACTGATTATTGATCAAATGAACTGATTGGTAACAATAGTCATGAACTGATTAGTGACAATAGAACCAAAATCACAGACACAACTTGTGACTGATAACAACATCTCACACTGTAATGCATGCAGACAGAAGTGAGCTAAAACAGAGTTCCATGAGAACAACAATATTCATTCTGTTAGAGCACTAAGGACAGAATGTGTCATGGAACGAGCCGTTACATCACGTAGGTAAAAGCGAATAAATGAGCAGGGTGTTGACCATGCAGCCGCAGTGCAAATGTCCTGCATTGACATACCATTATGCAGAGCAGTCGAAGATGCGATACCCCTGGTCGAGTGTGCTTTGAGGTTGACAGGAGGCTCTAGATCTGATGCTCTGTAGGCTTCAGAAATGGCCTCACACAGCCAGTGTGACAAGCGCTGGGTGGATAACGGGCGACCTGCAGATGCATCTCTATAATGCACAAACAATTGTTGAGTTTGACGCATTGCAGCTGTGCGCGCTATGTAACACGTCAACGCCCGCACCGGACAGAGAAGATGAAAAGATGCTTCTTCTTCTGATCTGTGGGGGGGAGGGAAAAAAACCCTCCAACGATATCTCTCTTGATTTAAAAGAGCTCGTGATGTTTTTAGACATAAAAGCTGGGTTTGGTCTTAAATCAGCTGAACTACCGTCAGCCTGGATTCTGAGACATGACGGAGCGGCAGAGAGGGCAGATAGATCACTCACCCTCTTAGCGGATGTTAAAGCCAGCAGCAGGGCTGTTTTAAGAGACAAGAATTTAGGTGAAACCTGATCCAAAGGCTCAAATGGGGCTTTGATCAGGGCTCGCAGGACCAGCGTTAAATCCCACTGTGGAACAAGTGGGCGTGAAACAGGACTATGTCTTTGTACACCTTTTAGAAACCGCTTCATCAGCGGGTGATTAAAAGCTGTTCTGTCTCCGAACCCTTCGTGGCAGGAAGAGATGGCTGCAGCGTACGTTTTAATCGTGCTGAATGCCAACTTCCTATCCATCAGCTGTTGAAGAAAAGACAACACGCCGCCTAATGGACATGAGGTGGCCTCTAAACCTTTCTCTGTACACCAGCGCTGAAAAGCCGTCCACTTTGATGTGTACAGAGCTGTGGTAGATGCAGCACGTGAATCTTGAATTGTGCGCACTACCTCCTGAGGGAGACCCATCCTCTCTAAGCGGGACCGCTCAGCGGCCAGACCCACAGGTGCTGACCTATTTCTAGGTAACTCCTGATCGCTCCTCCTGCTTGAAGGAGAGCATCCTCCCTCCACGGCAGTTTCCACGGACGACCCGACAACAGACGTTGCAGGACTGGGAACCATGGTGCGTTCACGCGCTCGGGAGCTACCAGGAGAGCTGTCAACCCCTCCTCCTGAACTCGGTTCAGGAACCGTAAAATCAGAGGAGGAGGGGGAAACGCGTACAGAAGCGTTTTGGGCCACGGGCTGTGAGCAAATGCATCCACCCCCAGTGGTGGATCGTCTCGCGGGCTCAGGGAAAACCATAGTTGACAATGAGCGTTCTCTCGCGTCGCAAACAGGTCCACAGCTGCTTTGCCAAACTTCTGCCACGTCTGAAACATCAGGTCTGGATGGAGGGTCCAGTCCGCGTGACGTGGGCCGCCCCTGGACATCACATCTGCCCCTCTGTTCAGAACACCGGGTATGTAAACCGCTCTGATGGAGAGCAGGTTTTGGTGAGCCCAACACAGTAGCTTTCACGCAATGTGTAACATCTGGGCTGAACGCACACCCCCCTGGCAGTTTATGTACGCAGCAGTCACCATGTTGTCTGTGTGAATCAACACTTGTTGATTCTGTAGCACGGGAGCAAAGTGTTGAATCACATTCAGCACTGTGCGACACTCCAAAACATTGATGTGGGCTGATGTGTGGTGGGGCCACAGCGCCCCTACTGCTTGAGATAGGCATGTCCCCCCCCCCAACCTGACAGCGACGCGTCCGTGAAGACTGACACGTGTGACGTGGGACTGCTGACGGGAACTCCCTCTGACAGAACCAGGATGTTTCCCCAGTGTCGGAGGTCTGCTCTCACAGAGGAAGGGACAGTGATCATCCGTCTTTTGTGTTTTACTGGATCCACACGCAGACGCGCAAACCACCTCTGGAGGCGTCTCATGTGTAACAAACCCAGCGGAACCACTGTGTGAGCTGATGACATCATTCCCAACAGCTTCATGACGGAGACAGCTGTTATCACTTTGCCAGGTCTTACGTGGCGGAGTTGACTTTTTAAAGTGTCGATTCTCGTTTGTGATAAGCGAGCCTTCATGGTAATTGAATTTAATTCCACTCCCAGATAAACAATTGTCTGGGCCGGGAAAATCGAGCTTTTCTTCCAATTTATGGCAAAGCCCAGGTTTAACAGGTGTGATGTCAACACCTGAGCCTGCATCAGCGCTTCCTGTCTGGAGTGTGACAGGAGCAGCAGGTCGTCCAGGTAAAACAAAACTCTCATCCCTGCTCTGTGCAGTGGATGCAGGGCTGTCTCCACACACTTTGAGAACGTACGAGGCGCGAGGGAATACCCGAAAGGCAGCCTGTTGTACTGATACTTCATCCCCTGAAAGGCGAAACGCAGAAATTTCCAGTGTTTTGGGATGATCGGTATGTGAAAATAAGCATCTTTTAGATCGATGGAAACAAACCAGTCGTTTCTCTGGATGTTGTCCAACAGCTGTCTGTTTGTCAACATGTGAAACGGTCTGTCCATGATAGCTTTGTTGAAAGCTGACAGATCCAGAATCGGTCTCATCCCTCCGGTCCTTTTGGGGACCAGGAAGTAGCGTGAGTAAAACCCTGTGTTTTCCTCTCCGTTGGGAACTCTGGAGATCACGCCTTTTATCAGAAGCTCCTGAACTTCTGCATTTAAGGCTGAGATTTGGTCTGGTGATGATAGGACCGTCTCCATAACTCCTCCGAACGGAGGGGGTCGGGTTGCAAATTGCAGCGTGTAACCCTTGCATAACACTCTGTCCATCCACCTGTCCGGCGAGCAGGTTTTTAGCCACTCTGCATAACGTTTGTGGATTGGACGTGCGTTTAAGTGATGCGCCGTGTTTTGAATGGATGTCATCCAATCCTCCGCCTCGACCGCCTTCATGCGTCGCGGAAATGTTTTCCGCGTGACCCAAGGCGAGGCTTCCTCGAAAGGGCTGTTCTGCACGCGCCCGTGCGCTGTGTCTGGATCGCAGACCAACCTTTATGTCTGGGCGGGGCGGTGTGTGCCGAGGCGAAGCGTGTGCCAGCTGATGATGTCGTGAGGCTGCACGTTTAACGTCGCTGTGCGAACGTTGAGAGGCGGAGGGCGTGACTTCATCAACGCCGTGCTGTCGGAGTGAAGGTTGCGAGCCTCGCGGGAGCGCACGTTTTCTCTGGAGGGACGCGCGCCGCTCTCGCTGGGGGCGGGGCTCGTCGCCGGGTTCGTTCAGCTGTCTCACGCTTATGCCGCCATGAGCTGCTGATCGCTGAGACGCGGTGGATGACGGCCGCTCGCGTTTGCTCAGGTGAGGCGTGTGTTGTTTTCGCTGAGAGTGGGGACCTCCACCGGACCCGGCCTGCGGTCCCACATTTATACCGATGTGAGCCGGTGAGCGCCGGGCAACTGTGCGTGCATCATCAACACAGTGCTGTTTGGATGGAGGATGCTTGCCTCGCTCGGGTGCGCGTTTAACACCGCTTGGGTGGTGATCGTGCGGGTCTGATTGATAACGAGTTATTTCGCTTACCGTAGTGTCGAGTGAGCGTCTCGTCATGTGTTGGAGCGGCGATGGGTTTAAAAGACCTTTATTTAAGGACACCGGCTCTTTATGTGTGGAGGATGTGTGGAGGATGTGTGTGCAGCGGCTGTGAGCTCATCCGAGCTTACAGACTGGCTAAAAACAGGCACTTTGGTCATTGAAAAATCATTTATTTCAACTTCTGTGTCATTTATACACACATCCTCCGCAGACCGTCATTTTTTAAATCTTCTCCCCCGTGAGCCCTGCGATTTGTTTGCCCCGAGCGCCGTCTGCAGGCGATCTCTGGGGAAACGCTGAAGTGCATGTTGCCAGAAAGAGGGGGGGTGGTCTCTGGCGGGCGGGGCTGGTGGTGGAGCTGAGCGAGACGAAGCTGCTGCAGCCGTGGAGCGCTGATGTTTCTGCCTCTGCTCGCGACGATCTCTCCAGCAGGCCGGGGGGCGGGATGAGCCGCGCGGCTTGATGAGATGGCGCATAGCTTCCGACATCTCCTCCGACTGCTTCGAATTCGCCAGCATGGTTTTTAAGCTGCTTCCGAACAGCGCGTCCGACGTGATGGGGCCCTCCATCAAGTCCTTGTGCAGCTTTTCCGGCAGCGAGGGAGAGTGACGAAGCCAGGTGGAACGTTGGATTACCGTCATCCACGCTGCAATCCTCGACAGGCAAACTGTGGCAGCGGCGCACATGTTGAGGATGGCGTCTGCCGACTTACACAGGGAGTTCTTTGTCTCCTCCGGGAGGTCTGCGGCCTCCAGCCTCTTCGGCATGCTAAATGCTAGCAGCGCCACGTTGTTGCTAGCTGCGGCCGCCTGAAAAGCACACTGGTGGGCTCGATTGGAGAGCGCGGTCACCGCCTGGTCGTGTTTCCCCGGAGGGACGGGACGCTGCTCCAACCTGGACAGCTTCGCTCCGAAGGCTTCCGCGAGGCTTGGCTCAAGGGGGGGTACCGAGGGATAGCCCTGTTCGGTGAACCCTTCCACTCTGGTGATGGGAGCGTAAGTGGAGATGGGCGCCCTTAACCTACCAGGACCGGCTGCGGCCTCGTTCCAGTACGATGTCACCGCTGGAAAACGAGGCCAGATGGGATCAAGACGGCGAGCCGGCGTGGAGCCAAACCTTCCCGCAAGATCATCCGATCTGAGCGGGGGGGGGGGGGGGGGGGGGACGGAGAGCCCCTTTACGTTAGCAGCTTCCCGGATAATGGCGGGCAGCTCCGAGAGGAGTGCGCCGACGGCAGGGAGCGGTGTGGCCGTTGAGGCGGGAAACCCCGGGGGAGTCGAGCATCCGCTCGGCCTCCCTCTTTCCAGCACTGCGCTCCCCGGGAGGGAACGAACGTCGGGGCTGCTGCTAACGTCACCGGTCCCAGAGGAATCATCCGATTCACTCCGAGAGCCGGCGTCGAAGAAATCTATGGCGTCGTCCAGCGAGCAGTCTCCCGCCACGGACAGGCAGTCCTCGATGGTAGCCTTAAACAAGGCTGCTCTCCTCTGCCTTTCCTCCGGTGGAAGCTCGTCACAGAGGCGGCAGGAGGAAGCGCGGGCGACGTGGCGGGGACCCAGGCATCCCTCGCAGGTGTTGTGCCAGTCGAAGCTGAGCAAGTAACCGGTCTTGCAGGAGGGACACAAGCGGATGGTGCTGGAGCTGGACATCTCGTTGAAAGGTCAGTTGTTTTATTATATTAGCTTGCTGAAGAAAAATGGGAGCAGATTACCCGCTCTTAATGTAATTTATACGGATCGGGTGGGGCCCACACAGCAGGTGGGCGTGGACTAATTTTTTCAGTATGATGCTTGCGCATAACGGGATAAACCCATCAGCGACAGCCTTAAAAGGCGAAGCCTATATGACATAGAACAGACCGTCTTCTAGACTATGCTAACAGCCAATCAGCGGCTGGGTTAAACAGAGCTGATGGTTACTGAGCTAATAAGCACCCAGGTTACTACACATTTTGGTTACAAAGCATTTCTGGTGTTTTGGTTCACTGCCAGAAACTTTGGAATGCACAGAATGTTTAGGAGCCATAACGCAGTAGTAACGCTTGAAGTTTAGTTGAAAAAGAGCAAAGGTAAACAGATGGTAACAGCCAGTCAGCAGACAGGAAAACAGCTGACGATTACTGATGCAATCAGCACCTGGGTTACTAAGTGCAATGCTCTGTTTCTCAAAGAGACATGTCCTCACATGATTTACACTTTCTTGGGAATCTTATGTTTGCAAAGTTGAATTTTCTTAAAAAAAACAAAAACTTTTCTGTGTGACATGAATTAAATATTATGTGTGAAAGGCCGGTTCAGTAGTCATGATTACGCTTTGCAAAAATACTATTGGCAGAAAACAGCGGCCAGAGGTGCTACAGTACATCACAGCATTGACTTAAGGCCAATGTAGTCCTTATGAATGGGGATTACAGGACAGTGAAGGCTGAATGAATGAAAACTACAAAATGGCGGTGCCTGTCTGAATTATTTATTTTTTGTTATTAACTTTTTCACAACCACATGAGTACAGTGATATTACTGTACAGTTCACAATCACATGTCTTGTACAAATTTATTCATTTTTTTGTCCAATATGATGGACTGCACGTCCACAAACCGTGATAGAGCGAGTCCGCAGAAGTTGAACCGCAAAATAGTGAGGGACTACTGTATGTAAAACCAAAACTAACAAAAATTAACTTAATAAAATAATATATAAAAGTTCCACTGTTGACAAAAAATATGCTGCTATGGTGTGGCTAAGGTAGAGGTAAGATTTGAAATATATTAATACAACACATCCAGTATATAAGAGCTGGTGCCTTTCTCCAGCAGATAGATGGGTTGGCACTTTAAAGAAAAGGGGTAAATACATACAAATACACAGCTTCTTTAGCTTTAACGTTTTTATAATGGCCTCATTAATGTTGTTTTTAATCTTCATAAATTTGGAGTTTTATTGTGAAAAGCTTACTTCAAATCAAATAAAAAAAATCTAATCCAGAAAGCTGTGTATCTGTATGTTTTATTTTACGCTGTTATAATAAAAATACTTTAATTTCAGGTTGGGGTGGATGTGGATGTGAGAAGCATCTGTTGTTCTTATTTATTTATCAGATACAACCTTAACCTGTGGGAAGAGTTAAAAGGCATATATGCACAAAAAGGAAACAAAATAATTTTCATATCCTATTTTCATGTCACAAAAATGTAAATTATAAAATTTGAGTGGGAACACATCTGCCCCACTACTATTTATGGTCAGAAGCTGGTACTGTTTAAAATGTGAAACTAATCTGTGAATTGTGTTTCAAACAAAACAACTTGCTGCGTTCCAGCATCTTTGATAAAAACATCTTATTTGTGTTATATTACAACCGACTTGAAGCTGAAGTATAAATGTTTGTGTACAGGAGAGATACAATTTTCCATCTGACACTAAACTCAACATGGCTTCACAAACATTGTCATTATTAATATTAGCTTATTTATTTCTTCATTTTCTACATTAGTCATAAAATTATGGCCTCTATGATAATTGATAACACAAAACCACACAATACAAAATCAGAGTAATAGAGTAAGAACATTTAATATCCATAAACTATAACAGCAGTGTCAACTCAAAATGACTAAATTTCCTATAGAGGATTTGAATCCTAATATTTAATATTGTTTTATTTTTTTGCATTTATTTACATATTCTGGTAGCAACAATAATGTCCTTTTACTTCAACTTATATTAAATAGAAGATCAGATGTTTTTACCACTGTTCATTAAACAGCCCTTCATTCTGAAACACTGAAGCCGTTGTCCCGTTGTGATTGGACAGCATCGGGGGACACATGGGTTTCAGATGTATGCTGTGAGTAAAACAACAGGCAGTGCTTTATAAAACAAGAGCTCAACAGGTGCTTGTCAACAAAACAATTAGGTTTTAGATGACAAGTTCCACCTCAGGTGTTTCTTCTGAAAATCAGGTGCTCCTTGGTGGTGTGCTGTGTCGGGGATGGTCTGTGTCTGTAATTGCTCTGAGCTGTTAGCTCAGTGGTAAATTGAACCCAATTATATCTTACGAACTAGTGTGTGTGTGGGTGTGTGTGTGTGTGTGTGT
>NC_056498.1:73116937-73125195 GCF_014905685.2 Nematolebias whitei | reverse complement strand
GTTGAATTGACAGGGTAGAGCTTTCATATTGCTCCCAGAAGACTGTAAACAGATTTGTAGTGGTTTCTTCTTCATCAGTGGCCCTTGGTGTTTGCACGTATGTGTCTTAATGTTTGTGTGTGAGAAATAATAATGTGTTGACGTGTGTTTTACTCTCCTCACCTTGGCAACAGCAGGATAACCATGTGGTTTTCTTTTGTTTCTCGTGTTTTGTTTTGAGCTTTGTTGTCTTCATTCTTCTCTCTAAACCACATTGGCAGTTTGAGCTTGGTGCCATTTTTAAGACAAGGATCCTTTGCAGTTTTCAAAAGTATAAAAAGGCATGGAAGTTGTTTTTGAGTATTTTCCAAATCTGGTTATACATAAAAACAATGAAACATCTGTATTTTCAGATTTTTGATCCTATTCAAATGTAAAAAAAAACTCCCCACAAATTTAAATAAATAAATGCATAAAAAAACCCTCATAAAGTTGATTTGTTTCCATATTTATACAGTATATTCTACAGATAAAAGGTGTTTGTAGGTAAATGGACTGTACTTATATAGCACCTTTCTTTCTATCAAAACATTCAAAGCTCTTTACAACACAATCTGTGCCCTCATTTACCCATCCATACAGCACTCTACTAGATCTATACAAAGATTAATAGGTGCTTTACATCACATTCATACACCAATGGGACACACATTGGAGGCAATGAGGGTTCAGTGTCTTGCCCAGGGACACTTCAACATGTGACTGCTGGTAGAATTGAACTCCCAACTCTTGCACTGGATGATGACTGCTCTAACCACTCAGCCACAGCTGCCCCTACTGGCAAGTTACTGGCAATCACGCAAATAAACACTGTATACCTAAATATGGTATTCCACAGGGATCAATTTTAGGTCCGTCCGTCCGTCCGTCCGTCCATCCATCGATTATCTTTTGCTAATTTGTTAAATTGGGTCAGCAGCTAAAGCAGGGAGGCCCAGAGAATATCCTTCCTCAGCAACCTCTTCCAGATCCGCTGGGAGAATTTCAAGGCATTCCCAGGCCAGCCGAGAAACAGTCTCTTTAGCATGTACTGGGTTTCCTTCCAGTCAGACATGCCTGGCGCACCTCCCTAGAATGGCGTACAGGGTACAATTGGCTCATTTCAATGTGGAGGCGTAGCAGCTGTACTCAGAGGCTCTCCCAGATAACTGAACTTCTCACCCTGTCTCTAGGGGAGAATCTAGCTACCCTTTGGAGAAAACTCGTATGGACCGCCAGTATCCTTAGTCTTGTTCTTTTGGTCACTACCCAAAGTTTGTGACCATAGGTGAGGGTAGGAATGCAGACTGACCAGTAAACAGAGTGTTTCCTTCCTTCTCAGCTCCCTTGTAACCCAAATTAACTGGCACAGAGTCTGCAATACTGCAGAGGCTGCACAAATGTCAATCTCACTCTCCATTCTTCCCTTACTAGTGAACAAAACCCCAAGATACATGTACATGAACTGCATGTGGCAGCACAGACACAACAGAGAGGGCAATCCACTATTTTTCTGACTGAGGACCCTGACCTCAGATTTGGAGATATTTTGGATGGATTCATTAAAAAGAATGGAAAATGTTTCAATTTTATAAGTCTAGGTTCTGATATGTTCATTTGAGGACAGTTTTTTTGTTGTTTGGATTTGAGGTGTCACCATGATGCTTTGTGGTTTAGTATGAAAATAGGTGTTTGTGACATAGGTTATGATATGTGCACAGTTCAAATACATGTTGACCACTTCCAGTGATTTCGCCTATGCTGACTTAAGGCATGAGGGCCAGGACAACATGAAAGTCACTGTGATTTTTGACAAAAATGTATCAGAATCATTCAACATACAGAGTGGTGTGAAACAAGGCTGTGTCATTGCCCCAATCCTCTTGGGTACACTCTTCCCCATGATGCTAAATCATGCATTTCAAGATACAAAAGAGGGTGTGAACATCATTACACATAGTAATTGGGGGTGGGGTGTTTTCAATCTGGGTGCTTTAAAACCAAAACTAAAATGTGAACAAAAATGATTAAAAGCTTACATTTTGCAGGTGGTGATGCTAATGTCACCCATTCATTACACAATTACGTAACCTCATGGACTGCTTTGCCCATGGTTGCCAATTACTGGGTTTAACAATCAGCCTAAGGACTTTATTCCATGTCCATCACACACCATGTTTGAAAATCAGAATGTCCATAAGCACGTGGCACCAAGACACTATAGGTGTACTATGATGGATGATTGACTTTTGTGGTTGTGTCTTCTTCTGATCTGCGGCCATGTTTTGGACACTCAGGTGAAGAGAGGAGCTGAGCAGTCAACTGATCACTGCCTGATGGTGAGTTGGATCAGATAGCCGGGGAAGATGCTGAACAGACCAGACCCAAAAAAGTATTTAGGGTCAGAACAACCTGTCAGAAACATGTTTAACTTACACCTCAGAGAGAAGCTGCTGGTTTTAGTTTTATTTTTTTGTTCTGCTGGTTTGGGCTTATCACTGTTTTGCTCAATTTAGCAAATGTTGTCCCTTCTATAGCTGGTGTCAGATTGTTTGTTCTGATTGTTTCAGCTTTCATTCTGCTTGTTTAAATTTCTGTTTTGCTTGTATTAATTTTAACAGTTCAGTTTGAGCTTAAGTCATTTTAGCACTCTACATTCGCCAGGCATTTTTGCAGAAAGTCCTTCTTTAACCAGTTATTTTAAACACTATTATTATTATTTTTTTATTAAATCAAAACTAAAATAAAACAAAGATATCAAACAATACAAAAAAGTTCCATAAATAAACTAAGGATTGCATCACTGCATTGCTTTTGTTTTTTCCCCATTTTCTTACGACCTTGTTTCAGCTCAGTAAATAAACTATCCATCATTGTTAGTAATCTGGCATCTTACCCTATGAGAAGCCTGGGAAAGCTGTTACCGGGTGGTATAAGATGTGGCGGCTCATCGGATAGGGCCAATTGCCCCTGAAAGATTACTCCTTAAAACAGAGCTGTACGTGTGTATTCTTGAGGTTGAGTGTGCAGTGTGCAGGCATTTCAAACGTTGATGCTTGAAAGAAAAGAAAAAACATCTGAAGCATCTGCAAAGAACAAAAGCGTAAAATCTTGTATTTGAGCCTAGATTGATTTTTCATATCCCCAGAACTGAAAAACAGATGTTTGGTTATTGTGTTAGAGGCCGTCTCAGGAGTGCTTGTGTATTTGTGTGAGTGTTAGACTCTTATTTCTTTAGTCAGCTGCATGCAGCAAAGATTGAGTATGTTTTGTGTTCTGAGTGAGACATATATATCTTCATTTATGCTGTCAGCTGGTGAAAGATGCATTTTGTTTGTGTTACAACGTCTGGGCTTTATTCATTGTACCGTGCCTTTTTTAAAGCATTTAGATGCCTTGAACTTTTCCACATTTTGTCAATTTACAACCACAAACCACATAGTATTTTACCAGAACAACTTAAAGTAGCGCATAATTGTGAAATACAAGAAGAATCAAGCACTCTTTTCAAAATTCTTTACAATAAACATCTGAAAACTGTGGCAGGCATTTGTATTTTGGCATAATGGGTCAGTACTTTGTCAAATCATTTATTGCTACAATTCCTGTATTTTTGGATCTGCTACTACCAGGTTTACACATCTAAAGACTGATTTTTATTTTCCACCATTCTTTTTAACAAAATAGCTCAAGCACTGTCAGATTGGAGGGAGAGCATCTGTAAAGAACAATTTTTAATCCTGCCAAAGATTCTCAGTTGAATTTAGTTCAGGACTTTCACTAGACCATTCTAACACCATAATATTTGATGTAAACAACTCTGTTGTAGTTCTGGCTTGATGTTTCAGGTTGTTTTCCTGCTGGAAGAGAATACTCTGTCACAATTTCCAGTCTGTTTTAGCCCCTAACAGGTTTTCTTCCAGGGTTGTTCTGAATTTAGCTTCATCCATTTTCCTATCACCTCAAGCAACTTCCCTGATCCCGCTGAAGAAAAGCATCCCCACATCATAATGCCTGCACCACCATGCTTTACAGTGAGGGTGCTTTGTTCAGAGGGATATAATGTGTTCATTTCCCACCATATATTATTTTGCATTTAGATCAAAAAGTCTGAGCAGCTTCTTCCACGTGTTTGCTGTGCCCTTACATGGCATGTGTCAAACTCAAAAGAGGACATGTGGCTTTCTTTCAACAATTGACAATTTTTTTGCTGCCACTCGTCTGCAAAAGCTGGATTTGTGCACATCTCCATGATGTTGTTTGATAACTAATGTTTTGTAACAAAGAATAAATTGCACACAGGGGAACTCTCTTTAATAACTTGGCAGCTACTGAAGGCAGTTGGTTGTTCTGGATTTTTGTTTGTTTGTTTTGTTTGTTTGGAGTATCAGAGTAAAAGGAGGTGAACAGGGATGGCTGATATAAATGGGCCAGCAAGGCTAAACCCTGCCCAGTAATTATAATAAAAATTGAAGCGATAAAAATAAAACAGCAAAACAAAGTTTAAACTAATTGTTTCACATTTTGATGAAGTCTAACATATTTACGATTCAAACAGTTACTGTATAAGACAAATGCAGAATCCTTCAAAATGGGCACATTTCTTCATCCCACAGAGAGCAGCATTATGCAGCCAATGTATATATATATATATATATATATATATATGTATATATATATATATATATATATATATATATATATATATATATATATATATATATATATATATATATATATATATATATATATATATATATATATATATATATATTATGCATTTTAGCTTATTTTGCATCCTTGAAATACTTATTCATTCAAATTCAACCAAATTCAATTGAACCGTTACATTGTACCATATTGTGCTATCTCGCTTTAGGACCTTGTAAAATTTATAATTACTTTTTCACACATTATTTTTGTACCCTTATTGCATGTTTTAGTGTTTCTTATTTGTTTGTTCTTGAATTTTGTAGCGAGTCAAATCGGTTCATCTCATCCTGAGCATTTCATTGTACTGTTGACCTTTCATATGACAAATAAACACAACTTGAACTTGAACTAACCTGATATACTCTGCATTTGTATTTGTGGAACATAGACTATGGTGCAGACACCACATGGAGCATATGGAGCACTGCTGTGTGATCGCATAACTATGGCAGGTATTTCCTCACCTTTTAATTCTCCAAGGATCATTGAGGGATCTTGGAAGTGAAGCGACTGAGGACACACATTAAACAATATTTACATGAACAACTAGACGATTGTAGCATTTGTTTGACCTTGTTTCAGTAAAAAGGTGAGCTAACAGTGTAGAGGAGAACTGAAAAGTTAAGCTGATGGTGAAGCAGCAGCAGTGTGGTGTTTTGTGATTTAATGTCTGGTCTCTCACAGAGGAACTGACAACAGTAACACAGGGACAGCCTTTGCATCAGGTGGATGAGTCTAAGTACAGCGTCTGGGCGTCTTGATCCTGAGTAATGGATGGAGCGGGAGACGGATCGACTGCTTTGGTCAGGTGTGCTGAAGAAAGTGGAGTCAAAGGGCAAAGCCCTCAATTTACTTTGTTTCATTTTTTTGTTGAGATTGTGGGAGTGGTGGCACAGAGGCTAGAGAAGGTGGGCCTGTGATCAGAAGATTGCTGGTTCAACTCCAGGTACTGACAACATCAAAATGTGAGTGGGATTGGTGAAGCGCCCACACCTGCCTCCACCCTCATTTTGCCCAACTCTGGGCCCCTGAGCAAGACCCCCCCATCTGCTCTCCCCAGCACCAGAAGAAGATTTTGATTTTTAACAAAACTTTATTTACACAATAAGTTAACATAATGTTAAAAACATGATCAGGACAAGCTTAAAATAATATATTTACATGATGAGCTTGTTGTATTGTAGTTCTCCCTGATCAGAAATGGTGCATAAAACCTTCTTAAATCCCAACAGTTTCACAAAGTTCTCCAAGTGTCCAGTGTCTCTGTGGAAGCAAAACTCAACGTCAGTCTGGCCTTGATGTTGCACTTCCACAGAGCCACGGCATCAAGTTGGGGTCCAGCCTGCAGCCTGTCCCTGTGAAACAAGTAAATAGACATTTTTGCTTCGGCCACTAAAAAGTTTAAAGTTTGGGATTTAAACTTAGTGGCTTTGCTGTAATGTACTCCATAAATAAAAACAGATTTGGTGAAAACTCTGTCAAAAAGACTAAAAATCCTCATCATTAGATTAAACAGAGCCGTCAGCCGTACACAATCTGTAAAAACATGAAAAACACTCTCAGACAAACTGCAGAAAGGACACTCGTTGAAAATCCCAGCATTGATAACTGACAACAAAGTTTGTTGCAATGGTGCCGTGAAGGATCCTCCATTGAAGATCGCCAGTCCGTTTTTTTGTTGGAGGCTTGTAAAGTGTCCTCCACTGGGACTTCTGCTCTCCGAGCTTGTTGTCCCACACACTGACAGCTCTGTCGTGCAGAGTTCTCTTGTTCAGGATCTTAACATAAAGTACTTTCAGTACAGTAGTAGTAAAGTCCATCTTTGGGTGAAGAAGAAGAAGAAGAGTTTGTGTGATAATTATTTGGTCTCTCATTTTGGTAATGTCATTATGGTAAACTGGAGAAAAAAGATGTGTTAACAGCTTGATTATTATATTTTAGATGTGGTACTTTTATTGCCAAATAATCAATGGGGTTTATAATCTACATGATAGCCACCCATTATCACCTTCAGCCACCAGTGGATTTAAAAATACAAATACAAACTACACTTTTTAAACATTTATTTGTACAAAAGGTATCTTTTTTATTTTTTTACATATATGCATTACTTTGTGTTGGTCAACTTCATAAAATACCAGCAAAATACTTTGATATCTGTGGTTGTAACATGACAAAAGGTGTAACTTCATGGTTCCATATATTTTGTATAGCTGAATATTTATAGGCAAAAAGAAAAAAAAAATAAAGCGAGAATCAATAGTGTTGCTATATGTGTCAGATAATTTATTCTTTATTTTCACTGAATAACTAAAGCTCTGAAATCATGAATATGTAATCCTCATAGTCATACAAAACATCCACTTTGTATTCTATATTGATTTACCTATTATGGAAATATCTCCCAGCTGAAATGCGTTTTCTGCCCTGTTTACTGTTCTCTGCATTTCAGAGTTAATTCACCGAGCTTTATGCATTGTGAAGGAAAAGCTAAGCTGGTTTGTTTGTCAATGTGTGAAGCACACAATATGTCACAGTGGTAAAATTTAAAAACTGTACCTCAAAAGAGCAAATCCAGCCAAGATTTCAATCGTAGACCTTTTGCTCTGAGGTGACAAAAGCTAACCATCACTACACTCTGCTGAAGGGTAACACTTTATTTGAAGACTGACATGACACTGTCATAAACATGACATAACACCTGTCATGAACATGCACAAGTCTTTATGAATGTTTATGACATTTTTCCCTCCCTGGCTCTGATCGAGGTGGCTACTTCTGTCTTTCCTCTCCTGTTTTTCCTTCCTCCTGCTCTGCTCTCTCTGAGTCTGAAGTGCCTGATTCACATCTCCCAAATGTAAATAAAAAATAATTATGGATCTGGTATTCTGGGCGTTCAACTCTATTGATAAGATTTTTTCATCAAAGCGACAAGGTCCTGGAGAACCGGCGTGTCCAGCTGAGACTCATGCTGTGGGGTATGCCATGGATCCGTGGGGAGTGTGGCAGCTGATGTGCCTCTCAGTCCTGTCTCAAGAGGATGTTGAAGACGTTTACCAATTTGGAATTATGATAACAGGGACTCCGCTTTTTGGCATCGGCGGGGTTCTGTTTTATCGACTTTTGAAGAAGACATCGGCAGCAGTTTCGGCCATGACAAAGCTTCTGAGTCAGTGTGAAGGTTTGGCCCGTGCTGTAGGAACTCTAAATCAACTGGTTTACGAGCTAAATCATAAGGTGGAGGCGATTTATGAGAATCGCAGGCCACCTGCGGCTTCTGGGACTCGTCAGCGTGGTGGGTTCGACCTTGAAGGAGACTCATAGCATGGATCAGTGGAATGGAATCCCACAATTGGGCTATTTCAGAACCAGAATGTCCAGATGGCTAAAGAAAAAAGGTATATGTCTGCCTGAAGAAGAACAACAATCAAAGCTTATCTGAATCTGACTCCCCGACGGCCTCGGAATGGGCCGACTATCAAATTTCTCCTGGGTCATGGGTAACCAAGGACAAAAGCTTCATCTAT
>NC_056498.1:73096599-73116837 GCF_014905685.2 Nematolebias whitei | reverse complement strand
CAGTAAACTTTCTGTGTAAGCTTACCAGAACCGATGGCTGAAAACAACATCCTCAGAAACTGTGGCTGATCTGAAAAGCGCTCATAGACTAATCTCAACACCTCGACATCAAATGCATATGTAATCATGTTTTAATTGTGCTTGCTGGTAGAGTTTTTTTGATGTCTCAAATCATGTCCTGATAAGCAAGTTGTGAAAGATCTTTTTTTGTAATACCACTATTTACCCTCATGTTTCTCCCCCTTTTCCTATCTAAGATTATTATTCCGATAAAGGATAAGAGAGTAGGATATGATGTATAGCACATATGTCAAACTCAAGGCCTGAGGGCCAAATGTGGCCTTCACTGACATCTTAGCTGACCCCCAAGATGATATGTTAAATGTAAAATACATTTTTCACTTGAATTTTTTCAGTAATCTTTGATTATGATGTCAAAAGTGCAACAGAGAACGTCAAATTAGACCAATCAAACTCTTTTTGGGGAACCTGCAACCAAGAAAATATGTTGGGTATTTAACTTGAGTTAATGTAGATTCTGAAACTGACCATTAGTTTGAAAAGGTTTTAATTTTGGCCCCCTTTTGAAAGTGAGTTTGACACCCATGATGTATAGTGAATGACTATCAGCTACTACAAACCAAATTTTAGCTAATTATCAGTACAACTGACTGAAATACAAGTCTGTGCTTTCTAAAGTCAGAGTGCTGTGGCAGCAAACTTGGATTTTATTGACCATAAAGTTAGCCCATTGCAGAATTCCATCCAATGGATATTTTCAGGGGATAAAAAAAAATATTTGTTGTGGTTGAGGTATTTTGGCAAAAGACGGAAACAGGAACACACATCCAGAGACATTGGCATCAACATGATCACCTGCATTTGCTGTTCATTGATGGTAAATAAAGCCATTGTTACATTGTGTTGGCTTCAGTCAGCTAATATCTCAAGGAAATTATTCACCAACCTTTTAAATGTATTAATTAGGAAGTTTATTTATTTAACTTGTAAATCGGATCAACATTTTGTTTTCTCTGATTCAGCATATTGCAAAATATCCTTACACAAAAATCAAGTGTATACCTGGAAGGAGTGCAATGACGTTTTTTAAACAAAAAGACAGTTTTTAAACATTGCATAAGACCTTTTTCTTTGACAAATGTGATTTACATCGTTCATTCCTTTTAAAGATATTTTTGTGTTTCTTACAATCAAAAGTGACTAAAAAACTTAACAGACAAAAACATTTTTGCTTCCTCTTTACCTTCAACTAATAATAAACGTGCAAAAATAGAGATCAAACTACAAATGAACACAACTAAAGCATGATGATCCAAACATATTAACCATAGTACCACAAAATGCAAAAATCAAGAAAAGAAGACCAAGACGCACTGAAAAGCAAACAAAATGGAAGTTTTACCTTCCTGTTAAATAATTCATGAAAAATGAATGTATGGGTTTATTAATAAGAGATAAGTAATCTCAGCAGATTTCCCATTAGTGACAAGGTTCAGTTTCAGGCTTTCATGCATTATTCAGTCTCACTGATGAAAAGTTTAAACAGTTCATCCTCAGTGCAGGTGAGACCAGCTGAACTGGTCACAGAGGGATGACAAAAGATAACAAATCAAATAGTTCAGTGTATACACAAACAAGCCACAAAGTTAAAACCACCTGTCATATAAATTAGAATTATTTAATGTCATTTGACTAAAAGTGCATAAAATGCTCAGTTACATAGTAAACAAACAAACAAACAAACAAACAAAAAAACAGATTAATCTTTTAATGTCATATATTATATACAAAGTATAAAGTTAGGTAGGGGTTGGGGGTTATAATCTATTTTTCCTGCATTGAGTTGTGGACATAAACAACTCTGAATCAATTTTAAAATATCAAAAATAAATAAATATATAATGTTACTATCATTATGTTGAGGAACACAAAAGGTGGAACTATTCCGTTTTTTTCCCAGGTTCCTGATTCCTGGGTGGCGCCACTGAGCAGCAGCTGTGGGTGATCTTCCTAAGGAACTCCAAGAGTATAAAGGACTGCAGGAGAGCTCACTCCCTTGCTGGAGCATTCTGTATCTATCAGTAGTTGATATCAGCCTTCTCTTGGTTTGTTAACTAAAAGATTATTACTTGCCTTGTTTTCTCCTTGTGCTCCTAGTGCCTGCCTCTCAAACCCTGGATCCCTCCTCTACTTCCTTGTGACTGCAAAGGAACCATATTTACCTTCAGCTTCTCAGCCGCCTTTCCACCACCAGCCCTGCTACTTACCTCTACCTGGAACCACTTACCTTCAACTCAACATTTTGAGGTCTCCATTTTCCAGTAAGAGTTCAACAGCCTGACGCTAACCAAACATTTTCCATTTATCCTGGACTCACCCCATTTCCTTCCTCCTCTGGTTTCCCAGGCTCCCTTAATGCTGCTCATTATTACCCACTGTAAACAAATCACTTTAAACCATATTCAAGTTTGCGTCTGTCTACCCTCAGTCTGGTTCTCACTGGGTTTTACCTCCAAATCATGATTTTTTTTTTCCTCCCTTCTTTGGAAATTTGAAAGTGCATGGCCTAGACAGTTTATGGTGTGCACACTAGGGCGCTAACAGACTACTCGAGTAATCTACACATCAATTCCTAGGACATCTATCGAGTTTTTAAATTTCACGTTGATTATTCATAGTGATGTCATTACGTCGCAGTTATGTCATTGCGTCACATGTCACGTGATCCACACCGAGCGCGGGCTAGCTAGTAGAAGCTACAAAATGGATTCCTCCATGCGGATGGATGCTAATTTTTCCATGATAACTTGGTGTAATACCGTCTTGACCACTAACTTTCACAGCATACTTCTTCAATTCGAAACAGGAAACAGAAAATTAATCTACTTCCTGTTTGGAGCTTGTTGCGAACCGGTGTTACACCATATTCTGTGACCACCATATATTGTGACCATAGGGGGCGGTGTTGCATGCACTGTTGCAGGTCACAGAATATGGTGAAACACCGGGTCCAATCGACCGAACCAGAACCAGCTTCCTCTGACGTTGTTTCACAAAAAAAAAGCAAAATATATTAATCTCTAAACCTATAAAAAGCCTATAAACATATTAATCTCTAAAACTGAACCTAATGTGGTGGTCGTCTGCCCCACTATTTTTAAGTTTCGTTTTTTACGTGCTGCACGTTTTTTTCACTTTTGCAGCTTAATAATAATAACTAATAGTTTTGTTTTTCTTGTGACTTATTGTAGTATGATAAATGGTAGGAGCATAATATATACTCCCAATGTTTTCTTGGTCTTTTTTTTTGTAAATAATAAATTACTTTTTTTGCAGTTTTATTTATTTGCATCTTGAGTTCTACTAGAGTTTTATTATGTTAATGTCGAGTTTTAAAATGATGTAGTCGTTCAACCCCTAGTGCACACTACACAGACCCTAGTGACACATTATTGGATGGCTGATATATGCATGAAACACCTGCTTTGAAAGCCAGTGTTGGGATATAGTTTCATTTATTGTGATGTTAAAATAATAGTCTGGTCATTTTAAAGTTATTTGATAAAAAGTAGTCAATAGTTTGTGCCTTCTCGTGATGACATCAGTCATGGAGCACAAAGTATGTGTGACTGATTCTGGTTCCTGTTTGATTGTCTGTCAACAATCACCTTCTGCATCTCCTGAGTGAAAGGTGGAGCTCATTAGTCCTGACTGTTCCTGATCAAGCTAATGAACTCCCTCCAGTATATAAGGAAGAGTCAGACCGGAACCGAATGCTGGATCGAATCACCTAAGAGTGATTCAGCCTACAGCCCTTGTGCAATATTTTACAAAGAATATCTCTATAGTGAACTCTGTGATCTCTACCAGATACTCTGTGACTCCTGACCTGCAGTCCCTTGGATATATTCCACCGGAACATCTAGTGCTCTTGTGTCTCCTCGTACTCAGCCTGGACTTCATATTCTCCATGTTCTTCATCTTAGAATCACCATTCTTATCTTTCTACAATAAACAGGATTTAGACATCCTAATCTCTGTCTTGCTACTTGTTTTCTGACCGCCCACTCTCCAACTGTTTACTAACTACCTCCTGGAAATTAAAATCCTTGTCCTAGTCCTGAAAGTTTTCCATCCTTCCCCTCCAAACCTATAAAACAACACAGGGTAGGATTCTTTCCATTTGTCCAGACTGCAGTATTGTTTATGAAAACTATATTCTCACCATCTCTAATCTCCTACAGATCCTCCAGCTCTTGCTTCAGCCTTTCACCTGTAAAAAAAACACCTTTTTATCCCGTGTTGCCGAGTCTCTTCCAGTTTCAGAATGCCCAACTGACTTTAGCAAAAATGACAGTATCAGGAAAAGGGCAAACTAGTCACAATCTGAGAGACTGTCTATGTTGTGATAGATGCTATACCATACCATACCATACCATACCATACCATACCATACCATGCAACTTTATTTATAGAGCACATAAAACAGCGACAAGGCCAACCAAAGTGCTGTACAGACAAAACAACAGGTAACACACAAAGCAAAATACAAAATGAAGTAAATCAGAATATAGACATAAAAACGATGCAGATAATGACGACTAACCAGTGTGGAGCATACAGGATCAAAACACAGATCATCTGGTGTTGAAAGCTATTGAATAGTAGTGAGTTTTTAAACGGGACTTGAAAACTGAGAGGAAGGGGGCCTGTCTGACAAGCAGAGGTAACTCGTTCCAGAGTCTTGGTCCTGCTACAGAGAAGGCCCTGTCACCTCTGCGCTTAAGACGAGTTCCTGGAACTGTGAGGAGCAACTGGTCCGCTGACCTCAGGGAACGTGGTGGGACATACGATTGAAGCAGATCAGAGATGTGTGGGTGGGGGGGGGGAAGACTGTTCAGTAATTTGTAGACATACATCAGTATTTTGAACTGGATTCGAAAGTGAACCGGTAACCAGTGCAGGGAGGCCAAAACTGGTGTAATGTGCTCTCTTTTGCCTGTACTGGTTAAACATCGGGCTGCTGCACTCTGGACCAGTTGTAGTCGTGCAATGGAGGTTTAACTGATACAAAACAGGAGTGAATTGCAGTAATCAAGCCTAGATGTAATGAATGCATGTATTATTGTCTCCAGGTTATTTTTGGACAATATGGGCTTCAGTTTAGACAGTCGCCTCAGTTGGAAGAAACATGATTTAACAATCATGTTTACATGATTGTTAAGTTTCAGGGAAGGGTCCATTATCACTCCCAGATAAGTGACTCTTTGTTTTTCAGACAGGGTTAGAGCGGAGAAGTCGATGCAGTGGTTTGTGACTGTAATGAACTAGGCCTCCGACCACAACCTGTCTCTGAAGACCTTCATGGGACAGGAACTGTTATTTCATTGATTTGAATCCAGAAATACAAATTAGCTCATCCAGAGACTGTTTAATTGTATCCTGAATTAATCAATTGAAAGAACACTCTTCTTTTTTATTATCATTACTATTTTAGAATATCTTGATAATCAAAGTGCGTTAGTTCATACCATTTCTAAATGTTGAAGTGAACCACTCATTTTAAATCAACTGTGAAACAGTATTAATGATTTTTAAACCTCATTAGACTTAGAAATCATGTCTATTTACAAAGTAATTATGCTTTTTGATCTTCTGTCTGAATGAGAAGTCAGTGATGTCGGTCGAAAGTCAGAGACAGTCAGAAAACGAGTTATTAGAACGAAGTATCTTGTTTTTGAACCTAGCAGACGGTAAATAACTTCAACTGGCATCTGCGTTTGTCTCACTTCGCCATAACATTTCTCTGTCTGTACTAATCGTTCCTAAACATTCTTGCAGCCTCTCTTGACTTTTAATAACCCTCTGACATCACTGAAACACCCCCCTGTTGGTTGTTTCAACCAATCAGGAAGTACCAAGTGACCGGAAGTGAGGACTCTTTAAAAGTCAACACTTCCTGGAACTAGTCAGTCTTCTTCAGTCTTTCATGGAGTCTTCCACTTCTGAGTGGAATCTCTGACTATGGAGTCTTCCTGAGAGTTCCTAAGGAACTTTCAGATTCAATCAATAGCTGATGGTTTTGACCGTGAGACGAGGGTTCGTCCATCTCAGTGGTGTCACAGCGCCTCGCTGTGAACTCACCCGGGCGTAATGCCCTACAACTTCGAAGGAAGCTTGTCTGTTGGACGGAGTAAATCGTCACGACTTCTGACAATGACCAGCCGCTTTAACCAGAGACGCTGGAAAGGTAGCTTTGAAATGGACTCTGTACCGGAGCTGATTCATCTTCTGCAAAGGTAACGAGTGGTCACGCACCGAGTGTACCCGGGGTTTTAGCTGGTGTTGGAAGAAGCGTGCTAATTCTGGTCAACAACATACATCTTCCTCCATCCATCTACTTTTAAACTTCTCCATTCCTTCCTTTAAACTTTTTATTTTGCCAGTAATCTAGATGCCTTCAGAAATGTTCTGTTGTCTTGTTAGTAAAGCGTGCCAAGTTTTTATTTATCAGAACCAGATCAGCAAATCAATGTGTACATGTTTTGATGTTAAATTTTGATTCTGTTAAATAAATGACCGCCTTTATTCTGATGGGTCAAAAGAAAAATGGCGTCTCATGTCACTGATTAAACAATCCTCACAGTTATCTCGTCACATGGCATTCATTTAACTCAAAAAAGAAAGAATCCATTGTATAAAAAAATTAATATTCTTTGTACTTGAACTAGCTTTAAGAATAATTAATTAGTAGTGGAGACAGTTAATCTGTTCCCACATTCACTACATTTGGTGGCCCGACAGGTTTCTAAAGAGATTAATTATTTGTGACCCGAGATCTGTGTTGTTGCAAAATAACGCTTCATGTTGGCACATAAAAAAGTCCAAGTTTTGACCTTGGAAAGACATATTTTCATGCTTTTGGTGTTCAGAAAGATTCAGAATTGTGTTGATGTTCATTTTGAAGCTGGAATTTGTTATTCTGTGTGTGTTTAAGCTGTAAGCAGAGAGAAAGATGCTTCATTCTGTTTAAAACTCTTTAATTACTGGGAGGTTCTTCTGTCCGACCTGGTTCTGATTCTTGGACTCGAACGAGTCGTGTTTTAAATGGGAAGACGCTGTCTGTGAAACTGGGTGCCGACTCAGAAAGCTGCTTGTATGCTGTTTCGCTACTTGTCACAGTAATTTGTGCATTTTCCCATGAAGGTCTTCAGAGACAGGTTGTGGTCGGAGGCCTAGTTCACTACATGATCGTGTCATTGGGAGGGAACAACATGACTTCAGACTTCTTTTCATTGAAACTTAAGAAGTTTAAAGCCATCCAGTCCCTGATGTCAGCCAGGCAGTCGAGCAGCGGTTGAATCGAGCATGTACCATTGTGTCTTAGGGGGAAGTAAATTTGACAGTCATCGGCATAGAAGTGGAAGGGCATGTTGTGTTTCCGGAAAATAGCACCAAGTGGCAGCAAGTATAAAGAGAATAGGAGGGGACCCAGGATGGACCCCTGCGGAACCCCCCATTTAAGCTCTGCCTCTGCGGAACTAAAATCCTTGATGGAGACACAAAAGGATCTGTCAGTGAGGTAGGATCTGAATCAATTGAGGGCTGACCCTGTGATGCCCACCCACTGCTCTAACCTAGCAATGAGGATCTCATGGTTGATGGTGTCGAAGGCGGCCGTGAGGTCCAATAGGACAAGCAGCACATAATCACCAGTATCTGTGGATCAGAAGATTTCGTTAAAGACCTTCAGCAGGGCAGTTTCTGTGCTGTGGAGAGGTTTAAAGCCAGATTGGAATAGCTCTAAGATGGCGTGACTCTCCAGGAAGCACTTCAACTGGGACTCGACTATTTTCTCCAGTACTTTAAAAACAAATGGGAGTTTGGAGACAGGCTGGAAGTTGGACACGAGTGAGGGGTCAAGGTTTGTTTTTTTCAGGAGAGGCTGGACAGCAGCATGTTTAAAGGATTTTGGCACCGCGCCAGTGGATAAACTACTGTTTACTATATCAAGAATGGACGGACCTAGAGTGGGAAAAACCTCCTTTAGTAGTCGAGGGGGGACCACATCAAAGGGGGAGCCAGAAGGTTTCAAGCTGCACATGACCTGCTCTAGAGAAGATAGAGTGATGGGTTCAAAATGGTCAAAAGGAGGTACAGATTGAGGTGGGATGGATAGGTCATGAGTTGGAGGGGAAATGAGAGCCCGGGTGGTCGCAATTTTTTCCAAAAAGAAATGTAAGAAGTTGTCGTACAGCTCAGTCGAGGCTTCCAGAGGTGATGGTTCAGTGAGGTGGAGAACAGAGTTTAGGGTGGAGAAGAGGACACGTGGGTTGTGAGAGTTTGAGTTAATTATATCAGAGAAGTATTTGGATTTAGCAGCTTTCACTGTTTTCTGATAACGGCGCCAACTGTCTTTAAGTATTTGAAAAGAGACCTGCAGCCTGTCTGTCCACCACTTTCGTTCCGCCCTCCTGCTGCTGCCTAACGGAATTGGTGACGTCACTCAACCAAGGTTCTGCTCTGAGTTTTGATTTTTTGGTTTTAACAGGTGCAACATGATCCAGAGACAGAGTTGAACTGGGATGTCAGTTCCTCAGTGGTGGAGAGAAACACTGGGGGCTGAATTATCATTACAGAGTTATAAACATCTGTGAAACGTGCGGCAGTGAAATGGATAATGGTCCGGGCGCAACGTGCAGGAATGCACGATTTAGGAGTTAGATGGGGGAGGGTGAACTCAAACTGGACTGGCATGTGGTCTGAAAAAACATTATCACCAATAACAAGATTATTAACAGTCACATCATGAGTTAAAACAAGGTCCAGTGTATGTCCACACTCTTGGGTGGGACCGTTTACATGCTGAGTTAGATTAAATGAGTCCAATAAATCTAAAAAGTCCTTAACCAAGGGTTTCTCCAGACAGCACACGTGCAAAATAAAGTCCACAATAATGCAAAGATGCTCATATTTTGGTGTGATTTCAGCTAAGAAGTCAGAAAACTCATTTATTAAGTCCTTAGATTGAGGTGGGCGTTAGACGAGTGCAAATAACGTCGGAGGCGAATGTCCGAGTTCAAAGACGCTTAGCTCAAAGCTGGCGTGGGAAACTGGGATGGACAGTTGTTTACAGTCAAAAGTTGATTTGAATATTGTTAATAATCCACCACCGCGCCGGCCTGATGGCCGCGGTGCGTTAAAATACAGACAGTTCGGTGGCAGTAATTCCGTCAAGGCGCTGGACTCACCAAGTTTCAAAAGTTATGTTGTGCATGCATCCATTCCAACCATTCAGATTTTGGGCAGTGCACACTTCCTCCCAGTGGCCCACATATAGAGAGACAGAACATACAAAAGTTACACATTTGATAAGTGCAGGCTTCACTTACCTGTTTATGTCAATTTCACTGCCACGTCGTGTCAGGTAAATTCAGAATGTTTTGAAATATCTACTAATGTCACTAGTGTGGTGACCTGTTCTTCCACCTGTTGCACATTTATTTGTGCTGTTAGAGTGTGCATGCTTCAGACGAGGTGGCAGCCGATCCGTAGGGGCCACTGGGGCACAGCCCCACATAAAATATTAATTCGCCCTACAAAGTAGTTCATCCAAATAAATAATGTAAATTACCTCTTTACTGACCTTGCTGTGTATTGTTTTTTTGTGTGTCATTTTAAACTTTTTTGATAAATTTAAATGGAATTGTGTGTTTTTTTTTAGTGAATCTTCCAGTTTTTTTTTTATTATTTTTTTTATTTTTTTTATCATTTACCATAATGGGGCAGCATTGTTCACCAACACAAACTCATCAAGTGGATCAAAACATGTTGCCAGTGAGTCAAACAGCCAGCCCCAATGAATTCTCATTAGGGGGATCAGATTGTCTGCCCAGTGCACTCATTAATATTATTTTAGCACATTGATACAACCACTACTAGAACTAGACATGAGCTCAAACACAGGAATAGCTGCAAAAAAATATGATGAGTCCACCAGTGAAGATGTTCTGTTTAAATCAATTTGGAGCAGACCAAGGGAACGCAAACAGGAAACTGAAGACTGAAAAGAATGGTGAAAAGTAAAAAAAAAAAAAAAAAAAAGGGTCATTTTCAAAATGGATGAATCCTTTTTAAACAATTATGTGAATTAATATGTGTGAGTGTGTCTCTACCAGACATTAGGGAACACAAGCCAGTTACTATGGCCATGGTGGACAACCCAGGCTGTCAATCTGAAGAAATAGTTCTATAGTCCTATCAGCCATGCCGGCTGGCCATGTAATGATGGCTGGTGGGACTCCGGAGGCAGCTGAGCAGTACCTAAGGGCCAAGTGGACCGCAGCCTTGGTTGCTGCTGATGTAAAAGCTTAAATGTTGGAGTTCAGTGAGGCCTTGATATAATGTCTGGTTTGTAGCTGTTCATCCACTGCTTTTCAAAAGTTTCATTAAAATTAATCCTGCGGTTTGAGCACACACGAACACACCCATAAACATGGACACAAACATTGTGCTGCTTTGAGTTCTGTCGCAGGTGATAATTAATTTGATGGAAAAACGTCTTAAGGAATTCAGACTTCCCTTTCTAATCCTGTTTTCTCTTCTCTCTTTTAATCTCAGCCTAGTGATCCCAAATTAAACATTTCAAAATCTCCTTGTGATTCTTCTTTTGATTTGTTTGTCTTACATTACTTTCACTACATGACTCCAGATTAAATGCAGTCCTATTTATCCCATCTAATAATGATGTGATTGTGGTCTGTTATTTATAGTCTTTTTTGCACTATTCTGTTTTATTTATTTTCCTTTTCTTGTGAAGGGAAAATGGAAAAAGGATAATGAATAAAATCTTACTGTATTTTTTTCTAATCAGCTTGTCCTGCTGTTCTAAAAAAAGTGCGTAACTTTTATTTTGGCTAAGTTAAACTATTATCCTTTTACAAAGTACATCCCTATTAGACATAAATTAACTCATAATTTTTGCCTCATTTATAATATTTTACCTTTATATAAGTTATTTGTGCCAGTAGTGTATTGCTGAATCTGGGCTAAACTGAACTGAGTCTTCATTTCTTGCACAATTTTTTTTTTTCCAGAAGACTAGAGAAGCTTCTTAAACGGTATGAAAAATTGTAAATGGTCTGTACTTGTATAGTGCCTTTCTATCTAATAATGACACTCAAAGCACACAAATGAAGATTTGACACAGTCCACGGGCTTTCGTAGTTTTGATACAGTGCTCCGAGATAACTCACGAAATGGCGCTATGTAAGTCAAAGTCAAAGTTTCGTTATTTGTCGTTCCACCAGTGGAACAAAATTGTGTACACAGGGTCCCAGTTACATCCAACAAAAATATAACTTGTAAAGAAAAATAATAATAAGATCTAAGATATGAACTAAGAAATACACTAAACTAACAATACATTAAATACAAATAGTACAAAAACAAGACGCTGAACAACAGCAGCACGAACATGAGTCTATGTGAGCAGATGAGCATGAATGAACACAGCAGCATAAGATCAGCAGCATGGATAATCAGTAGCACATATCAACAATCAAGTGGCATTACAGTGATTCTTTTTTTACAGTGATAATCCTGATTAGATATTGAAATATATTTTTATCAGTATTATATTTTGCTATGTTACTGATAGGGGCAGCACAGTGGCGCAACTGGTAGAGCTGCTGCCTCTTAGCGAGCAGGTCCTTGGTTCAAACCCCGGTCCAGGGGCCTTTCTGGGTGGAGTTTGCATGTTCTCTCCGTGCATGCGTGGGTTTTCTCCGGGTGCTCCGGTTTCCTCCCACAGTCCAAAAACATGCATGTTAGGCTGATTGGTAACTCTGAATTGTCCCTAGGTGTGAGTGAGAGAGTGAATGGTTGTTTGTCTCGTTTGTCTCTATGTGGCCCTGTGATGGACTTGCGACCCGTCCAGGGTGTACCCCGCCCCTCGCACAGTGATTGCTGGACATGGGCACCAGCGACCCCCGTGACCCAAAATGGAATAAACGGGTAAAGATAATGGATGGATGGATGGATGTTACTGATAGCTGTGTACACCTACGGTCTATAGTATAAATGCATATTAAACCAATGCAGAACTTTTATGTCCGGGTTTTTGTTTCCGGTAGGAAGGAGTTTTAGATACACACCTGCACTCTGCAACAAACCTGACACTTACTGTTCACATCAAGGATGGAAGTATAATTGGCTGAGAGGCTGTCCTATGAGCAAAGATGACGACACCAAGGGGTGCGACCAGTTTCTGAAGAAAAATGTGATGTGCTCTGTTAACGAGGTGGTTGAGGTGAAATGGGCAGCCGTCATGTGAGTTTGTGATTTCCACTTATCTGTACAATAAACCTGCAATAATACTGTGCACATTTGTTTCAGAGCCTGCTTCAGACCTTTGAATAATGTAACAATATTCATGAGTCTAACAGCCTCAGGGTAGAAGCTGTTCCTCAGTCTAGTGGTTCTACACTTAATGCTTCTCAACTTTCTGCCTGAGGGACGTGGGGCAAAAAGTGTGTGCTGTGTGAGTGGGGTCCTTCATGGTGCAGGTGTCTCTCTTCCTGCATCTGGAGGTGTAGATGTCTGTGATGGTGGGAAGACTGACTCCAACAGACTTCTGTGCAGCCTTCACCACTCTCTGCAAAGCTTTTCTTTCTGCAGCTGTGCAGCCTCCATGCCACACGTTGATGCTGGAGCACAGGATGCTCTCCACTGCACACCTGTAGAAGGAGGTGAGGACTGAGCTTCCCAGACCAGCTCGCCTCAACCGCCTGAGGAAGTAGAGTCTCTGATGAGCTTTCTTGATCAGGCTGGTAGTGTTGTTGCTCCAGCTGAGGTTGTCACTCAGGTGCACCACACCCAAGTACTTGTAGCTGAAAACCACTTCCACTGCAGATCCTTCTATATTGTGTGTGTGTGTGTGTGTGTGTGTGGGGGGGGGGGGGGGGGGGGGGGGGGGGGGGGGGGTTGTAGGTGTGTTTTGTTCCATTTGAAATCCACGACCATCTCCTTCATCTTCTTCACAATGATGTGAAAGTTGTCCTTCCTGCACCAGCTCTCCAGGTGTTCCACCACCTGCATGTAAATAAACTTAAAATTAATTTAATTGAAATAGAAAGAGAGAGCAAAATCAGGAACAAAAGCAAGAAGTATGCTGCTTACCACCATAAAGCCATAGGTGAGGGACATAGAGAAATACAGAGATTTGCCGTTCAGCTAAGCTTTTTCTTTATCACAACAGACTAAAGCAACAGCCTCATTACTGCACATTAGACCCTGATAGTATTTGTGAGTCCTAGAAAATTGAATTTCTCCTTGTGAAGCAAAACATTCCTTCCTTTGCTGGTTAAGAACAATGACCTAAGACTTAGACAAGCTGACTCAGTTCACCTCTTTCACACTTGGCAGCAAACTCCTGCACACCTCAAAGTTATAGGTTGAAGAAGCCAACTGGACCACATTATCCACAAAAACAGAGACAGACTCTGAAGTTCCCAACCCAGATACTTTCCTCTCCATAATTGTTCCTTAAAATCCTATGAAACTCAGTGAGTTATTATCTTCAGCAACTGTTTACGGGTGAATATCTGGTCCTCTGTTTCAGTACCAGATCAAAAGCCTCACTGATTCTCCTTATTCTGAGGTTCTTCAATCAGTCAGAGCTCGTCTTCCAACTACCTGGGATAACATTTCCCATGGAGGCTAAAAGCATGACTCCCAGTAGTATTTAAGGAAAAACAAAAATGGCTTAAAAACAATCAATTGTATAGATATTGAACTAGAATTTGGTGTACTGTTTTCTGAGACTGATGCTCACATATTTTATGCACTAAATAATCAAGCAAAATCTGTTTTCAAAACTTTGCCAATAACTAATGGAATCAGCTCCAGTATCAATATCTCAAAAACCACTGGATGGATTTTATTGAAACATTGATAACACTAACAAAGTCCATGCTCAATAATCCAGATATACAATCCAACATTTTTCAGTCAGGTCATCTGGACAGTTTCTTTTTTTTTGTGTGTGCTGAAACGTTACACATTCCATTCGGATTGGATTGGGTGTGCCCTCTGGGAAGTAGGATGAAGATATCTGTTCAGAGTTTGATCTTTGTTCCTTGTTTTTTTTTTTTTTTTAACAAGTTTCTAAAGAAGTCAAGGATCCAGTGGTGCAGAAAGGAAGTGTTGCAGAGGTGAGGCGGACATGTGTGATGTACATGCAGATTAAGAGGCTCTGTCAAATTAACAGGAGATCTATGAGTGGAGTTTGCATACCATTTCTTGAGGGTTCTGCAGAAAGTCCAAAAGGAAAAACCAAACAAGTGGATTAAAATATCTCAGTCACAAGTAATCAGAAACAACATGGAGGTTGTTCTTATGGCTGAATGTTAATTTAACCACAAAACTCCCATGGTCCAGTAAAGGCTAGTGGACTAGACTAGCTCAGCAATAAGTATACTACATGACATCAGCTGGGATAGGAGCTGCTGCTGAACAATCAACCACATGTTAAATTATGCTCTGATCTGAAGCAGGGAGAGGAGGAGCACTCGTCATCCATTTCAGAAGTTTTTTTTTTTTTACGCACATGTAAAGTACAAAGATCACAGCCCTGGGCCATTGTAACTCCACCATGCAGTCACAAACAATGGCCCCGAGTGTAAACTGGAAACACATCTTCTTCAGCGCTCGGCCACATCTCCCAGGAGGAGTCACCAACATCGACGAATGAAAGCTCTACTCTATCATGTGACCCAGCTCTCAACCAATAATATCTCGTCATCTTTTGTTCTATAATGTGTGGGTGCGTGAATATTGGGAGTTGTAGGCATGTAACTGAAACTACAATTTCTACCGGAAACGGAATCAGATCGTGTTTTAACACAGTATCATTCTAAATAATAAAACAGGATACATACATCTAGACATTTCATTAAGTTAATATATTATCTGATAAAATTATATTTCACACATCTGATATGAAAAATCTTGCAACACCAGGAGAGAAGGAGGAGGAGGATGGGGAGGCAAGTCGGAACCCTGACAGGCTGAGGTGGAATCTTGAACGAAAACGGCGGGCGATATTCTTTCCTTGAAGAAATGCTATGTTTAATTTCACAATAACAGATTTACCGTTCAACACTGATAACATTCTGATAATACTGTATATTCCTTAGAAAAAAGTCAAATAGGCTACGTAGATTCAAAACAAAGAACCCTTATTAAAATAGACAAGTTTTGTACACCAGATTTTCAACCTTATTGATCCAATATGTGGGATTTGTTTTAGTTCAAATTTCTGTTAACACAACACATTTTCAGTAGCTATGTATGGTATTTTGGGTATTATTATTTTTTGCTGTTGTTTGTTGTCCCCATCGTGGAGTGAAGAGGGAAACTGGAAATACCCATCCATCTGTCCATGTATGTTGTGAGCATGGTAACTTGAAAAATACTTCCATTTTGGAGTATGGCTGCATCTAGACATAAGAAAGGTTATTTTTGAAAATTGGGTTGCCACGTCAAAATCCCACATATGCAAAGGAAAATAAATTAATGAAGGCCAAGCCCCCAACTGACCACCCACTATCTCCACATCTGAGCCTGCTCGTGGATGCAGACGTAAAGTTAGCTAATTAGTGGAAGTTAATTCTGCTGTTTCCAAAATTAGCAAACATGCTAATCTACTAAACAAACAATTAGCTGTTAGCAGAACTGTGTCCACTAAGGAAAGGTGAACAAAAACGTGGATGTGCACGTTTTGATAAATCTGAATATTTCTGTGCATGTGCACTTTTCTCATTGTCGTACGTCAACGTTCAAGGTGAAAACTGTGCACTGTTTGATACTTGAGGCCCCTTGTTTTTTGTTTTGTAAGTAGGTTCCATTCAAACCAGTTTAATTATAAATAAAAATCAGTTTTAAGTAAATCGAGCTCCTGTTTAAAAGTTTGCATTTCCTGTGTCCAAACCTTATGCAACCATGACAACAGGAGTAGGTAAAAAGGCACCAGACGGAGGCTAACAAAAACAGTAATTACACAGTTTCTCTATAAAAGCAGTCAACTTGTGTCGATGAATCTGTAAGCAACTCAGCGCTTGATGCCTACACTGAGAATAAACCCTTTAACCTTGGCAGTGAAAAAGCTATTTAAGTCCAGTGAGCCGAACAACCAGTCAATATTAAAGCTGCAATAGAGAAGATTTCTGTGTAAAAGGGACATCTTTGTATCAGGCTAAATGATGGCTGTGACACAGAAGAGTGGGCCATCTTCCCTAACTGATATGTGGCTCATTTTCTCTTTCTGCACAATAACATTTCTTACTGTTCATTTCTGTTCACTGATATGTAATTTTCTCCTGAAGCACTTTCAATACCTATTTTTTAAACACAACAAATTTGTATGTTTTCTAGTGTCCTCATTTACCTTTTCTTCTTCTTCTTAATCAAAACATTAAAGGCCTTAGATTTATTTTAAGGAATGCATTTTCCTCTTTGTCTTTTATGCCAGAGATTTAAACTAAGATGATCTTAGATACTTAGATCTTACACTACTTTTGTTAAAACCTGAAAACAACATGATGAACAACTACATGCAATAGTGCAATATATCTCGTGATATTGCATGTTTTGTTGGCACGTGTCATATATCTGTGTGTTTTTGCTTTGGTTAAGTGATTCTTGAGTTTATCAAAGTTCATGCTCAATAATCCAAGTTAAAAAAATCCAACAAAGCTAAGTTAGGTCCTCAGGACAGTTTCTTTTTTTTTACGTTTCATCTTTCATCCAAAAAGACTTCACAAGTCCAAGGAGCTGCAACAAACTCAGTCTTATAATAGCCAAAAAGAAACTATTTCAACAAAAAGAAATCAGTTCAGAGGACTGGACCTAACTTTGTTGGATTATTGAGTTTAATTTAGTTTTGTTAGGTTCTTTGAGATCTTTTGTATGTGAGTTTATGTTATTTTTATATTCCGTTACTTTACATTCATATCCATTAGCGTCTGTATATTTTATATTAAGATCACTCCTTGTGCAGTCCATATTTAAATTTTTCCAGTGTCATGTCCATCATGCCCTCCGTCATCTGTCTGTGTTCAGTCAACCTTCCACTCACACCTGTTTCTAGTCTATAATCACCCTGCTGCCACTTTCCACTCACCCTCTGTCCTTTTTTAAATGGTCTCTTGTCACCACCTCATCAGTAGTTCACTGGTTGGATTCCTTCCAGAAGTCACAGTCCTCCTTCTTGTGCTTCCCTGTTTTTTTTTTTGTTTTTTTTCAGTTGTTGCTGCCATTGCAGCTTTTATTTTTCAGTTATTTAATAAATAATTTTCTTTATTTTGAGCTCCTTGTGTCTGCCTGCATCTGGGTCCAATTCCTGCTACGATCGTGATAGTATGGGGTATGTATTTTAAATAGCTCTTAAATACTATATCTCCATTTTTCCACCAAGGTATACAGTATTTATTTTTTGTATCAGCTATGGATTATTTATTGTATCAGCCATCTTAATTTGGGTTGATTACAAAATTTAATCAGTTGTAGCTATAAAGCCAATAAATACTTAATTGAAAGCTGTTTAATAGTTCATGAGCGGCAGCACGGCGACACAACTGTAGAGCTGCTGCCTCTCAGCAAGAAGGTTGCCGGTTCAAATCCCGGTCGGGGGGCCTTTCTGGGTGGAGTTTGCATGTTCTCTCTGTGCATGCGTAGGTTTTCTCTGGGTACGCCAGTTTCCTCCCACAGACCAAAAACATGCATGTTAGGCTGATCGGTAATTCTAAATTGCCCCTAGGTGTGAGTGAGAGAGTAAATGTTTGTTTGTTTCTCGACCTTGACCTCTCTAAGTGGCTTTAAGAATCTGTTGGACTCCTGGCAGGGACCAATGCAGACATGTTCCTGTTTTTAGTTTTCTACATTTGCCTTATAATCTATGTTTTTTTGTTACCTTTTCCTTTTAGCCATCCTATTTGTAAAAAAAAAAAAAAAAAAAAAAAAACCCTGCAGTATGACTTTTTATAATTGTTTAATGTTGTTGCTGTTGTCCATTGTTGTTCGATTTACCTGTCTAAATAAAGGTTGATTGATTGATTGTCTCATGTGTCTCTATTGCCCCTTTTCCATTAGTACCGGTACGGGCTGACTGGACCCTACTTGGCCCGGTTCTGAGGCTTTTCCATTAGTACCGGTACTTAGCACCTGTTACTATTTTCAGTACCCTTGGCTCTGTGGTTCTAACCCGAACGAAGAGGTACTAAAACGTGACGTCAGAACACTGTCGGTCACTGATTGGTCGGGGGCGGAGTCACTGGATCTTTCAGAAACTTTTCAAAACAATAATCCGCCATTTGCAATTTCTCGGACTGGAGCAGCGGCTGGACTTATTTTAAAGATTTTAAAAACAATACTGACAACATCTTGGTCTAATGTTGATGTGCTGGCATTTTTTGTGCTTGGTGGCCGACAACATAATTCAGAGCAAGCTGGATGGAGCTCTGCTGGTCTACCCTGAGCCTCGGAGCGCCAGGCCGGGCAGGACGTCATCTCCCCTGCTCCAAGTTCAGCAGGTCACCGCGGAAGATCCTTCGATGTGCCGACTCGGAGGCTCGGGTTCCGGATACCAGCCTTGTGTGCTCAGAGCTCCGCTGGTCACTGCGAAGCTGGAGATGGGGACTCGCAGATGGCCGTTGCGAGACCCCGGCCGAGCGTAATCACTGGAGATGGGGACTCGCAGATGGCCGTTGCCAGACCCCGGCCGCGCGTAATCATGAAGGCTGAATCCCGATCCCGCCCGGCAGTCAGGTGGACTGGACAGTCTGGGACGGACGGTGAAAGCGATTTTTAAATAAAAATATTTTGTTTTTATACAAAAAATGTTTTTAAAAAATTGCTGAAGCGATTTATAAATGATATTTTTTTTTACACGTAAAATGTTTTTTAAAATTGCTTCCACCATGCGTCGCAGACCTGTCTCTATCCGCATGTCTGCGCGTGTCGAGCCTTCATGATTACGCACGGCTGGGGTCTTGGAACGGCATCTGTGAGTCACCAGCTGAGCTGGAGCTGGGAAGATGAGCCTGCCCGTCCTGTCTCCGGAGGAGAGGATCAGTGAGACCAGCAGAGCTGGTCATTAAAAAAAATATATATATTTAAGCGTTTAAGATTAAAAAAATAATAAAATAAACGGTGCCAGCTTCATCATGAAATCCTGTTTTCAGTTTAATGACTGTTAACTCAGCTGAAAATCATAAAAAGACACAAAACTATTGAATCTCAGAAATATTTCCCTCAAACATGTTTAAAGAAAAGAGATGACCTTCAGTTCAACTTTATTTGAACTCACAAATGTACAAATCACAAAACAAGAACTTTAAAGCAAAGCTAAAAATAAAATGTATATATGTGAACAAGAAAGAAAACCACACGTTTAAAATGAACATTAAAAGTAGACACAATGAGTGCAAATACATCAAATGATGATGAAAGCCTATAAAAAATGAAATCTAGATGTTTTTATAGAATCTGGTTCATCAGAGTTTTAATTTATATATATATATATATATATATATATATATATATATATATACATATATATATATATATATATACATATATATAAATATATATAGATATAATAATATATATAGATATAATAATATTGTTATGGTCTGTAGGTGATGTCAAAGGCGAACGGTTTGAAGCAAGGAATAAACAACTTGAGGTAAAAAACAATATTATTTATTGGTTCAGGTGTATCTGGTAAACTCAAACTCAGGATGGATCCACAGTGGGAATAGAGAGGAGATTGGTGGTGAACGACAAATCGTCTTGAGGAGATTTTGGAAATGTTGATAGTAATCCAAAAAATAAGCTTACTTGTCGTTGTTGTTCCAGGAGCATGAGAACAGGAGACAGGATCCGAATCCAACAATCCACGGTGGGATCAGGTGAGTATATTTACAAGTGTATTTACAAAAATCACCAAGGGAGTCGGGGTGGAGGTGAGGAGGAACCAGGAACCAGGTGAGGCACACAGGAGTGAAGGTGGAGGAGGAGAAACGCTGCTGTCACGCAGGGAGACCGATAAGGAGCTTGAAGTCAGCCAGCCAGTAGTCACAGGAACATGGAGCTTGGTAGAACTTTGCTCTGGCACTGATCTGGAGTGAGGCTCCAGATTAAATAGCTCCTCCACCT
>NC_056498.1:73090597-73096499 GCF_014905685.2 Nematolebias whitei | reverse complement strand
TGTACCTGGGGGCCATTTTGCAAGAGGTGTCCTTTAGACGGATGTCCTTGGTGGAGAGCCATACTGATTGGCCCACCTTGTAGTCCGGGGCTTTAGAGCGGTGTTTGTCAGCCGATTCCTTGTTCCGTCCGGCAGTCCTTGACAGTGCCTCTCTAGCCTGAATCCAAACTGTCCTGCATCGGTCCATGTGATCCTTGACAGACGTAACCAGGATTTCAGTCTCCAACAGAGGAAATAGGGGGGGCGTGTATCCAAGAGAAACCTCGAAAGGTGTCAGGCCAGTAGCGGATGAGGTTAGTGTATTGTGTGCATATTCCACCCAGAGCAAGTGTTTTGACCAGTCAGATGGGTTCTTCTCAGACACGCACCTAAGGACGGCCTCCAACTCCTGATTGCATCTCTCCGACTGTCCGTTCGATTGTTGATGGTATCCAGAAGACAAACTCACAGTGGCCCCGATGGACTTGCAGAACTCCTTCCATAATTGGGATATGAATTGTGGGCCTCTGTCCGATACAATGTCTGTGGGTAAGCCGTGAATCCTGAAAACCTCTTGTAGAAGAATCTGGGCCGTCTCAAAAGCCGAAGGGAGTCTTGTGAGTGCAATGAAATGGGCAGCCTTAGAGAATCGGTCCACGACAGTGAGGACTACAGACTTCCCATCTGAAGGTGGCAAACCCGTCACGAAGTCCAAAGCGATGTTTGCCCACGGTCTGTCTGGAACTGGTAGTGGATGAAGTAGACCCGCCGGTGGTTGATTGTTGTTCTTATTTCGGGAACAATTGGAACAGGCCTTGACAAACTCCTTTATGTCCTTGGACAGTGTCTTCCACCAGAAATGTCTCTTGGTGAATTCAATCATTCGGTTGATGCCGGGATGACAGGTGAAGTGGTGCGAATGAACCCAATCCAAAACCTTGTGGACGACACTCTTTGGAACGAAGATGGTGCCAGGTGGTCCCCCCCCAGGATCAGGTTGCTGAACTTGAGCCTTCTTGATCTCCTGTTCAATGGGCCAGGTGACAGTTCGGACCACACAGGCTTGTGGCAAGATTCCAGAGTCCTCCTTCTCTCGGTCAGAAAAGGAGAATTGTCGAGACAATGCATCTGGTTTAATATTCTTGGAACCAGGGCGATACGTGATGGTGAATCTGAATCTCGTGAAAAACAACGCCCACCGGGCCTGACGGGGGTTAAGGCATTTGGCGTCTTGTAAATACGCTAGGTTCTTGTGATCAGTCCAAATGATAAATGGAACATTGGCCCCCTCCAACCAGTGTCTCCATTCCTCGAGGGCTAGTTTAATGGCCAACAGTTCACGGTTCCCAACGTCGTAGTTCTGTTCAGCAGGATAGAAACGTCTTGAAAAGAAAGCACATGGGTGAGTTTTATTATCGTGGGGATCCCTTTGAGAGAGTACTGCCCCAGCACCAATATCTGATGCATCTACCTCCACAATGAACTGACGTTGGGGGTCAGGGTGACGGAGAATGGGTGCATAACAAAAATGTTGCTTCAACTCACGGAAGGCTCGATCGGCTTCGGGGGTCCAGTTGAACTTGAGATTTGTGGATGTAAGTTGGGTGAGAGGGGCTGCCGTCTGACTGTAGTTCCGGATAAAACGACGGTAGAAGTTGGCAAATCCCAGGAACCTCTGAAGTTGCTTTCTGTCCATAGGTGTAGGCCACTTCAGCACCGCTCGGATCTTCTCAGGGTCAGTGTGGTAGTGTCCCTCGTTAAAAATAAAACCAAGGAAAGAAACAGAGGTTACATGGAATTCACACTTCTCAGCCTTGACGTAAAGTCGGTTTTCATATAGTCGTTGTAATACTGTGCGAACATGGGTCTGGTGGGACTGGATGTCAGTAGAATAGATCAACATGTCGTCTAGGTACACAAACACAAATTTATTGATCATATCTTGGAGAACGTCGTTGATGAGAGCCTGAAAAATGGCAGGAGCATTAGTGAGTCCGAACGGCATAACCAAATATTCAAAATGTCCAAAAGGGGTCTTAAATGTAGTTTTCCACTCATCTCCTTCCTTGATCCTCAAAAGGTGATAAGCGTTTCTAAGGTCCAATTTTGAAAAAACAGTGGCAGAAAGAAGTTGTTCTTGTACTGAGTTGATTAATGGAAGTGGGTACTTGTTCTTTATGGTTATCGCATTTGGACCTCGGTAGTCGATACACGGGCGGAGTGAACCATCTTTCTTGTCTACGAAGAAAAACCCTGCCCCTAATGGGGACGTTGAAGGGCGAATGATGCCAGACTGTAATGATTTGTCTAAATACTTCTGCATGGTTTCCTTCTCGCTCTGAGAGAGGTTATATAGGCGACTCGAGGGGAGAGGGGCTCCCGGCAACAGTTCGATTGAGCAGTCGTATGGGCGATGTGGAGGTAAAGATAAAGCTTTATTTTTACAAAAAACGGGCGCAAAATCATGGTAAACCCTGGGTACTCTTGACAAATCAGGTGGAGCGGAGGTCACCTCCTTTATTGTGTCAGACTGAAAACCAGCAGACCTTAGACAGTTCCGTAAACAATATTCGCTCCAAACACTGACTTTTCTTCTGCCAATCAATGATGGGGTTGTATTTTATCAACCATGGATAGCCCAAAATAAACTGCGGTGAGGGAGAATGAAAAACCATGAACTCACCCAGTTCTCTGTGATTCCCGGAGATGATGAATGGTAAGTTAGTTACCTCCTGGGTGATAGTTGTGATGTTTCTTCCCGTGACTCCAGCCACCGGAATGGGGTAAGGAAGGCTTCTGGTAGGTATTTGAAGCTCATCTACCAAATCTTGAGAAATAAGGTTCCTCTCAGCTCCCAAGTCAATGAGGGCCTCAATGGAGCAGTGTCTCTGTTGAAGCATAATTCTGGCAGGAAGACAAAAACGTGAATCAGGGGCACAACGAGCTTCACTCACCAGGATCCCCTGAATGGCTGGTGAGTGCTGGAGTTTAACTTGTTTGGGCAAGATCGCACAAAATGTCCTCTCTTTCCACAGTAGAAACATTCACGTGCTGTCAATCGTCGTTGCCTCTCTTTTAACGTGAGTCGGGTTCGTCCGATCTGCATTGGCTCAGGCTCGGAATCATAGTGAGTGGTATCTGGTTGAAACGGGGGTCCTCTGATAGCAGGAAATGCTGGAAGAAAAGTTGACCAGGAAGCCATCGGTTCCGCTTGGCCCCGCCTTTCCCGAAGGCGATTATCAATCCTGATCGCCAATCTGATGAGGTCATCCAATGTCTCTGGCTCATCTCTAAGTGCCAGTTGATCCTTTATTTGATCAGAAAGTGAATTAGAAAATACCCCCTTAAGTGCCACCTCATCCCACCTGGTTTTCTCCGCCGCAACCCGGAAGAGGATGGTGTATTCAGCCACGGTAGTTTGATCCTGTCTCATAGCCAACAGACGGCGGGACGTCTCCTCCTGGTGGACAGGGACATGAAACACACTCCTGAACTCCTTAATAAAGTCATTAAATGATAGTGAAACCACAGGGTGAGACTGAAGGTAGGCATGAGCCCATTCAAGAGGTAAACCTCTCAACGAAGTAACGATATAAGTGATTCTGGATGCAGAGTTTGGGAACAGGGAAGGAGAACGGGCAAATGCTAGTTCACATTGGAGGAGGAAACCATTGAATTGTTCTGGGTTACCTTCAAAAACTGCGGCCGGCCGAATCTCCGGCTCACGGGGTTGTTCCGAGTGGGCGGTGCTTAGCGCTGGCGGCGCTAATTGTGGTGAGACGGCCGGCGTGGGTGGAGTTAGTGTTCCCATTCTATTGCCGATGGACTGAATCATTCCACCCACCGTTTCCAGATTCGACTGTGTAGTCTTGTGTTGGGTAATTAGTTCCTGTAAGAGAGCTTCATTTCTCCTTACTCTCTCCTCAAGGGTGACCTGATCAGCATTCAAACCGTTCTTTGACATATTGTGGCCAGAGCAAACTGTTATGGTCTGTAGGTGATGTCAAAGGCGAACGGTTGGAAGCAAGGAATAAACAACTTGAGGTAAAAAACAATATTATTTATTGGTTCAGGTGTATCTGGTAAACTCAAACTCAGGATGGATCCACAGTGGGAATAGAGAGGAGATTGGTGGTGAACGACAAATCGTCTTGAGGAGATTTTGGAAATGTTGATAGTAATCCAAAAAATAAGCTTACTTGTCGTTGTTGTTCCAGGAGCATGAGAACAGGAGACAGGATCCGAATCCAACAATCCATGGTGGGATCAGGTGAGTATATTTACAAGTGTATTTACAAAAATCACCAAGGGAGCCGGGGTGGAGGTGAGGAGGAACCAGGAACCAGGTGAGGCACACATGAGTGAAGGTGGAGGAGGAGAAACGCTGCTGTCACGCAGGGAGACCGATAAAGAGCTTGAAATCAGCCAGCCAGTAGTCACAGGAACATGGAGCTTGGTAGAACTTTGCTCTGGCACTGATCTGGAGTGAGGCTCCAGATTAAATAGCTCCTCCACCTGGTCCAGGTAATGAGCAGCAGCTGTTGAGAGATAATTAGGAAAACACAAACAACAGAGAAAGTAGGGGTAGAGGAGCCAACCTCTACAAATATATGTTTGTATATATATATATATATAAATACATATATATGTATATAAATATATATCAGAGTCAGAGTTTCTTTATTGTCATTCGCACCTCATGTGGTACATGTGGTGGAGCGAAATTATGTACACAGGGTCCCAGTTACATCCAACAATAAAATGTATAAGAAAAACAGTAATAACATCTAAGATATTAACTAAGAAAAACATCAACTAAATATACACTAAGCACTCATAACATAAAACATTGAACATCAACACAAACATGAACATGAGTCTGTGAGCAGATGTGCACGCATGAACACATCAACATTGAAACAGATCAGCAGCAACATGAAACAGATCAGCAGCAACATGATATGGTTTTTCACAGTGATTATTCTAGTTAGAGATTCATGAGTCTAACAGCCTCAGGGTAGAAGCTGTTCCTCAGTCTAGTGGTTCTACACTTAATGCGCCTCAACCTCCTTCCTAAGGGGAGCGGGGCAAAAAGTGTGTGTGCTGGGTGGGTGGGGTCCTTCATGATGCAGGTGGCCCTCTTCCTGCATCTGTGATGGTGGGGAGGCTGATTCCGACAGATTTCTGTGCAGCCTTCACCACTCTCTGCAAAGCTTTTCTTTCTGCAACTGTGCAGCCTCCATGCCACACGTTGATGCTGGAGCACAGGATGCTCTCCACTGCACACCTGTAGAAGGAGGTGAGGACTGAGATTCCCAGACCAGCTCGCCTCAGCGGTCTGAGGAAGTAGAGTCTCTGATGAGCTTTCTTGATCAGGCTGGTGGTGTTGTTGCTCCAGCTGAGGTTGTCATTCATATGTACACCCAAGTACTTGTAGCTGGAGACCACTTCCACCTCAGATCCTCTTATGTTCAGGGGGGTGTAGGTGTTTTTGTTCCTTCTGAAGTCCACAATCATCTCCTTTGTCTTCTTCACATTGATGTGAATGTTATTCTCTCTGCACCAGCTCTCCAAGTGTTCCACCTCTTACCTGTAGCTGGACTCATCATTGTTTGTGATGCATCCCACCACCGCTGTATCATCTGCAAACTTTACAATGTGACAGCCTGTATGGGTAGCTGCACAATCATACGTGAGCAGAGTAAACAGGAGGGGGCTCAACACACATCCCTGAGGAGAGCCAGTGCTGAGGGTTATGGTGGAGGAGGAGAAGTTGTGGATCCTCACTAACTGTGGTCTGTTTGTTAAAAAGTCTAGTACCCAGTTGCAGATGGAGGGGCTTAGTCCTAGTGTGGATAGTTTGTCCATCAGGGTTTGGGGGATCATGGTGTTGAAGGCGGATGTGAAGTCCACAAAGAGCATA
>NC_056498.1:73073971-73090497 GCF_014905685.2 Nematolebias whitei | reverse complement strand
CATGCATACATACATACACACAACTTCAAAATTACATAAATTCTCAACCTGTACTGAAAACAGTTTCTGCGTCTCAGCGCCTCCAGCTGGTGAGAGGTGGTGACGTCAATTTGAACCCCGCCCACTGGAACCGGTACTGAAAGCATAATGGAAACACAACCTGTACCGTACCGAGTAGAGTAGAGCCGTGCTGTACCGGTACTACAGGTACTAATGGAAAATGGCATATGTGTCCCTGTGATGGACTGGAGTCCTGTCCAGGGTGTACCTCGCACAGTGATTGCTGGACATGGGACCGGCGACCCCTGTGGCCCAAAAATGGAAGAAGTGGGTAAAAGATAACGGATAGATGGATAATTCATGAGCTATTTTTCTAACAGTCAGATAAGGTTCACTTCAATAGTTATTTACAAAGTTTTAAGAAAATATGTCACACAATGTGTTGAACAACTACCAACTACTACCACAATTAATTTTTCCATGATATCTGGGAAATGAACTGAGTTACATCTATTTTTGTGTTTTTCAAATGTCAGTTGACTTCCCGAACCATTTGAATAGAGTTAACACAATAAGTTGTAAATATATAAACCCTCTAAGAGTGTCGTAAAATCTATCCACTGTGAGGTATTTTGCTAATAAAAAGTTGAGAATTAAAACTCTGGCAAAATCTTATGCAGTTAATTGAAGTGTAAGATGGTGCTCAGCCTCTGGTGTGAACAAACTAAATTTTGCTTTGTAGCTAAACTTTACATTTTTGTTTTTGCTAATATTGTGTTACTGAAACAGCCATTTTGAATCAGGTTGAATCTACCCACACATAGTGGAAAAACATTATCGCTATACAGTACTTTCATCTTTCGGCAATACCAAGAACATTAATTTTAGTAGCGTACTTGTAAAAATCTTAAAACTAAAATGTAAAAAACTCAACATTTTCAGTGGCAGTAACAGGCAAGTATCCTACACAACTTGAAACTACAAAAACAAAACAAGTTTAAGTCACAAAGCCTGAGCTCTGTGTGTGTGTGTGTGTGTAATTACAGGGTGAGCAATCAATTTAGTTTTGAGGATTTGAGTTTTGGTGTCCCCGTTGCCCTTTAAGGACATTAATGGAGAGCTGCACTCAGCTGAGCAGCAGGTCTTCACTGAAGCAAGTTATGAGATTTTGGCCAGAATCGATTAGAAAGATGGAAAAGGTGGATAAATGTGAGTCCACGTTGAAAAAAAAGAAAAGATTAAGTCGGCTCTCAGGAGATTACTGTAAGTCTGTCTCCTAAAAAGCATTGAGTGACCTCACAAAGTGACAGCTTGATTTACAAAAACAGTTGAATGTTTGTTTTTACCTCAACGTCTGCGAAACTGAAAAGCTTTCCCCAGCTGTAGATGCTGAAACACAGGAAGAAGAAGTTGCCAGACTTAATTATCACTCTGTTCTGATTGCTAATTCTGGTTACTTGTAAACTAAAGTTTTTATTTTCTGATGCATAAAGGCATCTCTGTGTGAGTGAGTGTGTGTGTGTGTGTGTGTGGGGGGTGCGGCGGGGGGGGGGTTGCCAACAGATGTATTTAATTTAACTTGAATAAAATTAGTACTGCATGTACATTTATAACTGCTTCATGTTTGGAGGCAACACAATTCAAAATGGCTGTCACAGCTAATTGACATTACAAAAGACAAAACTAGCTATAAATCAGTTAACTTTAGCAATACTGGCCTGAAATTTCACGTAGTAACTAATATATTTAGTACATTTTAGTAACTAATGCCACTGTGCCACTGGTACAACATGTGGCTTCACTCAGCTCTTCTCAGATGGAGGTGATTTGCCTCTACAGTGGATCCATGATATTGAAGTAGTATTACTGAAGTGCCACACATCAGCCACACCATAAGATTCAAGGAATGAATCAATTGATTGAGCGGACTTAGTCAGGGTAGTTTTTCCCATCGAACTACGGTCAAGAGTTGAAAGTACACATTTTGTGTCACCACTATAAGGTTATAAGTTGACAAATTTGGTATGTCTGAAAAGAGGTTATTAAAAAATGTAGTCATCCCAGTTGGGAGCATATACCGAAACCAACATCACTGGCAGTGTATAACTCCCCCCCCCCCCCCCCCCCCCACTATAACATACCGCCCAGCAGTATCAGCATGCACACTCCAGACTCTAAATCGTTACCTGCTTGCCAACTATAATAGCTACCATTAAGTTGGATTGAAGCACCTGTTTCAATCAATTGTTAGGCTGATGGTCCTCCCATTTGCACATGAACAACTAGTTCTGTCTGTCACTAGCAAACTGGTTCATCCAAGGTGCTGTTTATAGGACAGAGTTTGTTGCAGCATCTCAGACTGAAGAAGTCTTTTGGATAAAAGAGGCAACGTTTCAAGAGAGAAGAAGCTATCCAGGGGACGTGACTTAAACATATTAGTCTTTACCATAGTGTATTTTAGGGAAAAACCTTCCTTTCTTTGTCTGCCGGGAGTATGATGATGTTAGTGAACATCATAGTATACTGATATACAGGAACATCTGGGCTGAATATGGACTGGAGGTCCCACAGTCAAAGGGGAAGACTCACCAAGGGTGGTGGAGAATGGAAGGGCTAAGATACGGTGGTACTTCCAGATCCAGACTGACAGACAGGTGATGACAAATCAGTTGGACCTTGTGGTGGACCACAACATACAGAAAAGGGTAGAAGAAGAAGAAGAAGTTGATCAGTGTAACAATCTCAAATGAGTGTAACATCAGGAAAAAGGATTGCAAGAAGCTTGAGAAATACCAAGGGCTAAAAAAGGAAATACAGAAGTTGTGAAGATTCAAGGCCTCAGTAGTCCCAGTGATCACTGGAGCACTCAGTGCAGTGACCCACAAACTGGGAGAGTGGCTCCGTCAGATCACAAGAACAACCTCAGAGATTTCTGTCCAGAAGAATGCAGTCCTGGGAACAGCTAGGAAACTGAACAGAACCCTCAACCTCCAAGGCCTCTGGTAGGGAACCCAAGTTTGAAAGCCAAATGGGACAAAGCAAGTGGATGAGTCAGGCTAGCTAGAAGTTTTATTTATGTTTGTTTGTTTGTAAACATACTTTTATTTCCTAAAACTTTTTAGATTCCCAGTTTATTTCTTCCTGAATGTTTCATTAAAATTAATGGGATTTTGTTTTCTAACAGACAATTGGATGATTTCAAACAATGACTATCACTTGAACTATTTGTTGTGAATGACTGTTGGCCACACCAAACTGTAGCTCATTTAGTTGTAAAACTGAATAAATCTTAGCTATTCTGATGTTTTTAAAGAACTCTCACCACTCAGAGAAAACTGAAAGGTATAAATAATTTAAATAGTCACACAACAGCCATCTTCATTATTACAACCCAAACACTGGAGATACATATTTTTTTCCAATATTGTTTTAAGGTCTGACATTTTATATTGTGTCTTATGAAGGAGAATATTGCCTTCAATAAAGGTGGAATAGTAATAAAAACATGCCTTACCCAATTCTCTATACAAGAACAGACGTATGTATGATGCAAAAAAACACACCAAAATGCTGTGTCCTTTTATGGAAGAAGGTTCTTGATAGAAAAATTATCCAAGCATGATCTTTTTCCACTTGTCTCATTAGAGTAGAGAGCTTCCTGAAAATCAATACAAGTTTTATGAATTAAAGATTTATTTCCTGATGGGATTAGTCTCCTTTCTGATGGGAGTATGCAGGGCACAAAGGGTCACTTTATGGTTAGGCGAGCAGAAAGATGAAAGAAATCATATGCCATGGCCTTTTGTTAACATGGTTAAATCAAATTTTACAAATCAATAATAAATTTGTTCTAAGATGAAGGCTATGCATCATCACTAACAGAGCAAACCAACACATTTCTGAATAAATTCTGAAGGGTGCTGATGCAGTTGTCTGAAATTCCAACATTTCTGAGCTTTCTTCTCTAAAGACCAGCATGAATTTTTTACTTAATTTTGAAGAAATCGAAGCTGACAAAAAGCTAAAATTTAAAAGGACAAACTATTGAAGAACAAAGAGAACAAAGATCAAAAGAAATGTTGAAGCTGCCATGAGTGGATCATCATGGTCACTATAACTATCCCTCTGTATTTCTCACTCACTGACAGCACTCTTAATAAAACAGGCAGACACATGCAAAGTAAAATTAAGACTCAAATAGTCAAATTGCAAAAACTATGTTGTAGTGAAAAAAATACTGAACTGTAAAAGTCAGAAGCTGTGTTGTGAATGTTTATTATAGAAGATTTACCATATTTTCCGGCTTATAAAATGCACCAGAGTAAAAGTCGCATCTGTCCAAAAATGTCTAATGATTTGGAAAAATCAATAAATAAGTCCCTTTGCCTTAGAAGTAGCATCTATTATGCCTCACCGCTGACACGTCGCGTTTGTTACGCATCATAGCTGACAACCCGGAAATGTTGGCTGGTGTGCCAAAATCTGCTGTCAAATAGCGACCGAGGGAGCGTACATGGAAGGACTTTAACAAGAATTTAACAAGATTAACACCTAAAAACAATTATTTGTTTGCTTTAAATTTATAGTAAAGGAGTGTCTCAGATGAACTTTTACTTAATGAATGCACTTTGAAGTTCAAATCAACTGTATTTTAAAAGTATTCGCTGCCTCAGTGCTCCCAGGAGCACACAGAGGGAGGGAATCATGAAGGAGGGAATCATGAAGGAGGAACACTGCAAATTTTTTCGAAATTTAACAAGATAAGCACCTAAACCTGTTATTTGTTTGCTTGCCTTTATAACAAAGGTGTGTCTCAGTTTAACTTTTACTTAATAAATGCACTTCAATGGTCAAATTACCTACATTTTGCCGGGGTGGCGCAGCAAAATGAAGCTGATTTGACGGTTGCTCCAGGCATGATCCCAGAGCTGGACGAAGGTGGCAGGCTATGGCAAACTGATTGTGTCATTAATAGCCACTTTTACCAATTACATGACACAACAACATGCCATACAACTTGACGGTCATCTAGTGGCTGAAAATGGTAGTGTTCAATATTTTCAATGTCTGAATGAAAATGGTCATATTTCAGTCAAAAATTGTTTTTTAAATATGGGGAAAAAATCCATCAATTAGTCACTTCGGCTTATAAGTCGCTGGGTATGCAAATTAGGCAAAAAGGTGTGCATTATAATACCAGAAAATACGGTACTTACTACTTTGAAGACAAAATTCTGCACTCAGATGTAATGGATGTTAATAAGAGTTTGGGTGTGCGCACTCGGTGATTTGGGAGACAACTATTAGCAGAGAAAGACACACCTGGTGAAAAAACAAAGAATGTTTAATGTAATGCTTGTTTCAATGGTTAAGCTATATAAGGACAAATTGTGCTGGAATAAGGAGACTATTTTGCAAAAATATGGGGGATACTGCATGAGCATTGGGTGTCATGGTTATGTTTTAGAGCTATCTGGTTCCTCTTTCAGTAAACCAAGAGCTGTGTCTGCATTCTCTATATACAAAGTCAAACTTGGCCCCACAAGGGTTGGACTTTAACAGTATTGCATGTTGTCACTGAACATTTTTTGGTGTGCGTTAGCGAATTTAGATATACGAATATATATATATATATGTATATATATGTATATATGTGTACTGTGTGATATTTCATTACATAGTCATCCTTTTAGTACTTTAACTCAATGTGAGATGTCAGAATATTATTGCTATGTTTCTATTTCAATATTATAATATTTTTTATTGTGGCTATCTGCAAGAAAATCAGTGGAGAGTTCATGGTTAGTCATATTTTATTTTGTATAAGACTTTCAAATGTTATGGTAGACATTGTAGCTCATTCCCTGAGAATCCTTGAGAAGTGGATTTCTCCAGCCGGCTCCCTTGTTTATCTAAATGTATTTTTATTTACAGGCTTTTACCTTTATTTCAGTTTTAAATTATTTGAATTGTTCTGTTTCGTGTTAAGCGCTTTGTGATGCTGTGTCTGTGAAAAGTGCTATAGAAAACACTCTTGCTTCCTTAGTTACTTACTCTTCCTGCATGTGAAACACAAATACTAACTATATAATTTCCAGTGGTGGACTGTCAGAGCCAGCAAAAAATTCTCTGGCCTATCAGAATCACCAACTTACATTTTAGTATACATTTTTTACTAAGTAAATTTTACTCTGAATTGTCTGTTCTCTTCGTTTTACAGCTTTTCTCCTGCTTGTGCAGCTTCCTGTAACATATGTTTACATAGAGTCTTGATTGAATCACATTTCAACCATCATTTATTTGGGACAAATAATTCGGCATTGAGGTCTTCAGAATCAACATTGCAGGCACCTGTATGTAAAAAAAAAATGGCAATGAAACTGTTGCTTCACCAATCAGAAATTGCATTTGTGACACTGAAGCCTTTTAGCAGGCATAAGTCAGCATTTCAACTTCATTTGATTGGATGGTCAGAAAGCATACTGGTCAGATCTAGGAAACTGCATCTGTAGCATCCTGCACAAGCTAAATTTCAAGCAGACATCCTCAGCTCCTACGTGTTCTAAAACTAGAAACAAGACAGAACCAATTTGACTTTCAATGTTAGCCTCCATGGCGATTGAAAAGGACTTATTGAAATGGAAATGCCAAATACCTCTGTCCTACAGGTCATCATGGCATTTCAGTTGGCATGGCAGAGTGTTTGTTCTCTGACCTAAACTCTGACTGAGAAAATATAAGAGAATGGAGTTTGAGTGCAGATAATCAAACTTTTGGTGAGTAAAATGCATTTTATTTATATTAGTTGCTTAGTTGTTGAGCTGGTGTGTGAGGTTGAGAGATTCCGGCTAGAAATAAAATCAGAAATAATAATCAGGTCTCTCTTGTAAATGAGTCCCGAGGCTCAATGGGATTACCTGTCTAAATAAAGGTTGAATGAAAAATAGTTGGACTCACCTCAACGTATGGCTCTGGAACCAGTTTCCTTGAGAAGGGTTGGACACTCTTCCACTCTGGAGTTGCCCCTGGCGATAGGCGCCAAGCAGGAGTGGGCATACTTGTTGCCCCCCATCTTGGTGCTTGAACGTTGGGGTTCACCCTGGTGAACGAGAGGGTAGCCTCCCTCCGCCTACGTGTGGGGGGATGGGTTCTGACTGTTGTTTGTGCTTATGCGCCAAACAGCAGTTCAGATTACCCACCCTTTTTGGAGTCCTTGGAGGGGGCACTGGAGAGTGCCCCTCCTGGGGACTCCCTTGTTTTACTGGGTGACTTCAAGCGGTACCCCACCACCACTATTTATAGTGGAGCTGGTGTGCTGCTGACCTCAACTCAGGATGGAGTGGGTTGGTGGACAGAATACTTCGAAGACCTCCTCAATCCCACTGGTACGTCTTCCACTGAGGAAGCAGAGCCTGAGGACTTTGGGTTGGGCTCTCCAATCTCTGGTTCTGAGGTCGATGAGGTGGTTAAAAAGCTACTTGGTGGCAGGGCCCCAGGAGTGGATGAGATTTGCCCGGAGTTCCTTAAGGCTCTGGATGTTGTGGGGGTTGTGTTGGTTTACACGACTCTGCAATAGAGGATGACATATTTTCGGGAGTACCGCGGGTCACGTGATTCCGGCCGGATTCTGGCAGAACCAGAGTCAACCTCATTATAACTCACGTGACCGGGACGTGACCTGACTGAAAGCTAATGGGAGCAGACAGGAGCGGGAACCGACCAATAACCAAAAAATGAAAATGAAACCAAAAAAAAAAAAACATGTGCGCAACTATGTTATAGTTTTTTTTCAGTAAGCCTTCATTTTAACACAGGTACTACATAGCCCAGAAGTGAACTGTTCCAGCCGTAGCTTTTCACCGAGAGGGTGGGAGGAGCAGCAAAATAAAAAAAACGAGTATTTGAAAATAGTTTGCAACGCCAGGTAATAAGTAACTGTCTGTCTATTAAACTCACAGAATGGGCAGGAAATTGTCAAATAACCCTGAACTTCACGAGAGTTGTGTTGGTGCTGGGCTGCTTTAAACATTTAGTCTCAGCTGCAGTGAGGAGCTGCTTTGTTTACCATCGGTAAATAAACACATTCAAACAGCGCATTTTTCTCCACCTTGTCCCTTTTAATTTAAAAATTATGTTCTGCTTTGTTATGTGGGTTTTTAGGTTAAAAATGTCATTATCTGTCGCTGGGGCAGCACGGTGGCACAACTGGTAGAGCTGCTGCCTCTCAGCAAGTAGGTCCTTGGTTCAAACCCCGGTCCAGGGGCCTCCTGGGTGGAGTTTGCATGTTCTCTCCGTGCATGCGTGGGTTTTCTCCGGGTGCTCCGGTTTCTTACCACAGACCAAAAACATGCATGTTAGGCTGATTGGTAACTCTAAATTGTCCCTAGGTGTGAGTGAAAGTGTGAATGGTTGTTTGTCTCGTTTGTCTCTATATGGCCCTTGCGATCCGTCCAGGGTGTACCCCGCCCCTCGCACAGTGATAGCTGGACATGGGCACCAGCGACCCCCGTGACCCAAAATGGAATAAGCGGGTAAAGATAATGGATGGATGGATATCTGTCGCTGTTTGTAATGTAACCCCCCACCCCCGAACCCTTCCTGGTTAAAGTGCACGCACTGTCCGATAAAAATATCCCTTTTTATATATTGTGACGTCCTGCTGGATACTGAAATGGAGGGAAACATTAATAACCATCACTTTATTGTGTAAATAGTTACTGTAGGCTGTAACCATGCCAGTATAACAACAAACTCGTTAGTGAAAGCATTCTTTGGTAAAAATATCACAGTTTTTATATGAAAGGCTGGTTGCATGTATATTATAATAACTGTTTTGGTTTTAGATTTAAGATATGATGCATACAATTATGTTGTTGTGTTAAATTTTAGAGTTGATTTTTCTCAGTTCATTTCTTCACACCAGGGGTGATTCTCTTTTTAGGGGCCTTAGCCCCCCAGTGTTGACAATGGCTCTTGGCTTGAACCACACAGTGGGTATTAGCATTATAATCAGTGTTGCCAGGTGAGAAATGTAGGATTATCATACTAGAGACATAAAATTATCGTATTTTGAGGGAAATTATCATACACCCATGATAACCACAATAACAAATCTATTGATGCACTATAGTAGTGATGGGTCCGCTTCCAGACCGACTCTGCTTCTTCCTCTTTTTTTCTTTTCTTTTCCTCACTCATGGGGCGGGCGCAGCGGACTATTCAGCCAATCATGGCCGTTGTTCTGAGGTAAACACATACACATCACTCGTAGGTAACATTTAGAAAAGCACAATTGGCTGGAATTTTCAGCCAATTGTGCATCTGTTTGAGGACACAGATGCCTTCAGGGTTCACAAAAAAACTCCGACAAACAGTGGCGACAGGCTGATGACAACCGATTACAACCACACATTCATGGAATGGTCAAATTATCGTATATTTGGCCTTTTTTTTATTATTGATTGTACATCGTAGAGAGGGCAACATTGTCGTTCAAATACGATAATTATCATACACCTGGCAACACTGGTTAGAATTATTGTAGGGGGGACATATTGGTGCGAGGTCTGTGGGTCCTCCCCCATAACTTTTTGAATAAAGTAGCTGCTATTTCTTGCTTTCTGGTGTATTTTAACAGGTTTTAAAACATCTGTTTACCTACATAAGTAAATCCTTGATTCAATAACTGTTTTAGAAAGCATGGCACAAGAAGTAGCACTAAGCTTTTTGTTTGTCTTTAATTTAATTTAATTTTTCTTCCTAACAAAGGAAGCTGTTAGCTCTGGAAGCAAGCTGTTAAACAGCTTTGGACACAAAGACCCTTGTCACACACTTCAAACAAGCAGGCAATAGTGTATTTAAAATGGGGGGATGAGGCAGCGACCTGCACAGACCCACACCCTCCCCAGAGAGCAGGCAGTGCCCATTCACCTCTCCAACCCTTGCCCAAAACCCTAAATGTCTACATGCTATATATGAGGGTGGGCACAGGTCCTGGAAGTGAGAATGATAACACATCCCACCACCTATATGCCAACGTGCGATCACTCCAGACCCTATATATGCATGTGCTGTGAGAATGTTATAAGTGAGTGTCTAGGTTGTATAATAAAATTGGGGTCCAGATCTCCACAAACCATGGAGATGGAGGATCCTCCCCGCAGCTCAGTAGTGCACCTGAACCCCAAGGCCCTGTTTGAGTGGTGGTGTGATGGAGTGGGCGGAGGAAGATGTTGGGATGGGGAGGAAGAACTGAGGCAGCAATGCCCTCCCAGGGGGCCAGCTCCCCCACTTACCACAATAGGCATCCCCATTCGCTGAGATCTACCAGTGGAGGGAGGCTCCAATACATCCACCCAGGAGCAGGTGGCAACTGCACCACCAGGGATCAAGTCCACTGATCGGCACATAGCCCCGAGGACCGACCAGAACTGGGGCCAGTGACCCAACCCCCCCAAAACCCTCAAGACCCACCAACCCAATCCCCAGTCCAACACCCATCCCCCTGACCCAAGAAGCCACCAAATTCCAACAACAACAATCAGCCAGGAGTGCTCGAACAGCCACAGATAGTGCACCACGGTGACCGAGAGTGCACCCCCACAAAGGAACCGCCCATTCCACCCACAGTAACACCCACAATGAGAGTACCCTACGCAAGGAAGGGCTCACATCTAACAGGTCCAGACACCCCCGGGCCAACAGTGCAGAGTCACTAATACACCCCCCCACCCACAGCCCCCCACAGCCCAGATCCCCAGCCAAGCACCAGACCGTGGCCACAGCCAGGCAAGAAGACACGCAGGCTGAGTCCACCCGTCCCCTCCCATGGTCCATCCTCCCCCCACCAACAGTATCGCCCCCCCCCACGGTAGAGGCCCCAAAGCCCATCAATGCACCAAGGGTCCCCAGGCCAGGGCCGGGTGCCAGCCCAAGACCCCAACAACATACTCGCCAACACCTGAGACTGGGAGCGACACTCCCCCAGAACCCGAGCCCGCGCCCACTCCAAACCCACCCAGGCCACAGGCCAGTAACCTATGTCTGCCGGTACAGACCTCCCAGAAGCCTGCATGCAGCCAGGAGAGGTCATCGCCCAGAACCACCAAAGCCACCTCCCCAGTCGAGCGCCATTGCCCTGGGCCCATGAACCCCCATGCCTCCAGCCCCGATACTCCCCCTCTCCCCCACATCAACAACGATGCCCCACGGGACAAAATCAAAGGGGCTCACCCACCTCCACTACGTGTTAGAGCCGATCAAAGAAGCCCAGAGAGAATGGTCTGATGTGGAGGTACAGGCTGTCTCAAGACTGATGTAATCCAACAAAAGTTCTTTATACTGTTTAATACTAAGAGTATTTTTATTTTTCCAATTCATGAGTATAGTTTTTTTTTTTTTTTTGCTATGCATAAGGTAGTAAAAATCTTGTGAATTGACTTTGTCTCCAAGGTGACATCATCTAAGTGGCTCAATAAGCAAACTGACAGAGAGAATGGAATATTACATCTCAGACACTTTGATAAGTCTTCACATATCCGGCACCAAAACCTCTGAACAGGTGGACAGAACCAAAATGCGTGGATGTAATTTTCAGGAATATTTTCTGTACACTGTGAGCAAACATTAAATGATGCGAAACCCATCCTGAACATACGCTGACCTGTATAGTGTACTCTATGAAATATTTTGTATTGTAATAATTGCAAATTGTGGTTTTTAATCTTCTTAAAAGTTATTAAACATATCTGAGACCAGAAGTTTTAGTCAAAGTTGACTGACAAGTCTGTCTCCCATTTTACAATGGGAAGGGATATTGATTCATCTATTTTAATGAGATTCTGGTAAACCTTAAATAGTAATTTGGGAGGGTTAAGATTAAGGAATTATAATACACTTGTTGATATTTCAATCCTAGTGTTATTAAGGTTAAATTTATTTTTTTGTTATATATTTAATTTGTTGATATTCTAAAAATGTATTCTTATCAATCCCATATTGTGTTATTAATCTGTTAAATGGGATATAATCTACTTCCTCATATATATGTTCCTAATATTTGATTCCTTTACACCTCCAACCTGGGAAGTTTATCATATTATTCTGTTGTAAGATGTCAGGGTTGTTCCAGATAGGTGTACGTCTGCATGGAATTAGTGAAGACTGTCGTTTTAAGAAACTCCCACCAAGCTGTCAGAGAGGAGCTGATATTGATGCTTTTAAAGTATTCCTGTCGCTTTATGTTTGAGCTAATGAATGGAAGGTCCGAAATCATTATATTATCGTAAAGTGTCTGTTCTACATCTAGCCAGGGTTCAACAAGGGGTGTGTGTTTTATCCATCTTGAGACATATTCCAGCTTGTTGGCTAGAAAGTAATAATAGATGTTGGGTAGTTGGATCGGGAAGGTGTACCTTTTGATCTAAAAGATTGCTGACACTTGATCTATACGATTCTGGCCCACCTAGGAAAATGTTTGGACACACCTGTCTTAGACCATCACCCTAAACAAATCCTCTTCATACAGACATACAACTGGAAAGGTCTCTCGCTTACTCCTTCATCCTTGTCCGACCTGACACTCTCAAACACCATGTGAATGTCACCTACCATACCCACCTTCCTGGGACCTGGAATCTTACCGTCCTCTCCAAGCCTGAACACCAACAACTTGAGCAAACCTCCTCATCTAAAAATAATAACCTTCCAGAAGATCCTCAACCTTAAAGAAAACACCATCCACATTCTGCTTCCACATATACCAGTTTCCTCCCAAATCAGCTTTGAGTTTCAAGGCCTCAGGGAGTCGTTAGAATTCAGCCAACAACAGGTAGCATTACTTGCTAGTGAAAATCAGGAGCTGAGAGGAACGGTAAAACAACTCACCGAGGAGATGACGCTGCTATCCGGGGATAATAAAAAAATAAAAGAATCGATCCTGGATATCCAAGCCCGGAGCATGCGGGACATCCTCGTCTTCTCGGGAATCCCGGAGCGAACGGACGAGGTCCCTGAGGCCTCCGTCCGTGACTTCATCCAGAATCAGCTGAAGTTGCCGAGTGACGTGGTTAATTCCATCATTTTTCACCGAGTCCACCGCCTCGGAGGTAAGAAACCTGGAAGCAATCGGCCGCGGCCGATTGTAGCTAAGTTTGAGCATTATAAACAAAAAGAACAAGTAAAAAGCCGAGGTAGGGAACTGCGTGACACGAACTTCAGCATGAACGACCAATTCCCTGCAGAAATTCTGAGTAGAAGGCGCGTCCTGTTCCCGATAAGGAAGAAAAATATAAACGAGGGCAGAAGAGCTACTGTGGCTGTTGACAAACTTTACATCAATGGTCAGCTGTTTAGAGATCCAGAGGTTACTCCCTGGCTCTATTAGTAATATAAATAAGGTAAGTATGATTTTCAGTTGCTAATTTTACTTAAAATTTATTAGCAATAATATGTATTCATATTACTTACCAGATATATATGTAATTGTTCAGCACAGCTCGGTTGGTGGGTTACACAGATGGTGGTTGTACACGGTGGCATGGCACAGGAACTCATCTTAAGCGCAGAGGTGACGGGGCCTTCTTTGTAGCAGGACCAAGACTTTGGAATGAGTTACCTCTGCTTGTCAGACAGGACCCCTCCCTCTCGGTCTTCAAATCCTGTTTAAAAACCCACTACTATTCAGTAGCTTTCAACACCAGAGGATCTGTGTTTTGAACCTGTACACTCCACACTGGTTTGTCGTCATATTTATTATCTGCATCGTTTTTATGTCTATATTTTTGACTTACTTAATTTTGTATATTGCTTCGTGTGTTGTCTGTTATTCTGTCTGTACAGCACTTTGGTTGACCTTGTAGCTGTTTTAAGTGCTCAACAAATAAAATGGTATGGTATGGTAAATGAGAAGAACAGCAGAACTTCCACTGTCCAGTGTTCACACATATTGTTCTAAAGTAAACTTTGGTACAAACAGTGTTAAATAAGACATGTAATATCCTGATGCATGCTCAATATTCCAGGTAGAAAAAATCAAAAAAGTTCAATCTGGTCCTCTGGACATTCAAAAAACAAAAAACAAAACAAAGCAAAAAAATGTAGAAACGTTTCGTCTCTCATCCGAGAGACTTCCTCAGTCTGAGGTGCTGTATTCAGCTCAGTCTCTTAAATAGCACCTTCTCAGAGTGGATCAACCGGTTTGCTGCTGACAACCAAAACCAGCTGCTCAAATGATCAAGAAGGACCATCAGCCTAACAATGGATCATTAGCACACTGATGGCTGTTTACTATTCACAGGGGGTTGAGTGATACTAGCAATAACAGCATTGTAAGAGGGGGACAGTTGAACCCGGAGGCCTCCAACCTTGTTTAATGATGGCCAATTTCTTTTCACAAAGATGGCCTCCTTTACTCCTCTCTCAAACCATTGTTCCTCTCTGTCCAGGATGTGAACATCTTCATCCCTGAAAGAGTCACCGCTGGCCTGGAGATGAGTGTAGACCACAGAATCCTGGCCTGATGATGTTGATCTTCTGTGCTGGGCCATCCTTTTGGCCAGTGGTTGTTTAGTTTCCCCGATGTAAGACTGATCACAGCCCTCCTGACACTGAACAGCATACACAATATTACTCTGTTTGTGCCGGGGGACTGGATCTTTGGGATGAACCAGTCTTTGCCGTAAAGTATTTTGGGGTTTAAAAGCCACTGGGACGTTATGTTTAGAAAATAAACTTCTCAGTTTCTCTGATACTCCCTCAACATACGGAATGACCACTGGTCTGGGTCTGGGTTCCTCCTTTTCACCTGATGGCTGATTGGAATCCTGTTTGGGTTTCTTCTCTGTTTTCAGGAAGGCCCAGTTAGGGTATCCACATTGCTCTAGAGCCTGTCTTGTGTGGGATTTCTCCTTCTGCCTGGCTCCTGAGTTAGTGGGGATGCTGTCTGCTCTGTGATACAGAGTCCTGATGACTCCTAACTTGTGCTCCAACGGGCGATGGGAGTCAAATTGCAAATACTTGTCTGTGTGGGTGGGTTTGCAGTACACCTCAGTTTGCAAATGTCCTCTATCAGAGACTGAGACCTCACAGTCCAAGAAAGCCAATCAGCCATTTTTTACATCTTCTCGTGTGAACTTGATGTATTTATCCACAGAGTTGATGTGGTCAGTAAAATGTTGGACTTCCTGAGATTTAATTTTAACCCAGGTGTCATCAACATACCTGAACCAATGACTTGGTGGTGTCCCTGAAAAGGACGTCAAGGCTCTCTTTTCTACCTCTTCCATGTACAGGTTGGCAACAATATGAGAAACTGGAGACCCCATAGCACACCCATGTTTCTGCCTATAATATTGCTCCCCATATGCGAAGTAGGTTGACTGCAGGCACAGTTTCAAGAGTTGACACAGTTGTTCTGTGGAAAGCGTGGTCCTGCTGCTCAGAGTGGTGTCTGATTTTAATCTTAAACACACCACCTCTACTGCATCTTCAACAGGAATGCACATAAAGATTGATGTGACATCAAAAGAGACCATTGTTTCATCAGTCTCCATGATGGCATCCCTCACCTTATCCACAAAGTCCATGGTGTTCTGTATGTGGTGTTCTAAGCTGCCAACTAAAGGGATGAGTACAGACGCCAGATATTTGGAAACATTGTAAGTGACGGAGTTAATCATGCTAACAATAGGTCTTAAAGGTACACCTTGTTTGTGGATTTTAGGTAAACCATACAGACTAGGTGTGGCCTCCACTGGGTACAGTCTGTGGTATAGAATACGGTCAATAGCCTTGTCCTGCTCCAAATTTTTCAGGCAATTTATTAACTTCTTCTTGTAACCACTTCCTGGATCTCTTTTCAGAGGTTCATAAGTGGTTAAGTCACTAAGGAGTGTCATAACTTTCTCATGATAGTCTTTCTGGTTCAAAATCACTGTGCACCTTCCTTTGTCTGCTGGGAGAATGATGATGTTTTTGTCCTTCCTAAGAGTTGTGAGTCCATCCCTCTCCTCTCTAATGATGTTAAAAAGTGGTGGTTTGGCATTGCTGAGGCAGGATGAAACTTTGATTCTGAGCTGTTCTGCTTCACACTCTTTCATTTTGTTGTTACGGATGGCTGATTCTGTGGCTGTGATCATCTCCACCAGAGGAATTCTACTTGGTGCAACTGCAAAGTTCAGTCCCCTGGCAAGAATCTCTGTCTCCGGCTGGGTGAGCTGTCTGTCAGATAAATTCTTCACCCACTTTTCTGTCTCCCTGGCTTGCTATTGACTACTGGAGTGTTGTCCTACACTGAATGTGTTGTTATTGGAATAGTGATGGTGTTGATGAGTTCCTAGTAAGTAAAACTTGTTTTGTTGTTGAGTCTTGGACTTGACATGCTGTGCTAAGCGTGCCTGATATGTGCAGTCCAATACTTGCTGAAGTGTGGTCTGATCTAAACACGTTGTTAGTTTCTGTTTAATGTGCTCTTCTTTGGCCTTTGTTGTGTTTTTTCTCTTATTTCTCCACCCGAGCTCTGCTGTTAC
>NC_056498.1:73065328-73073871 GCF_014905685.2 Nematolebias whitei | reverse complement strand
TTTGTTGTGTTTTTTCTCTTATTTCTCCACCCGAGCTCTGCTGTTACCGTTCCCCTGCAGGAGGAGTCAAGACACGCACTCAGAATACGACAAACGCACCTTCAAGTTTACGAATATTTAATAAGCAAAGAAAGTCACAGATTCACAAGCATAAACAGTGGATTAGTTAAATGCAGTCATTATTTTAACATATAATTAATTGGATGCGCATCCATTTAAACTATACGATACAACCTTGTTAAGGAGGAATCTGAAGTCGACCGTCTCTGCTCCGTCTGGCTGACTGCTTCGAGGAGAAAACGCACTTTCCTTTGTCTAAAAACAGGGCGTTCCTTCACACAGCAAAACTAACTTTTCACCGCGCTCTAAGCCTGCTGTCATGGGATTGGCCAGTTACAAACCAATCAGAAGTGTGAGACATCGTGTTACATTATGTAAACAGGAACAGACTTCAACAGAGAATTCAATCTGTGGGAGCCTCTTCAAAGTAAAACAGGAAGTGGGTCAATTTCAAAGTAAAACAAGAAGTGGGAGTCAGATTCAACAAGGAACACAATCTTTATTTCACAACACCTTCAAGGCCTCAATAGTAAAATTGGTCTGTCTCACCCGTTCATTCAGCAGCTGGGTTTGTGCCTTCTGAAGGATCTTGCTTGCCCGGTGCCCGCTGACCGAATATTTTAGTTCCAGACTCTTGGGAATGATGCCACTTTGTCGACATCTGAGGTTGAATCGCAAGTGGTTCCTGTAGTCTGCCCTCTTCCTTGCTGTTTTCTCAAACTCTCTTACTAGTTTGAGGCAATCCTGGCCAAAGCGGTTCAAAATATCCTGATGCATGCTCAATAATCCAGGTAGAAAAATCCAAAAAAGTTCAATCATGTCCAGAGGACCAGATTGAACTTTTTTGGATAAAACGTGTAATATTTTTTATTGAACAATAATCTTCATGCTGATAGTACCATTATAATTTCAGAGATTCAGGGAGGAAGAAGCAGAAATGAGGCGAGTGAGATTTGGGAAAGATGAAAATGTAGCCTCAGAGGACAGGGACTTGCCAGAAACTGATGATCCAGGATCAAGAGGGCCAGGAGGATGGATCAACAAGCAATGCAATCAGGGAATAGAGATGAAAAACCTGAGGGAATAATTAGAACACAAAAACATTACAAACGCAGGATAGATGTACTTCACAGACAAGAACATTAATGCAGTCCTGCAAAGAAAATGTTAACAATGGAAAAAAAAAATCTGACATATTTTTACAAAAGATCAGATGAAAACAACTGGCATTAAGAATAACTTCCCAGCTCCATGTCAATGTATCTGTGATAGTTTAATAAGTTTTTTTTTTTTGTTTGTTTCTGTTCTACAGTTCATTTATGCTGATATTTTCTTGGTAATAATTCTTATTTCTTGTTCTGTCTTGAAAGAGAGTGTCATCACAACTTGACCTATGATTACCATACACTAAACTAATAATATAAATCAAATGTAAATTAACAGTCCTGCAGTAAATACTAACTTTGTGAAGGTTATGGTGTTACAGTAATTTTATTCAAACATACTGATTAAGCTATTATTGTTTTGGGAAGACAGAAAATGAGATATTGGTACCTTTGTGATACTTTGAATGCAACATTCAACAGTTCACTGAAGTCATTCTCCTGTGGTTTACCTTGAAAACATAAAAAAAAAAACCTACTCATCTCCACAACCACATTTTTCTTTAATGAGAATGTCACAATTTATGCTGCAGTCTTTGACAAAGGATCTATAATTTGAACTAAATTACGTCAATCTCTCAGAAAAAAAGGCCAAATATTTTCTCGTTGAGAGTTCAGTAACTGGAATTACCATAAAAATAATTTTACAAAGATCACCTTTCAAAATTTAAGCTGTAATGGATATTTTAAAATGCTGAATTATACAGAAATAGACCCATTTAAACAGTCATGATGGCAGAGTTAGCTGCAGTTAAAATACAACTAGCAATTTAACATGTTTCATTGACTAAAACTGGTGACATGAAGTATTTATGTTGATAAATTGTAGTACAGAACAGTCAGTTAACGCTTCACAATGACAAAAAAGTGTCATATTTTCATCAATTTACCGGAGAAAACACGGAGAATGAACTACGTTCAATGCTGGACCCGCTGCTGTTTGGAACTATTTACCACTGCATGACCCACGTGACTTCCACATTCCATGGGAGTCTACGGGAGTGTCGCAACTCTCTCTTTATAGGGCTCTGAGTTCAACGTGGTGCCCACCATACTGACATGGGGCTAACAGTGTGTCTGTACTGCCAACTCCAGATTTGTTCTGGTTTTGAAATCTCTGCAGTACAGTCAAACAACCTTTCTACATGTGCAGTTTAATTTTATTTCTACAGAATTAGCTGGGTGCGTAACTGTTAACTGCTGTCTAACTGTGAGATATGAGCACAAGTATTTGTCTTACCTTCAGAGATGGTTACTGATCCTAATCTTTCTTCTAAGGAACCTCGTGGAGTTGAATGATCCTTTGTGGAGAATCTCGAACAGGACCACTCCTAGCTGCCAAACTGTTGTTGGTTCAGCACTATACGTAAACTGAAACAACAATTCAGGAGGGACGTGAAGGGGGTGCCTGAAAGATGTTTTAAAACAGGGCTTAATTAAAGGACCATGAAGAGGTAGAGGGGCTCTAATTATAAAAGGCACATGAGAATTACAGATTATTTTGAAGTGTAAACTTAATCTTACCATAGAATTCATTGTAGCTGGTTCTATATTTATCCATGCAGCTCATTCCAAAGTTGATCAAGCGGAGTCTTGGGAATTCGGAGCCGGTTTCAATCAAAATGTTTTCCGTCTTGACGTCGCGATGAAAGATGCTTTCATGCTGAAGGTGCATGGCAGCATCAAGCAGCTGCTTTAGTATAATCTGAAAGAGGAAAATGTCTAAATGTCAGCAGCTGAAGAAGCCAGGGTAGTGGTGTGACATGTTCTATGTTCTGACTCTCCAACCAACATGAAACGATGAAAAAGCAGAATGATTGACAATATCTCTGAATTACACACAAACTCCCAAAGCTTGTCCATCAGCTTACCTTGACCATGTCTTCCTTCAGGGTACCTCCGTTGTTTTCTGTGTAGCTAAGGAGGTCCTCAGCAGGAACTGGTCGCTCCATCACGATGATGAGTTCTCTTCGTAAATCATGCCAGTCAAGCAAGGAAACCGGAGCTGACATCCCCACTGAGCTGGTTGTACTGGTCTGGAGTTTTAACATGGTAGCTACCTTTGCAGAAAGCTGCCTTCCATTCTCATCCTGAAAAATCACAACAAAAAATTGAGGGTGAGGGAAAATAAGCCTTTAAATATTTATAATCCAGCAAGAAGTTAGTTTGCACATTAAAAACAGTTGCAAAACGTGCTGCTCACTTACCGTATGTTTGCAGTAAATGTAATCTTTGGGGATGTGTTTGATTGCCGCCTACAAGATACAAATGGTACTTTGATTAAAACTCTGATTATATTGTGAATGTCTAGAATATGGCAGCATGTGTTTGTAATATTTACAGGTAAGTTGTTGGCTCTCCGATAACCAGCAAATACTGCTCCACAGCCTCCTGCTCCAAGTGGACCCTGTTCCTCATATTTGATCTTAAAGTCAGCTAAAAACACACAAACACATTTTGGGTTTAGCTTACATCAGAAGAACATTAGCAATCATTTACTGATGCTACATTATCTCTAATAAGTACTCTATCTTGGTTATAAGTGTTTTCATTGTTAATATATTACATGAAACCAAACAGTACATTAATAACTGAACACTGACCTGTTTGGGCTTTTACAGTATTTTTTTGTATGTGTCTGTCTTTTGGGCCTTCTTCCTGTTTGTTGGTTCCACCATATCAACAGCCTTCCTTTTCTGGTTTCTATTTCTCTTGCCTCCTTCAGAAGTCAATAATTTTTCTCTTTGTTCCTCTCGTTTTTTTTGGAGACCCTGGTTTCTTTAGAAGGTACAGCTTCGGAGACCCTGGCCTTTTTTCTGAGTGTCTCCTCGTCATGAGTGGCTTTTCTTTCAGATGCCTCTGTCCTGTTGCTCCCTGGTGACGCTGTGTTCTATTTCGACTTTAAGAGATGTTGCTGGTGGGTTTTATCCCGTCATGCAAAGCATCGCACTGAAAAGTTTAGTCCACGCCCACCTGTTGTGTGGGCCCCACCCGGTCCGTATAAATTACGTTAAGAGCGGGTAATCGGCTCCCATTTTTCTTCAGCAAGCTAATAGCACTGTCAGAAGAACGAAGAAGGAAAGTTGTCCAGCTATGACTGGCACAACCTTTGCTAAGGCTGCCTGGGTCTCCGCCACGCCAACCTCCTGCCATCCCGGTGAGTTCTTCCTTCCCGAGGAGAAGCAAACGAGCAGCCTTGTTTCAAGGTAAGCGCCGAGGAGTACTTTTCCGTGGCGGGCCGCTACCCGCTGGACGACACCTTCGACTTTTCTAATGTTTTTTCCTTGTGGTAAACGAATGATTTCCTCGAAAAAGATGATGTTAGCAGCAGCCCCGCCGAAAGTTTATTCCGTGGCGGGCCGCTACCCGCTCAACGCCACAGCCATTTCTAACGTGTTTGTCCTCGCGGCAACCGAATGTTTTCCTCAAAGGCGATGTTAGCAGCAGCCCCGCCAAATGTTTTTCCGTTGAGGTCCATTACTCTCTGGACGCGCCACCACCTTTTCTAGTGTTTTTTTTTTTCTCAAAGTAAATCAGATGATTTCCTCAAAGAAGGCGTTGTTGGCAGAAGCTCTGCTTATTTTTTTTTCTGTGGCAGGACGCTATGCGCGGGATGATGCCACCGCCTTCTTTGACGCAGAGTCACACAGTGAACCGAATGACTCCTCCAAATAGCCGATGCAGAGTTGCCCCTTCCCTCCTGGAGAGCATAGTGACGGAAGACGAGTGGCCGAGTGAATGCTCAGCCACCTCGGATCTTCCTACATCGGCAACTACACTGCTCCCAGCTGTCGGTGCCCTCCTCTCAGAGCTGCCCGACATAATCCACGAGAATGCTAACAAGGGACTTTCCGCCCCTTGCCTCCCTCCGCCCTAATCGGATGATCTGGCGGCAAGTTTGGCTCCGCCCGGGCTCATTGCCTGACCCCATCTGGCCTCGCTGTCCAGTTGTGATGTCACAATGGAACAAGGCTGCAGCTGGGCTGGCAAGCTGAAGACAGCCATCTTCACCTTCGCCTCCATCTCCAGAGTGGAGGGTTTTACCGATCCGAGGGTGACAAAGTCTCCAACCGAGCTCACCAGTGATCATCCCAGATGGCCGCAGCGAACAACAACATCGCCCTGCTGGCCTACAGCATCTCTAAGAGGCGGGAAGAAGCAGACCTGCTTAAGGAGACAAAGAGCTCTCTCTGTAAAGCTGTTGATGCCATCTTAAACATGTGCCACCTCTGCAATTTGCTTGTCCCACATCGCCACCTGGATGACCATGATCCAGAGGACCACCTGGCTCCGCCTCTCGCCATCTGTGTCTGAGAGGCTGCAGAAAAACCTGCTGGAGGGCCCCATCACCCCAGAGGCGCTGTTCGGGGTCAACTTCAGTACCATCCTTGAGGAATCGCAGAGGTCCGAGGAGGTCTCTGAGACTGTACACCGTCTGGTGACGTCACAGTACATCTGCCCCTCCGGCCGCTGGAGGGACTGCCTTGGCCAGCACCAGAGGCGCTCCACAGCTGTGGCAGCGACTTCACGCCCCGCTCCTCCGCCGGCCCCCTCCACCAGGTCCATCAGCTGCCTCTCTTCACACATTCCCCACACAGAACGAGCCAGTAACCTCTAAACAGCATTTTAAAAGGCACCACAGTTCAGTAAATATCACAACACTTGTCTGCCACATCAGCTAAAATTATGTTTTTTCAGCAGACCGAGTCTGGTAAAATCCCTCGTTTTTCAGCCAGAGCCTATTTTTAATTTCTGTTGTTTTCTGCCCACTCACAACGCAGAGGGAGTAAACATGTTTCTCCATGACAGCTGCAGCCTCCACCGAAACGGCGTCTCACTCAGAAAGCGCTTGCGCCTCCTCTCGGTGCATGACAGCTCACCTCAGCTCCATGTGAGACCGCAGCCTGGGCTCAGCACAGAGGCACACATACAGCCTTTTTCTGTCGGAGCCTCCATTGGGTTCCCTTGGAGAATCTCCGGAGTGAGTGATGGCAATAATGATTTTTAGTATGGTTGACCTTCATGAGAACATGACACAACACAATGCATGCCTGCTGTCCGAGCGCTACTCAGAGTGGCAGCGAGTGTGTTCCCTAGACAGATTCATGGACCATCTGATCAGAAGGGGTTACACGCTACAGTTCGCAGCTCAACCCCCACCGTTCAGAGGGATTATAGAGACGGTTCTGTCTTCTCCAGAACAGAGCTCGTCTCTCCAGTCAGAAGTTCAGGAATTTCTGATGGAAAACGTGTTTTTCAGAGCTCCCAACAGCTGCTGGAGAACTTCACCAGAACGACTGGTTTTCACCATGCCAGTCCAGTTTGTGTTCACCCTCCCCCATCTAACTCCTAAGCCGTGTGTTCCTGCACGCAGTATCCGGGCCATTAACCACTTCACTGCCACACGTTTCACCGATGTTTATAACTCTGAAATGATAATTCAGCCCCTGGTGTTTCTCACCACCACTGAGGAGCTGACATCCCAGTTCAACTCTGTCTGCTTAAAGACTCTGGATCATGTCGCTCCTGTTAAAACTAGAAAATCAAAACTCAGAGCAGAACCTTGGCTGAGTGACGTCACCAAGGCTGTTAGGCAGCAATGTAGGAGGGTGGAGTGCAAATGGAGGAAAGACAGGCTGCAGGTCTCTTTTCAAATACTTAAAGAGAGTTGGCACTGTTATCAGAAAGCAATAAAAGCTGCTAAATCCAAATACTTTTCTGATATCATAACCTCAAACTCTCACAGCCCATGTGTCCTCTTCTCTAGCCTAAACTCTGTTCTCCACCTCACTGAACCATCACCTCTAGAAGCCTCGACTGAGCTGTGCGAGAACTTCTTACATTTCTTTTTGGAAAAAAATGCAATCACCCGGAATCTCATTCCCCCTCCAGCTCATGACCCATCTATCCCACCTCAATCTGTAGCTCTATTTGATCATTTTGAACCCATCACTCTGTCTTCTCTAGAGCAGGCCATGTGCAGCTTGAAACCTTCTGGTTCCCCCTTTGATGTGGTCCCCCCTCAACTACTAAAGAAATAAATAAAAAATAAATAAATAAATAAACGTAAACCCCTCACCTTCCACTTAGCTGTTTGCTCGTAAATCCTTTGTGATATAGCAGGAGATGGAGAGGGAAATCTTCACAGCCTTTTGAGAAGCCTGGATGTTTGTTGCAGAGTTCGCTGGTCGGAAGCTTCGCTTTCATCTTCCGTGAATTTTGTCTTATTTCCAAAATACTGTACCGCAATTTTATTTTACACTTCTTGTAAACAATTGTGCTCTTGTAGAGCTCTGTCTTCCCTTGGAACATTGTATGTAGGATCTGAAATGATTTTTAAAGACGAAGCAGCGGGTTGAATCACACTGTCTCCCTCCTCCATGCTAGCAGGCTCCATTCAGATAAAGGGAGCTGGCTAACTAGCGTGATGTACGGTGGCCTACACGGCTCATTTCTACGGTGGCTGAATGGGGAGTAGGAGCTGAAAAAATATAAAACTTAAATGCATTTTAAAATTGATTTTTGGACCTTTAGAAACAATTCAGAATCGCCAAGACTAAGAATCTAGATTCATCGAAAAATTGATTTTTTTCTGCACCCCTACAATCGACCATGAGATCCTCATTGCTAGGTTGGAGCAGTGGGTGGGCTTCACAGGGTCAGCCCTCAGTTGGTTCAGATCCTACCTCGCTGACAGATCATTTTGTGTCTCCACCAAGGATTTTAGTTCTGCAGCGGCAGAGCTAAAATGGGGGGTTCCGCAGGGGTCCATCCTGGGTCCCCTCCTATTCTCTTTATACCTTCTGCCACTTGGTGCTATTTTCTGGAAACACAACAACCCCTTTCACTTCTACGCCGACGACTGTCAAATTTACTTCCCCCTAAGTCACAATGGTACATGCTCGATTCAACCTCTGCTCGACTGCCTGGCTGACATCAGGGACTGGGTGGCTTTAAATTTCTTAAGTTTCAATGAAAAGAAGTCTGAAATCATGTTGTTCCCTCCCAATGACACGATCACGAACCACTGTATCGACCTTTCCGCTCTAGCCCTGTCAGGAAAACAAAGAGTCACTAATCTGGGTGTGATAATGGACCCTACCCTGAAACTTAACAATCATGTAAACATGACTGTTAAATCATGTTTCTTCCAGATTTCTGTACTATTTCCAGTACAGAAATAGTTTAAAAGTGATAACAAATGAAAAACTCTTACAATGGGCTTCAGTTTAGAAAGTCACCTCAGTTGGAATCAATCAACCTTTATTTATACAGGTTGATTGATTCCAACTGAGGTGACTTTCTAAACTGAAGCCCATT
>NC_056498.1:73061620-73065228 GCF_014905685.2 Nematolebias whitei | reverse complement strand
GACACCTGGGTTAAAATTAAATCTCAGGAAGTCCAACATTTTACTGATCACATCAACTCTGTGGATAAATACATGAAGTTCACACGAGAAGATGTAAAAAAAATGGCAAGTTGGCTTTCGTGGACTGTGAGGTCTCAGTCTCTGTTAGAGGACATTTGCAAACCGAGGTGTACAGCAAACCCACCCACACAGACCAGTATTTGCAGTTTGACTCCCATCACCCTTTGGAGCACAAGTTAGGAGTCATCAGGACTCTGTATCACAGAGCAGACAGCATCCCTACTAACTCGGGAGCCAGGCAGAAGGAGAAATCCTACACATAACAGGCTCTAGAGCAATGTGGATATCCTAACTGGGCCTTCCTGAAGGCAGAGAAGAAAGCCAAACAGGACTCCAGTCAGCCATCATGTGAAAAGGAGGAACCCAGACCCAGACCAGTGGTCATTCCGTATGTTGAGGGAGTATCAGAGAAACTGAGATGTTTATTTTCTAAACATAACATCCCAGTGGCTTTTAAACCCCAAAATACATTACGGCAAAGACTGGTCCATCCCAAAGATCCAGTCCCCCGGCACAAACAGAGTAATGTTGTGTGTGCTGTTCAGTGTCAGGAGGGCTGTGATCAGTCTTACATCGGGGAAACAAAACAGCCACTGGCCAAAAGGATGGCCCAGCACAGAAGATCAACATCATCAGGCCAGGATTCTGCGGTCTACACTCATCTCCAGGCCAGCGGTCACTCTTTCAAGGATGAAGATGTTCACATCCTGGACAAAGAGGAACGATGGTTTGAGAGGAGTAAAGGAGGCCATCTTTGTGAAAAGAAATCGTCCATCATTAAACAGGGGTGGAGGCCTCCGGGTTCAACTGTCCCCCTCTTACAATGCTGTTATTGCTAGTATCACTCAGCCCTCTGTGAATAGTAAACAACCATCAGTTTGTTAATGATCCATTGTTAGGCTGATGGTCCTTCTTGAGCATGTGATCAGCTGGTTTTGGTTGTCAACAGCAAACTGGTTGATCCACTCTGAGAAGGTGCTATTTAAGAGACTGAGCTGAATACAGCACCTCAGACTGAGGAAGTCTCTTGGATGAGAGACGAAACGTTTCTATATTTTTTTTTGCTTTGTGTTGATTTTTTTTTTTTTTTTTGAATGTCCAGAGGACCAGATTGAACTTTTTTGGATTAACTGTCTGTGTGTTTCAGAGGTAAAGGTCCACCTCTCAGAACTAACTCTTACTCTTTGTCATGTTTTATAAAGTCTAAAGTCCATTTTCTCTTGTCTGCCTTTAAAAGTTACTCTTCTTTTAAAAGTGAAAAATAAGACAAATGATTATCTTAAAGATTACTTAACACACATTTTCATGAATAAACATTCAGGTATGACATATTTTGAAATAACATGCAATGTTCATCAAAAGGTGTCACTGTTCATCCTGTTGGATATTTCTTATCTAGACTGGTCCCATGGTTTTGATCTGCTCAGAGATGGGATTATAATGAAATTATGACCCGGTTCTGACTGGGTTAAACTGGGCCAGCAGCTCTGAGAGAGTCTCCCTGGGATTTCAATATCAGTCAAGGTATAGAGTTTAATCTGCTTGCCACATCACGTAGGAAGGCCTTTGAAGCACCGTCTCATATTTCCTAACACATCAGAACCACATAAGATCCTTTGCCATTGAGATCACACTTAGTCACGCCCCCTCATACACTGACAGGTTGAGCTCCCCTTCTGTGAAGGAGGAGTCCAGGACCCTATAAATGAGTAATGACACGGAACATCGGGGCTCTTCCGGGTCTGTGAACGCATCAGAGACCAGAGAGTCCAGCTCTGTAAATTGTAACCTTTTCCTTCTTTGATTTTACTACAATTGGTAAAACTGAATTGACATTTCCTTGATTTATTGATAATGAGAGTTGCCACTTCTGAGGGAGATTCGAGCCGGGGGGAAAGATGTGGGCTGGTGGGGGTTTTCCGGGTCCGGTGGCCCGCATCCAGCTCCCATCTTTAACAATCCCCTGAAAAGTAAATGTCATTAAACAAAGGGGTTCTAATGGTGTTATCTTCATGGGAACCATCCTAGCAGTAATACTCCTTTTCGATAAAGGAAGATATCAAAGTAGCAAGTTCGGATGTTCCTAAGCTTCGAGGTCAGTTGAACCAAAACTCATTAAAACGATCTGTCCGTTTCATGGGAAATTAGTTCATATTGGCAGTGAAGTTAACACAGTGACAGTTTTTTTTTTTACAATTACATTTACATTAGTGTCAACTAAGAAGTTAGTGAGCTGAGTTGAACACCTGTAAAACAAAGTCTGTTTGTTCTCAAGGAAATAAGATGCATCCTATTTTAAACAGTTTCAAACACAAAAACACATGAATGATGTTTGTTTGAGATGAGGTGAACTCTTTTTCTGTTTGAGCTGAGGTGAACGGTTTTCTGAGAAGAGGTGTTCTTTTCTGAGGTGGTGTTCCCCTACACAATACAATCTGTCAAAATTACACTGTAGTGACAGAGGTACAGTAATGAAATATCAAGCAACTTTTTTGTTCGGTGACTTCATCCGGTTTCTAAAAAAATTATAATTTAATAATGGGTGATCAGATTCTGGTAATATTTTCTTAGGATTCATTAAAGGTCAAATGCAAATGGAAAATGTGCTTATCTAAACAAACACCATATGTACTTAACATTGTAAATTATGTTTAAGAAATTTAAGATTGAAGAACACCACATAAGAAAAAAATATGGCTAAGTAACAAGTAGAAAATGTACACATATAAAAAACTGCATCTAACTACTTATCATCTATCTATCCATCTATCCATCCATCTATCTATTAAAATATATGTCACACATGTATGTTCTTTATGGCACGTGCAAGCTCTCCCAGCATCCCAAAGAAGGCTTGATTGAAGGCAGCATTCTGTGCAATCTCCTCCCTTCGTAGGACTGGTTCCTATTCCCTTGCCACTTTCTATTGCTGCTGCCTCCTGTTCCCTTGACTTACGGATTTCTTCCAAAAAAAGTTGTGAGTGCTGTTCCCGCTGTGTCCGGTTCAGTTCCTCATCTTCTTTCAGCGCCGAAACAAGACATTTGTCTTTACTCGACACCTCTCTCTCTCTTGCCTAGAAAGAAAAAAATGGCAGGTGGTTAATCCAGTCTAGATACTGTTTTTGAATAAATGCATAAAACAAAGAAAGGTGCTGCTACGGAAGACAGATCTTTGTTGTTTGGACGATCAATTTTGTGATTCTACACATAATACAAACTTTTTACTGTATTACTAGTAAACAGATGATGAGTTACTCAAAGCAGTCTGCTCCTCAGATAAATAATATTAAATTATTATTTGTATATATAAATATCCTGATGCATGCTCAATATATGTCTCATATGTATGTATATATAAATGTTTCTGTTAACTTATTTTATATATGAATATTTCTGTTCAGTGCCCTGAGACAACTTCTGTTGTGACTTGACACTGTATAAATAAACTGAACTGAATTAAATCTGATGAACCAGATTCTACAAAAACATTTATATTTAAATCTAAAAAAGTTTAGTCTGGTCCTCTGGACGTTCAAAAAAAAAAAAAA
>NC_056498.1:73059651-73061520 GCF_014905685.2 Nematolebias whitei | reverse complement strand
AAAAAAAAAAAAAACATAGAAATGTTACGTATTTCATCTGAAAGACTTCTTCAGTCTGAGGTGCTGTATTCAGCTCATAGCTATTTATATGACTGAGCTGAATACATCTCCTCAGACTGAAGAAGTCTTTCAGATGAAAGAAGAAACATTTTTACATTTTTGTTTTTGTTTGTTTGTTTTGTTTTTTGAATGTCCAGAGGACCAGACTGAACTATTTTAGATTTTTCTACCTGGATTATTGAGCATGCATCAGGATAGCTATATTTAAAATTCTATATTTTTCTTCATCATTTGATGTATTTGCACTCATTGTGGTTTTGTTTCTTGTATGCAGATTATTTTTAGCTTGGATTTAAAGTGTAATTCTTGTTTTCTGATTTGTACATCTGTGGGTTAGAATAATGTTGAACCAAAGGCTGTGTCTCTTCTTTAAACATGTTTGAGGGAAATATTCCTGAGAGATCCAATATGTTTGTGTCTTTTTATGATTTTTCAGTTGAATTAACTTTAATTAACAGATTATTTAATAAAGTCAAAGGAAAAACAGGATTTTTCGATAAAGCCGGCACCGTTTATTTATTTTTAATCTTCACTGATAAAAAAAAATGTATTTTTTTAATACATACATTTTTTTTAAAAAACGTTTCCACCCCTGACCCTCCCGCCTGCCAAGGCTCGAATCCATCCTTTGTGAGCGAGCGAGGCCGGGGCTCGAGGTCTGGCCTCGCGGGCTTCAACGGCTCGGCAGCTCATATGATCCTCCGCAGTGACACCGCTCGCTCGAATTCTATCGTCGGTCACCAAACACAAAAAACGCCTGGACTTTAGCATTAAACACGGCGTTGTCATTATTGTTTTTAAAATCTTAAAAATAGATCCAGCCACTGCTCCGCATCCAGAGAAATTGCAAATGGAGGATCAGTGAAAAGTTTCTGAGATCCAGTGACTACTCCCCCTGACCATTCAGAGTCCTGCATTCATGTTTCAGTCCGGACTCAGCTCGACTGAGCTCGCTCAGTCCCACCAGAGAAGCAGGGACAAAAAGAGGTCCTGAATCAGCCTCAAATCAGCTAAAATACTAGCTAAAGTACTGGTGCAAAAGGGTTTTTTTCTGTGGCGGGCTGCCCAGAATTGGGGCAGTGCAAAAGGGGTAAAACCGTAAAGAATCGGGATGAAGAGGAGCGCAGGAAAAGGGGCATAACATACCTCTTTGCCACTCCCGATTTGCTCATGCAGTACCACACCTCCTACCTCGGCGCCATGTCATACGCTTTTTTAAATCCACAATGGGGCAATGAAGTTATTTCTGAAACTCTATGTACCACTCCATCAGAATCTTCAAAGTAAGCAAGCAAGCTCTTTCTCAGCATGAAACCATACTGCTGCTCACAAATACCTCTCGTCCAACTCTAGCTTCCACAACTCTCCATGATCTTCATCATGTGGCTCATTAATTTACAGTAATTCCTGATGCATGCTCAATAATCCAGGTAGATTTGTTGGCAGCTCAGAACATCACATACAGAACACCATGTACTTTGAGGATAAAGTGAGGGATGTCAGTGAGGGATGTCATCATGGAGACTGATGAAACAATGGTTTCTTTTGATGTCACATAACTCTTTATGTGCATTCCTGTTGATGATGCAGTAGAGGTGGTCAGTTTAAGATTAAAATCAGACACCACTCTGAGCAGGAAGACTACGCTTTCCACAGAACAACTGTGTCAACTCTTGAAACTGTGCCTGCAGTCAACCTACTTCACATATGGGGAGCAATATTATAGGCAGAAACATGGGTGTGCTATGGGGTCTCCAGTTTCTCCTATTGTTGCCAACCTGTACATGGAGGAGGTAGAAAAGAGAGCCT
>NC_056498.1:72987267-73059551 GCF_014905685.2 Nematolebias whitei | reverse complement strand
AATGGGCTTCAGTTTAGAAAGTCACCTCAGTTGGAATCAATCAACCTTTATTTATACAGGTTGATTGATTCCAACTGAGGTGACTTTCTAAACTGAAGCCCATTGTAAGAGTTTTTCATTTGTTATCACTTTTAAACTATTTCTGTACTTCTATGCATACAAAGCAAAAAGTTTCTGGAACTATCAGTCCACATTCGAGCTGATAGTAATTCTCTGTATTTACATGAGCTGTTTTTACTTAGAACTGTTTGTTAAAAACCAAACATGTCAAAGTTTAAACGTATCAAAGCTATCTTACACTGTCATTGTTTTTCTCCTCACCCTTAAACTGATACAGATGATTTCAACTGATACAGATGGTATCAGAAACTCATTACAATAAGCATTTAATCAACTGAACCTGTACAAGATGTTTTGTTCTGATCAAAGAGTGTTCCAAGCCAAACACTTATGTGCCACTCTTACCAAATAAGTCAGTTCTAACAGCAAGGCTTTGAAGTTCACCTCTGGTTTCTGACCAGAGGTGGATTTCCCTCCATGCAAGGAGCGTTGGCCAAAAATCTTACTCTGTCCTGTGTGGTGTCTTTTTTTCTTTTGGGTACGAGAGAAAATACCTAACACCCATATTGTCCAAAAATAACCCGGAGACAGTAATACATGCATCCATTACATATAGGCTTGATTACTGCAATTCGCTCCTGTTTGGTATCAGTCAGACCTCCATTGCACGACTACAACTGGTCCAGAATGCAGCAGCCCAATTTTTAACCAGTACAGGCAAAAGAGAGCACATTACTCCAGTCTTGGCCTCACTGCACTGGCTACTGGTTCACCTTTGAATCCAGTTCAAAATACTCCTGTATGTCTACAAATCGTTGAATAGTAATGAAGTTTTCTGTAGGTTGTTTGATTTCTTCTTATCACGTCTCACTCCTTCCTCCTCTGTCTGTCATCTTCTCACTTCTAAGGGTCCTTCTACTGCAACTTTTCAATCATCACCCACAACTCTGAGGGGGACATGGCCAATTTCCACCAATCAGAATAGGGAAACTGAACTTTGATTTAACTTTTACCAACTAAATTAAGCATTACCTTAATTCACTCTGCTGAAAAGTCCTCAAATAAAAGAAATGTAAAACACTTATATCATCTTTTTTAAGTGACATTTTAATTAATGATGTTAATTAATTAAAACTACTTTTGTTAAACTACAGTTAAGCTACAGATTTTTGTCAGCTGTAAAAGAAAACAGTAAGGAAAGTTATTAGTTATTCCCAGTAAACAATTATTTTATTACAGAAAAACAGTATTACTTTTCCATAATATTAGAAGTCTGTGTCAGTCCTCTGAATGGAGCAAAGTGGGGAGACCATGGGTGTTACACTACAAAGGAATTCCTTTGAACAGGGACAAGGCTCTTTCTGTTATCATCTTGATTTACGAACATTGAAGGGTGGTTTTGGTTGGATAGTGGTACAAGGTGTTACCAGAACTTTCTTGGTTTAAACTCAAAACATCCATTTTGTGTCCATGTTGGGTTCACAGAAAGGGCTTTCAAATTTACCTGACAATTTTATGGTTTGCAAAACAGTGAAAGTCTCTTTAGGACATTGTCCAGACTTGGGAGTTGTTGTGCAAACTAAACGGTTTCAGGACTGACTGGAAAGGAAATATTTTCTTTTTTTCATTAGGGGACATCGTCACAGAATGAACTCACGTAGTTCCAATATATTAGAAAATAAAAGAATGGTATAACACTGAGGGCAATGTATAACCCTACATAGTAATTTTATTATGTCCATATTGATTCTTGAAGTAAATATGTATGTGGTGCAGCTGTGGCGGCAGTTGAAGGAAAACTTGTTGAACTGTGTTAATTGGGTTTCTTGCTTTAGTAATGGCTTACAGCACAATTTAATTTTCTGTTTCTTTCTGTTATTTATGGTTTCTGTAGCATCATAAATGATATGGTACTAAGTGGTCTATAAATGTAGGCAGGACATCATTGAAAACTCAGGAATGAAATGCATGGCTTGCCACCAAAATTTTCCATTTGCAAAAAGGTAGAATGTAGGTTGTAGGTTGCTGCCTTTCCTGCTTGTTGTGCTAGAGATAAAAGCAGTTTAAACAGATTTCAACATCCATCCATCCATTTTCTTTACCCGTTTATTCCATTTTGGGTCATGGGGGTCGCCGGTGCCCATGTCCAGCAATCACTGTGCGAGGGGCAGGGTACACCCTGGACAGGTCGCAAGTCCATCACAGGGCCACATAGAGACAAACGAGACAAACAACCATTCACTTTCTCACTCACGCCTAGGGACAATTTAGTCACCAATCAGCCTAACATGCATGTTTTTGGTCTGTGGGAGGAAACCGGAGCACCCGGAGAAAACCCACGCATGCACGGAGAGAACATGCAAACTCCACCCAGAAAGGCCCCTGGACCGGGGTTTGAACCAAGGACCTGCTTGCTGAGAGGCAGCAGCTCTACCAGTTGCGCCACCATGCACCCAAAATATTAAACAATAGATTGTAATTAAATAACTAATTTTTAAATGTAGACTGTGAACTGATAAATTTAGATGTTCACTTTCAGGACATGTTAAAAAAGAAGAAACTTAACCATGACGTGGACCCTCAGTGGAAAGGTCGTCAGAATGAATCCCTCCCGTGGACCTTTCTGGGTGGAGTTTGCATGTTCTCTCCGTGCATGGGTGGGTTTTCCCTGTATTAGTCTGATTGGTAACTTAAATTGTCCTTAGGTGAGAGAGAGAGGGAGTGAATTGTTGTTTGTCTCTGTTTCCCTGTGATGGACTAGAGACCTGTCCAGGGTGTCCCCTGTCTTTCCCACAGTGACTGCTGGAAATGGGGAGTCACCCCCACAACCTGGAAAGAAAGGAGCAGGTAAAGATAATGGATGAATGGACTGATGAAAACGCTTATAAACAAAAACAAAGACTGAAGAGAAAACAATAATTTGTGGAAGAAAAGCATTTTATGGAATTGTATTATCAAGGAAAAGCAAAGGAGACAATTTGTGTTTATTTACAGAGATGCAGCAGGAAGGTGACTGGAGGAGAAAAAGAAGTAAAGAACATCCAGGATGAGAATTCTCAGAGTTAATGAGAAAAGTGTCAGACTGAGAGGGACGCTATCACAAGATGAAGGTAAGGCAAAAAAGAGAGAGAAATAAAAAAAGAGGATTTCCACTGACAAATGGGTGAAGGGGAAGTGGGAGGGAAATGGGAGGGAAGGTGAGATAATTCAGAAAAGTAATGCAGTATTGAACTGAAGTCCAATCTGTCAATGGTTTTCAGGCACTGCAGCTGCCAGTCTCAAACCTTCCTCCATCAACCAACCTCACTGCACAGATCTAAACAAATCACAAAGAAAATGACATTTAAATGCTTCCTTTAAAACATTTCCCTTGGGCAAAAACAAACAAACAAAACAAAACAAAAAACGCTTAGGAGCTAATTACAAGCAGTAAGAGTGGAACTTTCTGTCAACACTGCGGCCCTCAGAGCAGAACTTGACCAAGTTAAGCTAAGTGTTACAGAGGCTGAGAATGGGTTGTCTGTGTGCTCAGATGAGGCTATGCATGGGACCGTGGTGGAATTGAAGGGTGAGGCGGATGGGCTGAGAAGAAGGCTTGAGTCCATAGAGGGGAATATGCAATGGAACAATATTAGAATTATTGGAGTTCCTGAGTTGCTGGGTTCGTGAACTCCTACAGTGATGACGAAAAATGCTAAAGGAGGTGCTGAAGCTGGACAAGTCGCTACTAGTTGACTACGTACACCAGACACCACGCAGAAAAGGCTTGGATAATAAATCGAGAGTTATTGTGGCCAGGCTGCATTATCATCAAGATTGTGTAGATATTACAATGAGAACGCAGCGGTGGTGGCCTGATTCACTTCAAAGAATCATCCATATTCATCACGGCAGATTACACCCCAAGTGTGGCAAAGGTATGAGCAGTGTTCACGGAAGTGAGGCGACTCCTGTGTTAACCGACCGAGTGTCTAGTATGGACTTCTTTTTCCTGCACGGCTTCACATCATGTATTGAGGGATGGACAAGGTGTTTGTCGACTCCGTTAAAGCGATGGAGTACATCAAGAAGAATGTCATTCCAGCAACAGGCGGCGAGGAGTGGAAGAAACCAGAGGATCGGCTTCCCTCAACCAGCATTCTTCTTAAGCTTGTGCTTGACTCAATGTTTGGCTGTTAGGTCCTTTAATGGTGGTATGTACAACATTTTATTTGTTTTGGAGGACAAGTGTACAGTGTTAACGCTCTGCTTTCATGAGCTATGAGCTAAACTCAAAGATCTAAGACTGTTATGGACAGAATAGGCCTTTGTATCTCAAATATTGTTCACAAATGCGTGTAAATCTGTTTTAGTGAGCACTTCTCCTTTGCCAGGTTAATCCACACCTCAAAGATGTGGCATATCAAGATGCTGATTAGACAGCATGATTATTGCAGTTTGCTTTAGGTTGACCAAAACAAAAGGCCACTCTAAATTGTGCAAATTTACTGTATTGGGGGGGGGGGGTGTCAGTATCTGGTGTGACCACTATTTGCCTCACGCAATGCAATACATCTCATTTGCATTGAATTTATTAGGTTGTTTCTGTGTTGAACTGTGAGTATCCTGAAAGAAACAAGATCCTGAGAGCTTAGGGTGTGACTGTACAGTCTTTGTTACATTTTAGAATATATATGAAAACAGCAGGTTTAGGCTGTACTTGCAAATGTAGGTATACCAGTGAAAAGGTCTGCAAGTAGATAATGGCCACAGTCAGAGGCGGACTGGCCATCGGGAGCGCCGGGACACTTCCCGGTGGCCTGGTTGCCGAGGAACGGGACTAAAGGCTCGGTTCGGGTCGCACGGACTTTATTATTTTAAATAAACAATTCACTTTTGCCTGGGCTCAGGTCTCACGCTGCACTGCAGCGACGGAGAAAGCCTGGCACATCCCCCGGCCGGGCCGGCCCCCTCCCTTCCTTTTCTGTGTGTCACTCACAAAGCAGAGACACACACACACACAGCGCCCGCCCCCCTCCCCGCCCTAGGACTCGCGCTCCCGACGGTGTTGGCGCGCGGTGCGTGCATCTCTGAGTTGTAGAATGGAGCAACAGAGACAGCCAAAGAAGAGGAAAGGTGGAGCAGAGAGAGAGAGGATAAAAAAGAGAAAAGCTCTGGCCGCAGATGCTGCTAAGTGCTATAAATTAATGTTTGTTCGTAATGGAGCAGGTAAGAGAAACACTTGTGTTGAAAAAATTGAACTCTGGCACAGTTTATCAGCACAGCTTAATATCCACATGCTAGCTTCACTTTGAGGGACCTAAGTGGGCCAAACTGACTTAATATAACAAATGTTTTTAAGTTTTTACAAAGAATATTGCAAATTTTATAATATGGGTTAGGATCTGAAAAAAGTTTAATGTTGAAATGTCTAGGAATTCAGATTTTTTTGTATCTAAAAAAGTTAAGTCAGGTCCTCTGGACAAATAAAAAAAAAAACTTGTTGAAACTTTTGTCTTTAATCCAAAAAACTAAGTTCAGTCTGAGGAGTTGCAACAAGCTCAGTTTCAAATAGCCTCTTCTCATAGTGGATCAACCAGTTTGTTGTTAACATCCAGAACTAGCTGTTAACATAAGGAAGACCTGCAGCCTAACAACCCCTAACAATGGTTTCTTTTCACAAAGATGGCTTCCTTTACTCCTCTCTCAAACCATAGTTCCTCTCTATCAAGGATGAGCACATCTTCATCCCTGAAAGTGACTGCTGGCCTGCAGATGAGTGTAAACTGCCGAGTCTTGGCCTGAAGATGTTGCTCTTCTGTGCTGGGCCAAAGAGCAACATCATCAGGCCAGGAGAACTCTGTGGTTTACACTCATCTGCAGGCCAGCAGTCACTTTCAGGGATGAAGATGTGCTCATCCTTGATAGAGAGAAGTGTTGGTTTGAGAGAGGAGTAAAGGAAGCCATCTTTGTGATGAGAACTCATCCATGATTAAACAGGGACAGAGGCCTCTGTGTCCAACTGTAGCCCTCTTACAATGCTGTTATTGCTGGTATCTCTCAGCCCCCTGTGAATAGCAAACAGCCTAGAGCACTAACGATCCATTGTTAGGCTGATGATGGTCCTCCTTTATCATGTTAACAGCTAGTTCAGAGTCAGAGTCAGTCAGAGTCAGAGTTTCTTTATTGTCATTCGCACCTCATGTGGTACATGTGGTGGAGCGAAATTATGTACACAGGGTCCCAGTTACATCCAACAATAAAATGTATAAGAAAAACAGTAATAACATCTAAGATATGAACTAAGAAAAACATCAACTAAATATACACTAAGCACTCATAACATAAAACATTGAACATCACCACAAACATGAACATGAGTCTGTGAGCAGATGTGCACGCATGAACACATCAACATTGAAACAGATCAGCAGCAACATGAAACAGATCAGCAGCAACATGATATGGTTTTTCACAGTGATTATTCTAGTTAGAGATTCATGAGTCTAACAGCCTCAGGGTAGAAGCTGTTCCTCAGTCTAGTGGTTCTACACTTAATGCTCCTTAACCTCCTTCCTGAGGGGAGTGGGGCAAAAAGTGTGTGTGCTGGGTGGGTGGGGTCCTTCATGATGCAGGTGGCCCTCTTCCTGCATCTGGAGGTGTAGATGTCTGTGATGGTGGGGAGACTGACTCCAACAGATTTCTGTGCAGCCTTCACCACTCTCTGCAAAGCTTTTCTTTCTGCAGCTGTGCAGCCTCCATGCCACACATTGATGCTCGAGCACAGGATGCTCTCCACTGCACACCTGTAGAAGGAGGTGAGGACTGAGCTTCCCAGACCAGCTCGCCTCAGCCGTCTGAGGAAGTAGAGTCTCTGATGAGCTTTCTTGATCAGGCTGGTGGTGTTGTTGCTCCAGCTGAGGTTGTCATTCATGTGTACACCCAAGTACTTGTAGCTGGAGACCACTTCCACCGCAGATCCTCTTATGTTCAGGGGGGTGTAGGTGTTTTTGTTCCTTCTGAAGTCCACAATCATCTCCTTTGTCTTCTTCACATTGATGTGAAGGTTATTCTCTCTGCACCAGCTCTCCAGGTGTTCCACCTCCTGCCTGTAGCTGGACTCATCATTGTTTGTGATGCATCCCACCACCGCTGTATCATCTGCAAACTTTACAATGTGACAGCCTGGATGGGTAGCTGCACAATCATATGTGAGCAGAGTAAACAGGAGGGGGCTCAACACACATCCCTGAGGGGAGCCAGTGCTGAGGGTTATGGTGGAGGAGGAGAGGTTGTGGATCCTCACTAACTGTGGTCTGTTTGTTAAAAAGTCTAGTACCCAGTTGCAGATGGAGGGGCTTAGTCCTAGTGTGGATAGTTTGTCCATCAGGGTTTGGGGGATCATGGTGTTGAAGGCGGATGTGAAGTCCACAAAGAGCATACGGACGTAAGAGTTTTTCTGCTCCAGGTGGTTGAGTGCAGTGTGGACCACAGAGGAGATTGCATCCTCTGTTGATCGGTTCTCACGGTATGCGTACTGATGAGGGTCCTCGTTGATGTTCAGGATGTTCTGGATGGATGGTTCTGGTTCTACTTCTGGATGTCAGCAACAAACTGGTTGATCCACTATGAAAAGAGACTATTTGAAACTAAGTTTGTTGCAGCTTCTCAAACTGACAGTCTTTTGGATTAAAGACTAAACGTTTCAACAAGTTTTTTTTTTTTTTAATCTGTCCAGAGGACCTGACTTAACTTTTTTAGAATTTCTACCTGGATTATTGAGGATATTTTGTGTATACCCTTCATTACTCCAATAAATTATCTGAATATTAAAATCCTTGCATTACAATATTTTATTTAAACTTTATTTTACCAGGTAAAGTTCCGTTGAGATTAAGACCTTTTTTTTTGTTATATGAATAGCCAATACATATAAATAGTCAATAAGTGAAAACTCAGTTAGACGTGTGCAAACAACATGCATTCAAAGTGCGCTCAATTGAACTCAGTCTTGGTGGTTTGCGTTAATCAGGTGGTGGTGGCCTGGGATGGTATCAAAATTCCCGGCCTGGATTATTGTCCCAGTCCGCCCCTGGCCACAGTGAATACCTGAGTAATGTGGGAATAAAATATTTCTGAAAATGCATTAATGGTGTTTGAAACAGGGCCCTCTCTGAATTATGTTACTTCTCTGAATAGCAATCATGAAAAAACTGTTGAATTATATCTAACACAGGAATTAAAAGTCATTTTCAGGGAAAAAGATTAAAGAGAAGATTTTTCAGAACTTCATTTATTCTCTAATAAAGACTATAAAATGTTAGTCATTGACACACATTAAAGGCTTAAATGAGCATGTGTCACTTTTTCTTCAGAGTAACTTTTAGTTTTAGTCAGAAAAAAAAACACTTTAATATTGGAGGAAATTGGAAATAGAAGATGAATGCAAATACATCTGTCCTTCAGACACCTCTGTCTGATTCACTGTCAGACTGGTTGATTCTGTTCTCTCCTTTCACTTCCAAGTAGTTCCTACTTTTAAAATACTTCTCCAAGTAGTTAGAAATATCTCATCTTTTTCATGGAAAATACATTTCTGCATTCTAGGACTGCACTTGCTGCATCAAAAAAGAGGTGTCAAGCCTGAACCATCTGTTCATGAAATCTTCTTTTCACGGCTGAGTCATATTTCAAATTACAGCAGCCCACTGACAAACATTACCATACCTCAGTGGTTGAGTCTAAATTTTTACATACAAAGGAAAAATACAGCACAACTTTTGTTAATTCTTGGATTTTATGCATTAGGACATAGTAAAATTATTTGTTTTTTCTAAAAATTCACACAGCATATTTTACAATACATCTTTATGGGCAGCACAATGGATTAGTGGTTAGCACTGTTGCCTCACATCAACTAGATCCAGGGTCCAGTACCTGATCTGGGTTGTTTCTGTGTTTGCACATTCTCCCCATGTTTGTGTGGGTACAGTTTGTGTGGGAACATTATAGACAACCCTCAGCACCCTCTTCATCCGACTGTCACACAACAACAGAGTGTCTTCAGTCAGAGGCTTCTTCAAATCCGCTGTAGGACAGACGCTACAAGAGATCCTTCCTGCCCACAGCCATCAACATCTGGAACAAGTCTTTAATGAAACCAGGATGATGAGTTACAACAACATATAATTGCCCTCTGGGATTAATAAAGTATTTTTGAATTTGAATTGAATTAAAGCATGATGAACTCCATATTGTTCAGTCATAACAATAACAAGAACAATTGTTTATCCAAAAGCATGGCTGATGTTTTTTCTTCTTAGCATTGTGTTTACATACACCTGTATGCTCCACAGCAGCAAAATGACAAAAGCCTTACTTTAATAGAGGCTGTCACACTAATGATCAGTTAATCAATACATTTGATCAACAGCTCCTGGCTGATACTGAACCTCTTAAATTCTCTAGAAGCAGGCTTGTAGCATTTTCTGCACACAGCTTTTCCATTTAACTTTATTTTTGATTAATAAATAACAACTAGGTGAGATTTGAAATAGGTTTTGTATATTTGAGGTACCATTTAAATTATTTTAAAACCTGGTAAAGACATGCTCATTTTTAATGTGCCCTAGAATTTACAGAGGGTGTACTTTCCTTTCCCTATATGACTGTAAGCCTAATCAAGCTGAACTTGTAGTAAAAATAAAATGTACAAAGCAACAGAAACATCTGGAAATACACAAATGCATGCATATATACAGTGGTGCTTGAATGTTTGTAAAACATTAAGAATTTTCTATATTTCTGCATAAATATGACCTAAAACATCATCAGATTTTCACACAAGTCCTAAAACTAGATAAAGAGAACCCAGTTAAGCAAACAAGACAAAAATGTAATTGGTCATTTATTTATTGCAGAAAATTGTCACATTTTTGCCCCTTCTTGCCATAGTTTTCTGTTTCTGTCTGTTTTGCCTATCACCCATCCTTCAACTCAAGCCTGCTCCCTCCAAGCCTTGCCACGCCTTCCTTGTTTCTCCACAGCAGTCAGCACTCATCAGCTTCACCTGTTCTCCTGCCTTTATAAGCTCCACGTCCACAATCCACCAATGCCAGATTATCAAACCTTTCAAAGCAGTAGATGTCCAGTGTTCATGCCACAGCCTTGTTTGACTTCACAATTCTGACCTCTTACCTACCTCTTGGTTTCAAATCAGTTCAATTCAGTTTATTTATATAGCGCCAAATCACAACAAAGTTGTCTTAGGGCACTTTACAGGAACATTCACATACATAAAAGCCAATTAGTAAAGTTCTCTATCTAAGGAATCCAGCAGACAAGTTGAATCTTGGCTTTGTTGCAGTCTCCCATCCTGAGAAAGCACAGTGGCAACAGTGGAAAGGAAAATCTCCCTTTTAGAAGGAAGAAACCTCCAGCAGAACCAGGCTCAGGACAAGCGGCCATCTGCTTTGACCGGCTGGTTGAGAGGACAGGAAGGAGAGACAGACGAACATAGAATGGTAGGTCCAGGTGTATCTGAAGGACAAAAAAATACATGTTAATGATAGAACAAATAATTACAAATACAAAACAGGTGGAGCAGAGTAAGTAAAGACAGTAGCAGAGTGAAAATTGTGGTCAGTTTGTCCTCCAGCAGTCTAAGCCTATAGCAGGATAACTAAGGGACAGCTCAGGAAACCCAAGCCGACCCTAACTATACGAATTAGCAAAAAGGAAAGTCTTTTCCTCGCCTTGCTTATACCCTGCCTGGTAGAACTATTAAAAGGTCTATACTCTAAAAAATCTGCAGGACCAGATGAACTTCCACCTTATTTCTTAAGGCTGGCCGCTCATATCATTGCAGTATCGGTGTCCCACATCTTTAACCTGTCCATAAGCGAAAAATAACTAAATAACCTAAAACTTCATTCCAGACACTTAGAAAACAGCTTTTGTTCTACCTTTGCTGAAGGGAGGTGTCCCCACTCCACTGAATAATTGACCAATTTCTAAATTCTGCATTTTAGCCATGGTTCTAGAAAAACTGATAAACTCTCAAATTAAAAAGTATTTGGACTCATTTAACATCTTACCTCCCCATCAATCTGGTTTCAGGAAACAACACAGCACAACCACTGCTTCACTGAAGGTTTTTAATGACATTGTTGAAGAACTGGATGCTAAGGATTATTGTGCTACACTTTTCTTAGACCTGTCTAAAGCTTTTGATACTGTGGATCATGACATTGTGTCAGAAGTTCTCAGAAATTGGTTTCTCGAATCACATCATTGGTTGGTTCTCTAACTATCTTTCAGACCGGAGGCAATGTGTTCAACATAATGGTACTTCCTCCAGTTATTTAACAGTCAAAAATGGTGTACCAAAAGGTTCAGTCTTAGAACCCACCCTCTTTATAATCTACATAGGTAATGTAGGTCAGATCATCCCTGATGCATCCTTACACTTTTATGCTGATGACGCAGTTGTTTATTGTCGAGCTAAAACAGTTGCTAAGCTAAGGTGTTCCAGCTTTTGCAATCCACTTTCACCATCATCCAGTCAGATTTGTTCCATCTCAAAATTGTCCTAAACGCCAACAAAACCAAAGGGATGATTTTTTTCCAACATGAAGTCGATCCCAGAAGTTCTTTGATTTTATCCTCAAATGGTGTCCCTATTGAGTTTGTCGATTCCTACAAATGGGCAGCACGGTGGCGCAACTGGTAGAGCTGCTGCCTCTCAGCGAGCAGGTCCTTGGTTCAAACCCCGGTCCAGGGGCCTTTCTGGGTGGAGTTTGCATGTTCTCTCCGTGCATGCGTGGGTTTTCTCCGGGTGCTCCGGTTTCCTCCCACAGACCAAAAACATGCATGTTAGACTGATTGGTAACTCTAAAAATTGTCCCTAGGTGTGAATGAGAAAGTGAATGGTTGTTTGTCTCGTTTGTCTCTATGTGGCCCTGTGATGGACTTGCGACCCGTCCAGGGTGTACCCTCGCTCAGTGATTGCTGGACATGGGCACCAGTGACCCCCGTGACCCAAAATGGAATAAACGGGTAAAGATAATGGATGGATGGATGGATGGATTCCCACAAATACTTGGGTTTCTTGGTCGACTCGCATCTCTCTTTTAAGCTTCACATGGAAAACCTAGTAAGGAAACTGAAAGTTAAATTGGGTTTCTTTTTCAGAAATAGATTCGGTTTAACACCGAATGCTAGGAAACACCTTTTAACTGCAAATTTCCTTCTCTCCACTGACTACGGTGACATTATTTACATGAACACTCCTACAAGCACCTTCCAGATGTTGGATGCTGTCTACCATGGTGCGCTAAGATTCATAACTGGCTGTAACTATCATACTTGATGGAGATGTGAAAGGTTACAGATGTTTTTCACTTACTAAAGTCAAATGTTATAACTCATTTTACAATGTGTGTTAAAAAGTTGTTTTTGTCTGGATCAGAGGGCTGCAGAGACACAGACCTTTCACCTCATAAAATTCAAGCGTAAGCAACAGGATACAGGAGTCGTTTGACTTTGCCTTTGTCTGCTAACATAACAACATTCTTTTAGGCTCTTGGTGAACAGACTTGGAGACGAAGTGTCATGTAAAGATCTTACCTGCTTGTATTTCAACCTGTGTTCCATCTTGCGAGATTAAACCTGGGATTAAGAAAATTATCTACCTCTCCTGTGTGACATATTTATTTAATGAGTTACAAGGATAATATTAAATTGTCCTAACAGTACCCACCGTTGCACCCTGTATTCACTGGTTAAACGGTCATCATTAACTTCATGCAGATTCTCTCAGTGGTACATTTTCATCTTTAAATCACTTCTCGGTCTGTTGCCTTCATACATCTCCTCCTACATGTCACTGTGTGAGTGCAGCTATACAGCGTACGTTCTCAGGACATTATTACATGCAGTGTTTCCTCTGTGAGGACTGAACTATGCAAAAGGGCCTTCTCCTACTCCGGTCCTGTTTCCTTGAATATCGTGCAAAAATATTTGAAGCTCTCGAACTTGACGTTTCTAAGTGGCTTTAAACTTCTGACAAGTTCCTGGGAAAAAACAATGTAGACAGGTTCCTGTTTTTAGTATTCTACACCGCCTTACAACCTAGCAGTTTTTTCACTACTTTTCATTTCAATTTTCCGTTTAGTTACCATTTTATTTTCACTTGTTAAAAAAAAAAAAATTGGACGCATCCTTAATGATTGTCTATTGTTGTCGTCGTTGTCCAGTGTTGTCATCAGTCTTTGTTAAAATTCAGGTCTCTCTTGTAAACGAGTCCCCGAGGCTCAAGGTTGAATGAACAAGGAAACATTTAGTACAAAAAAGCAGTTTTACACACAGGCTGAAGACTCAGGCTCTACATAGGATATAATAAAGGAGTAACATTACTTCTTTTGTAATGGTCATAAAACCATTTGTCTATTGAAAAAAAAAACTAAACTAAGGGTCCTCGAAGCATAAAAAAATAAAATAATAATAAAAGTAATTTGAATTAGACAGTTTTTTTTTTTTTTTTTGGTTTGTTTTTCAGGTTGGGATTGCTCTAAATGACTGACTAATTTGTTGTGGAAAAGTAATTTTCAAAAAGTCTCACTAAGCTTTTAAGTAAGGTGATCTATTTCCCGCCCAAGAAACACTTATGTCATAAAGTTAAGGGACCTTCCAGGGATGTTCAACGTTTTGTTTTGGCTGCTCTCTTCTGCAGGTGTCACAACAGCAATCTTGCATGAAAGATATGGTAAATGGACTACTTATATAGCATCTTTCTATCTTATGAAGACGCTCAAAGCACTTTACACTACAATCTGTGCCTCATTTACCCATTCATACAGCACTCTGCTAGATCTATACAAAGCTAATTGAACAAATCATTCTAATGAGACTAATCAGTGCTTTTAGATCACATTCATACTCCAAAGGGACACACATCGGAGGCAGTGAGGTGTTCAGTGTCTTGCCCAAGGACACTTCGGCATGTGACTGCTGGTGGATTCGAACCGCCCAACTCTTGCATTGGAGGATGACTGCTCTAACAACTCAGCCACAGCCGCCCAAGTGGCAATTGTTTTCATGCCAAGACGTCCTTTGTGATTCAATCTGGGTTCAAATCTGAATAAAAGACCACCAAAATAATACAATGTTCTTGGTCTATGGTATATTAGGTCAATTTGCATCCCTTCAAGAAGGAGGTTAAATATAATATTGTTTTGCTACACAAATTATTTACAGTATCTTCATAACCTAGTTATTTCTGATTCTCATTCATCTAGCACATGGCAAATCTAAAAAAGGAAAGAAAAAAACAATCTGTAGGTTTTTCTTTTTTGTATTTCTTTGGTTAAAACAATCAATGCTAACACATTTACTATGTTGTTTAATATATTCTTCCATCCCAGGCCTTAATATTGAAGATTTTTGTTTTGTGCCTTTGTATTTGTTGATAATTTGCTAACCTTGACCTAATGTTTCAGTGACTAGTTTAAGTAGTATTATGCTTGGTATTTATATGAAATGGTTTTAAGATCTGATTTGATAAAATAAATTATAAACTTTAACTTTATTTCAGTAGTAGTTATAGAGTTCAGTCTGCAGTTTAGCTGGTGAAAGCCTCACCTAAAAGTCTTACTTCATGTCCTCAACTGGTAAAAGTCTAAACCTTTGCATAGCAAACAGGAAATCTAACACATTTTAGTAATTTTTTTAAGTCAAGCCTTTTTCTTTCCCCCGTGATTTGTGACCTGTTTTCTGTAGGGTATTCAGATTCACATTAAACATATTTTACTGTCACTGCTTGTCTGAATAGATAAAGTAACTAATAATATGCGCCCTCTTCTTTTCGTGTGTTGTTCCCTATTGTTTTCCTCTCCTCTGCTCTTCTTGAGGTCAGAGCAAGGGCTGTCACATGTTTCAGTCTGAACCACCTGCCATGTTCAGCTGTTACAGATTCTACTTGAGTGTGTTTTAGCTGTGCTCTCTCGTGTGTGTTTTCTGTATACACCCTGTGTCCTCCGGGTCAAAATGACCTGGCTTCAATAAACCCCCAATATAAGCAGCTTAATTGAATTTTAAACACCAAATTTCATCTTGCATATTGTCATTCACCACAAAATGTGTGAATACCTGAGTTTTCCCTCTTCACTTGAATTTCTATAGCTTAAGAAAAGAAAAAAAAAGTGCAAAAAGGAGTTTTGAATGCATTTTTATTCATCACAATGACTCAGTTTTTTTTTTCTCCAGTGAACAATTTAAGACAATATACAATACAAAAATATGAAAAATAACATAACCCATTCAACTAATTAGCCCATGTAGGGCAGTATGCAAGTGCACAGCCTTTGCAGATATATTTCTTACACCTGCAGCACACACTATGTGTTTTACAGTCCTTCTTTTGAGGGCAGAACTGACATCTCTTCCTCTTACTTGCCCTAGCTGGGGAAGAGGCTATAGTAGCTGGATCCTCAGGTTGATCAGGAGCTCCTGCACTCTGAATAGCTTTCACAACTGCTGCTGAGGCTTCTGTGCGGGGGACATGCTTCCTTCTTTCAATGAATGGAGTTACAAGTGCCTAGCTGCTCCAGGAACATCCTCCTCTTGTTCTGCTTACGAGACATCCAGGTAGGGTTGATCTCTCTCCAAATCACAAAGGCATTGTAGACGGAAACATCAATGATGTTGTGGAAGTTTTCAATATCAGCAATGTTTAAGGTTGAATGAAGGAAAAAAATTCTGCTGTAAACATTAATAACTATCCTTCAAATTTTTTTAAATGCAAAAACAACTTATATAAGCTTCAAAAGTAAAAGTAGGAAATATTTCCAGAAAACAAGGTCTTGGGATATACTGGTGGTATTTTTAGTTCAACTCATCGTCATGAAATCACAGATCAAAACAATCGGGAAACAGATTTTATTTTTGCTTTACTGTATATGCTAAAATGACACTGCCAGTCAATAAAATCTCAATAATGCACTGATTAAGAAGCAGCACAAACTAGTATGGGTGAAAACAAGAAAGCCACTCTGTAGAACTTGGGAAAACTCTACCTCCTGTCTGTCAAAGAATAATCAGGCTGTCTAACTTGTTCAGACTGTGACTGACAGCCAACTGCACTTTTAGTCCCACACTAAAAGAAGAAAAAAGCAGTGGGGGTGAATGAATCAGTATGCACACTGTATTCTTTTGCTTGCTGGCATGAGTCACTTTTTGCTAAACATAAACATTGTAAGTCAATGTCAGCTTTTGACCTCAGTGACAGGTTTGAGCTCAGGTCTGTCTGATTGATCTGGGTTGATCAAAATTTTCCCCTGAGGTTTGGTGATTTGATATTCTGATGAGGTAACAGATACACTTTGCCAAGGCCAAGATGCTCAAAACTCCTGGTTTAGTAAATCATTTTTCCAGCAGTTATCAGCTTCATAAATTGAAATTGTTGGCATAGGCTATTGTTGTTTATGGATCATTTTGCTGTAGATCACATTGCCTCCTAGGGATAATAAATGCAAAAAAGTATTTGTTGTCACCTTAAGTGACTTCATTTCATTTAGGGCAGCCATGGATATCCAGATTTTAGAGTCCTAAAGTGAATTGATTTTAGGGTTGATTAAAAATCAGTTGCACCGCTGCATTCTTGACCACCTGTATGGATTTTGCAGTGCATGTTAAGTAAGTTGTATGCATGCAAGTATTGAACAAAGATTTTGTCTCATCTGCTAGCAAGTTAAAATTTTTACTTGCTAATTTAATGTAAAACAAATTTGAAATATTTCATGCAGATTCATTTCTTGTGGTGATCACTGCACATAAGAGCAACTGAAAAAAACAAATAAAATAATAATAATAAAAAAAACAGCAACATCAAAGGTAAATGGACTTGAACAGCATGGTGTTAGTCTCCAGTAAATGTAAAGATAAAGTTGCTCAGAGGAGTCAAGGAAATAAGTATGATGTTGCTGCACTTTGACAGCACATCTGGAAGTTTCTTTAGAGTTGGCTGCCTGAAACTGTTATGACCTGTTGTTAAATTCATCTCCTTTCAATGCTTCATACTTCTGTAAATATTCACTGCAGGTTTAAAGGGCTGAATGCAGCAGTGGCGTATAAATGAAGAAATTATGCTTTTCATTTTTCTTTTTCGTTGTGTTTATATTCACAAGTGTGTGTGCATTTTTATAGATCTGCTTCCTTGTAGGCTGTGCTTACAGGTGTTTTCGTCCGTGTCACAGCTGTGGCATTTACCGAAAGTCTATTAAACAACCAGATGGCTGCGATTTGTTCCTCTGCAAACAGTAACACTGCTGTCATGTATACTCACACAGTAAAGATGTAACATATTGTAAAATCATTTCTCTGACAGTTTCTATTACACATGGTGTCTGTGGACTCTTTGATATCTTTGTTTGAGGTTTACTGGAGGTCAAAACGTTACCCAGAGATGCATCAGAGGAACCATTCACAGCTTTCTTAAATTCTTGTTGAAGAGGTTGTATCTCACTTCTCAGTTTTCTGCTTACTTTGTCACACCATTAACTGAAATTCTGTCTACTCCTTTCACACTCAAGACCTCAAGGATACACCAAACACACCCCCACATTTGTTTTTATGCTCCCAGAGGAACATGGCATCCATTGACACTACTGTCACCAGCCTCGGTTTAACTCGTAAAATCACAATTTATCACCCAATCTTATGCTTTTCCCTGAACACTATAATAATCTTCTTTTATCCAAAATCCATGTCTCAATCCTCTTTTTTTCTTCAACATACTCAGGACTGTAGCTTGGTGCTCAGCATTAAGGTCTTTAAATTAATCTGAAGCAGATCTGACAAACTAATAGCTTTTTTCACCAGCAGATTGACTCCTTAAATTCATGCTCCCCCCAACACAATTTACTTAAGTTTACTACTTTACTACAGTGAAGTGCTAGTAAAGTGTACTTGACCACACAGTTTACTACTTCACATTATATTCTGTTCAACTTTAGAGACCCTGGACTTTCCCAAATGAGTGTTTACTTTAAATCAATTTGCAGTATCTTCACAAATTTTGTACACTAAAAGCCTTAAAGCAAGTAACAATTTACATTTATATTTATTTGTTTGCACCATATTATTGTTTGAATTAGAATAACAGCAAAATTAAAGCTTTTATAAACCTTTAAGCCAAATTTAAATATGAAAAATGCTAAAATCGAAAAGCCAAACCATCACATCTCAATAAAACAACTAAAGAATAATGTCTCTACATTTTATGCAGAAAGAAAAGGAAGATTGCAACAGCTATGTCTGTATTTTTAAATTTTTTTATTGTCAACAAAACTTTTGATACTCAAGTGACCTAAATAATCACTGTTGCCTACAAACACAATCTTTGAGGATGTTGTGATTTGGCCAGACTCATTGAAATTCACATGCCAGCAAATAAAGGCCCCCACATACTCGGGCGGACTTCACTCCGCGGAGGTCCGTGTGTACTCGGGGTGGACTCAAAGAGGACGTCCGCTGGCCATGTCTGCGCAAAGATAAGTATTTATGACCACATACTCGGTTTTGCACAATAAACTGCCCAGCTGTGGGCGACTGTGGCTGAGTGGTTAGAGCAGTCGTCCTCCAATGCAAGAGTTGGGGGTTCGAATCCACCAGCAGTCACATGCTGAAGTGTCCCTGGGCAAGACACTCATTGTCTCCGATGTTTGTCACATCAGTGTATTGTAGTGAGTCACGTGAGATACGTGTCACTTGTTGTATGACAAATATATGGATATATATTTATGCATACTTTTCACGAGTTCTTCATTTTTCTGACTGTAAATGCCGTGCATTGAATTTAAAGGAATGCGAACAAGAGACGTTATTACCTTTGACCCATCAAATGAATGGAATCATTTATTTTCAGAATCAAAGTTTAACATCAAACATTTACATTAATTTGGCAAAATATGAAAATAATAACAGACAGTTTCACAGAAAATGAACTTCAAATCACTCGGCGGTGATTTGAGGACTTTGCTTCAGATATTTCTAAAAATATCTGCACTGATTTATGAGAGAGAGGTGAGTTTAAGAGTAAATTGAGATTTATCTTACAGAGGAAATATGTGAGGGAAATTTAATCTGTTTAACCAGAAATTGCACGCTCCGTCCGATCTCAGCTTCTCACGGTACACTTGGTCAAAATAGAACCATCTACCTGTTGATGATGAATCAGCGTCGGAGTAGTTCCTTTCTGACTCGTTTCAGCGTCTCCGTCGAGAACTACCAAACCTTCAGAGAGTCGTGCGTAGTTAGCTCAAAACAGAATTATAATCCCAAAAACCTCTGGATTCTTCATTGCTCTCTTGGACTCTTCATTGCTCTGAAACTTTCAGAACCGGCTGCACTCTCAATCTAACATGAACTGGGAAGTTGCCACATTTTATTTGGGTCGACTTCCTGTTCAATTTAGAGCTTTCTGATTCGTGGAAGGACCAGAAAGAGGAGTGGTTTTGACGTAAGGTGTTTATCAACAGTCGAGGTCAGAGAATGAAATTTGTTTTCACATACAGAAAAGATTATTGCAGCAACAGCAGACTTCGTGGAGTCAACTCTTGGTAATCTTCTGAAAAAGTTTAAACATGACATTTTTCTCGGTAAACATTTTAGTTGACCGAAAACCAACCTTTCACATACTTACGACTTGACTCATTTCAGACAGAAAATCAAGGAATGCTTATTCAGGTGATTTCTTCTTGGAATGAGGAATAAAAATCATTACTTACTGTTTATGTAAAATAAAGATGAGTAGTTCTTTTCAACCTATAAGCATTGAGTGAAACTACCACAATTGATTATTAAAACATTTGTAAAACAGTAATGATTATAGAGGATTGTCTTTTCTGCTTGATTAATTCAAGAAAGAAAGTCATCAGATGGCCCAGACTAATTCAGATCAATGAAACTAACAGTCTCTGTCCATCTGGTAGATTTGAGGTCATCTGGTTCACTACAGTATGAATGTGATAAAGAACTGATTAATCTCTTTAGAATGACTTGTTCAATTAGCTTTGTAGAGATCTAGTAGAGTGATGAATGAATGGGTAAATGAGGGCACAGATTGTAATGTAAAGCGCTTTGAGTATCTTGATCAGATAGAAAGGTGCTATATAAGTACAGTCCATCCATCCAGTGAGAAACGGTGTTCACATCGAACTGTTTTGTATGCGACACCAACCAGTGCGGATGCACAACCTGACTTCCTCTCTGTGCAGCGCTGCAAGATGTGCGGTGGCTGCCGTGGTGGTGAAGAAACGGGGCTAAAGCGCCCAATTAGCTCATCGAATTTACTAGAATCCATTTGAAAATATTCAAAAAGTTTCTCACTGTCCATCGTCTTCATGTCTTCACCAGTGTATAAAATTCCCTTCTTCATCCCTGGACTGGTTTAATGGCGTTTTCTTTTTTTTTTTCCAAGAGGCAGGAGATCTCTCCTCGTCCGTTGACACCATGACTGAAATTGTGAGAAATGAAGGAATTTGTCACGAGGGAATTTTAGGCAATCTGTACGCTCGAGTATGAAGTCTCAATCATCTGCGAACAGTACGCGTGGAGTCTGCGCAGCTCATGGAGTACGCCCAGTACACTCAAGTATGTGGAGGCCTTAAGAGATCACTCAAACTCTGGTTTCTATGGTGACCAGTGATTGTTTTCAAAGTAAATGCAATTAATCTTGTGTTATGGATAAAAAAAAAAAAACGCATCTACTTTTTCTTCAGCTGTGCACTGCACTCTTGTGAAGGTCCTCATGTACAAAGTGTATTTGCACAATAGAAATTGCTTTATGCTATTTTACACATAAAAAGTTTAGATGTATCAATAATGAGCTGCCCATTGAAACACCACGCCAACTTCATCGTGGGTGCACATGTGTTTTTTTTAATGATCTGGGTTTGTTGGAGACACTAAGGTTATGCTGGAAAACTGTTAATGATGTGAAAACAATTATTGGACATGTCAGAGGGGTAAACTAAAGGACAAGATTTTCTGCTTTGCCAGCAACATAGGGCTGAAAATCAGAGTTTACAGTTTCACAAAGGATGATCTGTTGGTGTGTGGCAAGATCACCATGGTAACAGTTTGGATTAAATGTCAGTAGGAAGCAAAACCTGATGTGATGGATAGAAGTGAGAGTAAAGAAGTGTGAAGCTTTTTTCTCACCTTAATACACTTTCATACTCTTGTTAGAGGTGGGTGCATTAAATCAGTTTAAAACTAAGAAAGCTTGACTAGATAATATGAGTGAAATCAGTAAAAATTACATATTCACCCTTAAGATAATCAGAAATCAAAGCTGAAGCTAATTCTGTTTATTACAGGGAACTCTTACAATTATATTTCACTAAACAAGAAAGAAACATAATTATATATTTTATGACTATTACTACAAATGTTACAGCAACGTATCGCAAAGTAGAGATACTTAGATGTACTTTTTTTAAACGTTTGTTTGAAGCATGCCTTTAAACAAATAGTTAAATGTTGCCAATATTTGCTATATTGTATCTAGTATTACTACAACAATTACAGCTAAGTATCTCAAAGTAGAGATACATAGCTGTAAAGTTTTATTTAAAAAACAAGTTTGTTTGAACCATGCCTTTAAACAAATTCCAAGTAAAATACTAAATATTGGCATGTCCTTTCTTTGCAGTCTGTGAGGAACATTGAAGGAAAGGACGTCAGTCTCCTCATTGTTGGTGACCCCGCATACCCGCTGTTGGACTGGTTCATCAAAGGATACCCAAACTCTACTCACCTGACTCCTCAACAAGAGTCATTTAATGTTTACCTTAGCTCAGTCAGGGTGGGCGTAGAGATGACCTTCGGGTTGCTGAAGTCACGGTGGAGAGTTCTTCTAAAAAGAAGTGACTTTCATTTCACCTTTGCTCCAACAATGATTGCCACCTGTTGCACACTCCACAACTTCTGCCAGAGGGAGAGGGATTATGGCAACAGCAACTGGTTGAAAGAGGCACGTGACCGTGCAAACAACTACCCTCAGCCTAACCAGCCAGTGAATCTTCAGTGCAGTGTTGGTGGAAACAGTGCAAGAGAGGCACTGACTGCATATATGTCCAAATTTCCACGCCGTACAGGCCATCTACATTAAAGGGGCTTTTTAAGTATACAATATATACTTGTTATGTATGTGTTCAGATGCAGTTAACATTTGTATAAAGATATTATCACAAAACGGCAAATAATACTAGTGTACTTTGTACACTGGAGCTCTTTAATGGACCAAACATTTTAATAAATTCTTGTAAACAATTTATATTTCTTGTTGGCACTGTGTGCAACGTGTTTCATTTTCAGTGCAATTTGAGGTAGCATATATCACAAAACCATAAAAATTATACATTCAAAAAGTTTGTGCAAAACAGACAATGTGCACAGATCATCACATCTTGTAATGAAAACAGAAAAAAAAACATTCTTTGGTCATTTGAAACTACAGTAACATGTAATTTAACAGTGACTTCTTTATCAACTCATCCTATACGTTCAGAATCCATCCATCCATTATCTTTACCCGCTTCTTCCATTTTGGGTCACGGGGGTCGCCGGTGCCCATGTCCAGCAATCACTGTGCGAGGGGCAGGATACACCCTGGACGGGTCTCCAGTCCATCACAGGGACACATAGAGACAAACGAGACAAACAGCCATTCACTCACTCACACCTAGGGACAATTTAGAGTTACCAATCAGCCTAACATGCATGTTTTTGCTCTGTGGTAAGAAATCGGAGTACCCGGAGAAAACCCACGCATACACGGAGAGAACATGCAAACTCCACCCAGAAAGGCCCCTGGACCGGGGTTTGAACCAAGGACCTGCTCGCTGAGAGGCAGCAGCTCTACCAGTTGCACCACCGTGCTGCCCTTACTTTCAGAATTTCAATGTTAAAAAAAGAAAAATTATATATAATTTTTTATATATATATATATATATATAACTGAAACCGTAGCTGCTGCTGCACAAATAACTAACTTTTTTTTTTCGTTTTTTTTTACTTAGTTTAGCTCAGCTTATGTCTTTAAACTGGGTCATGGAGGTGATAATCAGAGTTGTAGCTTGGGGTTCTGAGGAAATTGAGAAGAACGGCTTTGGCCTGGGTATTGATGCTGAGGGTAGGGAGGAACTAGAGACCTTCCCTGTGGAGGTGGGGTCATTTGAGTCATGATGGACTTTAATCCATCAAAACATTGCCTCACTACGCGCTCAGCTGAGAGTGTGTTTTCTTCTAAGAACCTTACAGCCTCTCTTTTCTTTGCTGCCATCGTTCCTGTTGTTCTTCTATTAATTTGTTATGGGACTCTTGCATCTTCTGGTAGAAGGATTGCTGTTCGGTAGCCCAAGTCTGCATGGCCCTTGCATAACCAGAGTTCCCTCGTGGTCCTGCAATGATGTAAAACGCTATTACTTGCTTGGATGCAGTACTAACACAATCTCCCTAAACACTGTATAAACATTTGTTACTGTATTTTGTCATCTGGAACACACAACTTACTCTTCCTTGATGTCCTCGTCTCTTGAAAGTTTCTAGGACCACTGTCTTCTGCCACATTTACTTGTTGTGTGCTGCTGCCAGCTGCCTCTTCAAAGCTGGACCCATCATCTGAAAAAAATAAAAAATAAAGTCTAACTGGGCCCCTGGTATGTTGAAATTTGTTATGTTAATTATCTGGTTAGTTGGGGTAGTGTTATAATCCACAATATAGGTATCATGTTCTCTATTGTGCACAATCCTCGGAGGTATAATTATGCTAGCCCTAAAGCTACTCTTGCTTCTTATTATAATTACATTTTAACATATTTGTTGTATCCCAATTGCATCAAGTAATACAGTACAGAGGGTTAATGTGGCTTGAAAAGTCTGTCTTACTGGAAAGGATGCTTTCTTCCTGATTAGCTTTGGGGCTGTAGTCCTCAGATTCCTCCCCATAACCTTGATCCACACTGCTGCCTGCTGTGTTGGCCAATGGCCGATCTCTCATCAGTTCGTCCATCGACACGTAAAATGAAAAAGTGGCGGAGTCGGAGCCACTTCTCCCATTCTTGTTCTTAGCTTTGTAGTACTTAGCTTTCAAGCTCTTCCAGCAATTTTTTTATTTACTCAATTGTTCGATGGATTCCGGCTTCTTCCAGCTTTTCATGTACTTGTTTAAATAACTCTGTGTTCCTACACTTTCGACCGTCAAGGCGTTCGAAAATTTTGAGCTCTTTTAAAGTTTCGATTAGAAATGTAGTATCGCTCACTGACTAGTTTTGCTTCCCCGCCATGTTAGCATCTACCCATTAGCCAGGCGGAAAAGGAAACACATAGGGGTATGCGTCGCACATGCGCAGTCAGGACAGTTTAACACAGTCAGAAAAAAGGAACAGATTAAGTGGTTACATGCACACCGATGGGGTTACAGATCCGCGTAAACCACCCGTTTCGTTCTGATCACAAATTCTATTGGATTGCGCCCAATACACAAAAAATAACCCGAACGGAGTGTTTACATGACACACTTTTATTCCGACCGGCCGTTTGATCCGGTTATTTATGTCCATGTAAACATAGCTACTGATAAGGTGCTATTTATAAGACTGAGCTGAATACAGCACCTCAGACTGAAGAAGTCTTTTGGATGAAAGACAAAACGTTTCTACTTTTTTTCTGTTTTGCTTTGTTTTGTTTTTTGAATGTCCAGAGGACCAGACTTAACTTTTTTAGATTTTTCTATATGGATTACTTAGCATACATCAGAACATTAGTGAAATATTTTCTCCAACACTCCCTTTCTCAGGGGTCACAATAACATTAAGACAGACTAATAGTTTACACCCGTCCTGATGTGACCACCGAGCTACTGCAACCCACGACCGGAGCAGAGGTCTGCCATCGTTGGTGTTTGGAAAAAAATTGATACTTATTTGTTAAATTGATAATAACCAGTAATAAGCTCAGCAACCTTTTTTTAAAAGCATTCTTGACATCTAAAACTGTAAATATCAACCCTAGACTGCTTGGACTACAGAATGTTTACATTTAACCAATAATTAAAAGTCAATAGAAATATTAGGATCATAACAAAAGCCAGTGACCACTGGGACACTGCATTTACTAAATGTATTTATATACTACTCTTCATTCTTTAGTAAGACTTAGTTATATATAATGGTAACTAATATGTGGAGGTAGAACACATAGTGATGAGAGACTGTATAGCTTTTTGGCTTCTTCGTAAGCTGAGGAATGACAAAAAGCTTCAAACTGATTATATAGTATTATAGAAGCAGCAACTTCAGAGGTGCTGCAAATATGTACAAGAGAAACAAGATATACATTGTTTTAAGAAAAAAAAGAGGAAATGACAAAGTGGCCAAGTGGTGGTGTTAAAGCTTAATGCTTGTTCAGTAATCTGATACCAGTTTCTGAGCTGACAGACTGGGGTTTCTGTGTGCTGCGTGTGTGTGTCTTCTAGTCATTGATACAGTATGTATGCTAACAGTATGGAGGTAATGAGGCCAAAACAAGTCCCAGCAGCAAATAAGTTGCTGCATCTTGTTGAATTGGCCCATGACCAGTTACAAGAAAACCAGACTGCACCATTTCTGTCACTGAAGTCTCAATGGTCTCCTAAGCCAAAATCACTATGAAAGTGTCAGGCATCAACTTCTTACGAGTAAGGATTAAAGGTCTGAAGCTTGGCTTGGTACCTATAGAGGTTTCACTGTCAGCTGCAGGCACAAGAGAAAAGGACTGTACACAACACAGAATAATAATGAGTACCCACTGAACCTTGACTGGAATAAAAATGTCAGTCGTTGGGTACATTTGTTTTGCCTAATCTTTGATGATCTGATTTACTGCCTTAGAGCATCAAACAATGCAATTTATTGGTATTATACATTTTAGACACTGCTGGTTTTGATCATGTTTATACACCACATACATATTTGTTTGAAAACTGCAGAAGGTACAGGATTTGCGGAAAATATTTCTAAGCAGATACTGGTAATAGTTACTTATAAGGTAAAGGTCAGTGTTAGTCAGAGTCAGAGATTCTTTATTGTCATTCACACCACATGTGGTACATGTGGTGGAGCGAAATTATGTACACAGGGTCCCAGTTACATCCAACAATAAAATGTAAAAGAAAAACAATGATAACATCCAAGATGTGAACTAAGAAAAACATCAACTAAAAATACACTAAGCACTAATAGCATAAAAACGTTATGTCGAACAGTAGCACGAACATGAGCATGAGTCTGTGTGAGCAGATGAGCACGCATGAACACATCAAAATGAAACAGATCAGCAGCAACATGATGTGATTTTTTTTTCACAGTGATAATCCTGGTTAGAGATTCAAGAGCCTAACAGCCTCAGGGTAGAAGCTGTTCCTCAGTCGAGTGGTTCTACACTTAATGCTCCTCAACCTCTTTCCTGAGGGGCGCGGGGAAAAAAGTGTGTGTGCTGGGTGAGTGGGGTCCTTCATGATGCAGGTGGCCCTCTTCATGCATCTGGAGGTGTAAATGTCTGTGATGGTGGGGAGACTGACACCCACAGTCTTCTGTGCAGCCTTCACCACTCTCTGCAAAGCATTTCTTTCTGCAGCTGTGCAGCCTCCATGCCACATGTTAATACTGGAGCACAGGATGCTCTCCACTGCACACCTGTAGAAGGAGGTGAAGACTGAGCTTCCCAGACCAGCTCATCTCAGCCTCCTGAGGAAATAGTCTCTGATGAGTTTTCTTGATCAGAGCTGTGTGTCATCAGCATAACAGTGAAAATGGACACCAAATTTACGGAAGATGTGACCTAGAGGAAGAAGGTAAATGATGAAGAGGAGGGGTCCGAGGACAGAGCCTTGGGGTACACCCATGGAGACGGAGGAAGACTGGGAACGAAAGGATTTGAGCTGAATGAATTGAGTGCGGTCAGAGAGATATGATTTGAACCAGTCTAACGGAGTACCTGAGATGCCAATGGAGGTTAGTCTGTTGAGGAGGATAGAATGACAGATTGTGTCGAAGGCAGAACTTAGATCCAGTAAAATGAGGATAGACAGAAGAGCAGAGTCAGCAGCAAGAAGAAAGTCATTAGTTATTTTTATTAGAGCTGTTTCGGTGCTATGGTGGGGGCGAAAACCAGATTGAAATTCTTCATAAATGTTATTGTTGGATAGGTGAGAGTGAAGTTGACTAGCAACGGCTTTTTCAAGAACTTTGGTAATAAAGGACAGATTAGAGATTGGTCTTAGATTACTGAAGTAGGTAAAGTCAAGACATGGTTTCTTGATGATGGGGGTGATGGCATGATCAAGAAGGACCATCAGCCTAACGATGGATCATTAGCACACTGATGGCTGTTTACTATTCACAGGAGGCTGAGTGATACTAGCAATAACAGCATTGTAAGAGGGGGACAGTTGAACCCGGAGGCCTCCACCCCTGTTTAATGATGGACGATTTCTTTTCACAAAGATGGTCTCCTTTACTCCTCTCTCAAACCATCGTTCCTCTCTATCCAGGAGGTGAACATCTTCATCCCTGAAAGAGTGACCGCTGGCCTGGAGATGAGTGTAGACCGCAGAGTCCTGGCCTGATGATGTTGATCTTCTGTGCTGGGCCATCCTTTTGGCCAGTGGCTGTTTTGTTTCCCTGATGTAAGACTGATCACAGCCCTCCTGACACTGAACAGCATACACAATATTACTCTTTATGTGCCAGGGGACTGGATATTTGGGATGAACCAGTCTTTGCCGTAATGTGTTTTGGGGTTTAAAAGCCACTGGGATGTTATGTTTAGAAAATAAACATCTCAGTTTCTCTGATACTCCCTCAACATACGGAATGACCACTGGTCTGGGTCTGGGTTCCTCCTTTTCACCTGATGGCTGACTGGAGTCCTGTTTGGCTTTCTTCTCTGCCTTCAGGAAGGCCCAGTTAGGATATCCACATTGCTCTAGAGCCTGTCTTGTGTGGGATTTCTCCTTCTGCCTGGCTCCTGATTTAGTGGGGATGCTGTCTGCTCTGTGATACAGAGTCCTGATGACTCCTAACTTGTGCTCCAACGGGCGATGGGAGTCAAATTGCAAATACTTGCCTGTGTGGGTGGGTTTGCGGTACACCTCAGTTTGCAAATGTCCTCTATCAGAGACTGAGACCTCACAGTCCAAGAAAGCCAATCAGCCATATTTTACATCTTCTCGTGTGAACTTGATGTATTTATCCACAGAGTTGATGTGGTCAGTAAAATGTTGGACTTCCTGAGATTTAATTTTAGCCCATGTGTCATCAACATACCTGAACCAATGACTTGGTGGTGTCCCTGAAAAGGACGTCAAGATTCTCTTTTCTACCTCCTCCATTTACAAGTTGGCAACAATAGGAGAAACTGGAGACCCCATAGCACACCCATGTTTCTGCCTATAATATTGCTCCCCATATGTGAAGTAGGTTGATTGCAGGCACAGTTTCAGGAGTTGACACAGTTGTTCTGTGGAAAGCGTGGTCCTTCTACTGAGAGTGGTGTCTGATTTTAATCTTAAACTGACCACCTCTTTTGTATCATCAACAGGAATGCACGTAAAGACTGATGTGACATCAAAAGAGACCATTGTTTCATCAGTCTCCATGATGAAATCCCTCACCTTATCCACAAAGTCCATGGTGTTCTGTATGTGGTGTTCTGAGCTGCCAACTAAAGGGGTGTGTACAGACATCAGATATATGGAATCATTGTAAGTGACAGAGTTGATCATGCTAACAATTGGTCTTAAAGGTACACCTTGTTTGTTGATTTTAGGTAAACCATACAGACTAGGTGTGGCCTCCCCTGGGTACAGTCTGTGGTACAGAAAACGGTCAATAGCTTTGTCCTGTTCCAAAATTTTCAGGCAGTCTATCAACTTCTTCTTATAACCACTTCCTGGATCTCTTTTCAGAGGTTCAAAAGTGTTTAAGTCACTAAGGAATGTCATAACTTTCTCATGATAGTCTTCCTGGTTCAAAATCACTGTGCACCTTCCTTTGTCTGCTGGGAGAATGATGATGTTTTTGTCCTTGCTAAGAGTTGTGAGTCCATCCCTTTCCTCTCTAATGATGTTAGAAAGTGGTGGTTTAGCATTGCTGAGGCAGGATGAAACTTTGATTCTGAGCTGTTCTGCTTCACCCTCTTTCATTTTGTTGTTGCGGATGGCTGATTCTGTGGTTGTGATCATCTCCACCAGAGGAATTCTACTTGGTGCAACCGCAAAGTTCAGTCCCCTGGCAATAATCTCTGTCTCCGGCTGGGTGAGCTGTCTGTCAGATAAATTCTTCACCTACTTTTCTGTCTCCTTGGCATGTAATTGTCTTCTGGAGTTTTGCCTTACACTGAATGTGTTGTTATTAGAATTGTGATGGTGTTGATGAGTTATCAGTAAATTAAACTTGTTTTGTTGTCACGTCTTGGACTTGACATGCTGCGCTAAGCGTGCCTGATGTGTACAGTCCATCACCTGCCGAAGTGTGGTCTGATCTAGGCACGTTGTTAGTTTTTGTTTAATGTGCTCTTCTTTGGCCTTCAAAGCCTCCATAGTAAAATTGGTCTGTCTCACCCATTCATTCAGCAGCTGGGTCTGTGCCTTCTGAAGGATCTTACTTGCCCGGTGCTCGCTGACCGAAGATTTTAGTTCCAGGTCTTGGGAATGATGCCACTTTGTCGACATATGAGGTTGAATCGCAAGTGGTTCCTGTAGTCTGCCATTTTCCTTGCTGTTTTCTCAAACTCTCTAACTAGTTTAAGGCAACCCTGGCCAAAATGGTTCAAAATATCCTGATGCATGCTGTATAATCCAGGTAGAAAAATCCAAAAAAGTTAAGTCTGGTCCTCTGGACATTCAAAAAACAAAACAAAGCAAAACAAAAAAAATATAAAAAAGGTAGAAATATTTCGTCTTTCAACCAAAAGACTTCCTCAGTCTGAGGTGCTGTATTCAGCTCAGTCTTATAACTAGCACATTCTCAGAGCAGATCAACCAGTTTGCAGCTGACTGCAAAAACCAGCTGCTCACATGGTCAAGAAGGACCATCAGCCTAACAATAGATCATTAGCACACTGATGGTGGTTTACTATTCACATGGGGTTGAGTGATACTAGCAAAAACAGCATTGTAAGAGGGGGACAGTTGAACCCGGAGGCCTCCACCCCTGTTTAATGATGGACAATTTATTTTCACAAAGATGGCCTCCTTTACTCCTCTCTCAAACCATCGTTCCTCTCTATCAAGGATGTGAACATCTTCATCCCTGAACGAGTGACCGCTGGCCTGGAGATGAGTGTAGACCGCAGAGTCCTGGCATGATGTTGTTGCTCTTCTGTGCTGGGCCATCCTTTTGGCCAGTGGCTGTTTAGTTTCCCTGATGTAAGACTGATCACAGCCCTCCTGCTTTGTGAAAATAAATTGTCCATCATTAAACAGAGGTGGAGCCCTCCGTGTTCAACTGTCCCACTCTTACCATGCTGTTATTGCTAGTATCACTCAACCCCCTGTGAATAGTAAACAGCCATCAGGACTGATGGTCCTTTTTGATCATGTGAGCAGCTGGTTTTGGTTGTCAGCAGCAAACTGGTTGATCCACTCTGAGAAGGTGCTATTTATAAGACTGAGCTGAATACAGCACCTCAGACTGAGGAAGTCTTTCGGATGAAAGACGAAACGTTTGTATTTTTTTTTGTTGTTTTGCTTCGTTTTGTTTTTTGAATGTCCAGAGGACCAGATGTAACTGTTTTAGATTCCTTAGTTTTGCTGCTATAGGCTTAGACTGCTGGAGGACAAACTAACAACATTTTTTCACTCTGCTACAGTCTTTACTTATTCTGCTCAACCTGTTTATATTTGTAATTATTTTTTCTATCCTTTAACATGTGTTTTTTTGTCTTTCAGGTTCTCTTGGACCTATATCTGGACCTGCCATTCTTGTTTGTCTCTCCTTCCTGTCCTCTCAACCCAGCCGGCCAAAGCAGATGGCTGCTTGTCCTGAGCCTGGTTCTGCTGGAAATTTCTTCCTTTTAAAAGGGGTTTTTTCTTTTCCACTGTTGCCATTGTGCTTGCTCAAGATGGGAGACTGCAACCAAGACAAGATTCAACTTGTCTGCTGGCTTCCTTAGGTAGAGAACTTTACTAACTGGCTTTCGACACAATCTGTCATTCTATCCTCCTCAACAGACTAACCTCCATTGGCATCTCAGGTACTCCGTTAGACTGGTTCAAATCATATCTCTCTGACCGCACTCAATTCATTCAGCTCAAATCCTTTCGTTCCCAGTCTTCCCCCGTCTCCACGGGTGTCCCCCAAGGCTCTGTCCTCGGAGCCCTCCTTTTCATAATTTACCTCCTTCCTCTAGGTCACATCTTCCGTAAATTTGGTGTCCATATTCACTGTTATGCTGATGACACACAGCTCTACCTGTCAACAAAACCAAACTCACCTGCTCTGCCCCTCATCTCTGGAACTCTCTACCCCCTGACTTAAGAAACACCACCTCTCTTTCTATATTCAAGACTGCTCTGAAAACACATCTCTTTAGACTTGCTTATCCTTAACTTTGCTGTATGTATTTTATATTCTTTACGCATTTTATATTCTGTATGTATTTTATATTCTTTATTCCTGTTGATCTTTGTTCTTACTGTAAAGTGTCCTTGGGTGTCATGAAAGGCGCTTTTTAAATAAAATGATTATTATCATTTATTATTATTATTTTATATGTATCTGAATGTTTATGTAAAGTGCCCTGAGACAACTTTGTAGTGATTTGGCACTATATAAATAAACTTAATTGAATTGATTACCGTTTTCTCCGGGTACTCCGGTTTCCTCCCACAGACCAAAAACATGCATGTTAGGCTGATTGGTAACTCTAAATTGTCCCTAGGTGTGAATGAGAAAGTGAATGGTTGTTTGTCGCGTTTGTCTCTATGTGGCCCTGTGATGGACTTGCGACCCGTCAAGGGTGTACCCCGCCCCTCGCACAGGGATTGCTGGACATGGGCATCAGCGACCCCCGTGACCCAAGATGGAATAAGCGGGTAAAGATAATGGATGGATTGATGGAATTGAATTACCTTGGCAAAGGAGAAGTGTTTAATAACACAGATTTACACAAATTTGTGAACATTTCTCGAGAGAAAAAGGTCTGTTGTGTGCATAAAAATGTCTTAGATCTTTGAGTTCAGCTCAGGATAGGATGTGGAGTTACAATGGGTGCAGCAGTACATTTACAATTGTGGGCATCTTCCAGGCTGGAGAGGGTAGATGTAGATAACAGGCAAAGGTACTGAGTTAGAAGAGTGAACTCAACAAACAGATACATGTGCATATAGTGCAGACAATAACATTGCTACACCTTCAGAAAATCTGGAAAACCGTTGATCAAGACCTTTTCAAAATGTTTCAGAAACATGTCCTGATGTATGCTCATCCAGGTAGAAAAATCTAACACAAGTCCTCTAAATGGAAAAAAACAAACAAACAAAAAAAACAAACTTTTAATCAGTTCAGAGGACCTGAGTTTACTTTGGTAGGTTTCAAAAAAGTCTTCATGATTGGAAGCAAAATATGAAGAATTTAGGTGTGATGTAAAACTTTTGTTCCTGATGTCAGTGCCATGCAATGTGAATCCTTCAGAATGCAAACAATTCTTACAAGATACAAGAATTTAGCATTAATTTAAACAGAAATTTGTATTAAAAAAATGTTCGTCTATCAGAACAAAGCAAGTCACAACAACAAAAAAGTCAGCATTTTCAAAGGTGAAGATTAAACAACAACAAAAAAAAAAACCAGAACAAAACTTCCTTTAAATGAAGTTTCAGATTAATTACTCTTTTGAGGTCAACTAAGCAAAGCTAATGGAAACTATTCATTCCTTGATTCTTTCACCACCCTATTGCTTCCTTTCTTTTTATCCCATCCTCTTTTCTTTATTAGTTCCTCTCACTCACCTCTACCCAACCATTTTCACTCAGATTTTCAATGTCTTTTCCTCTCTCTCTGCCTCATTCCCCTCTACATCCTCCATCCTTTTTCTCTTACACCCTCTTTCTTCCGTTCTCTGCCATTAGAAATATATTGGAGTGACTTGGAGCATGAAATTAAAATATTAGTGAGTGACATCACTGAATATTTCCAATTCTCTGTTAGGAAAAGTATAAAAAAATGAAGTGCTGAGTTAGAAAAGGTCAAGAAGAGGACATGTTAATATTTACTGTAAAACAATTATCAGCTGGAAAATTAACATGTTAGAAAGTGATTTACTGTCACTGAAGCATGAATCTCAGAAATCTGGAAAGGAAAGACGCAATAAAGATTTTAATTTGTTATTAGCAGAACTCTTTCAGCCGTATTTAATTTTGCACACAGTATATTACAAATGTTTGAACACAGATAGAAAATATTCAAACCTATTCAAGTTTTCCACAATTTTTTCTTCAAAGCTTTTGTCAAAAAAAAAAGGAGAGAAATAAATACATTTTACATATATTTACATCCATCCATCCATCCATTTTCTTTACCCGCTTATTCCATTTTGGGTCACGGGGGTCGCTGGTGCCCATGTCCAGCAATCACTGTGCGAGGGGCGGGGTACACCCTGGACGGGTCGCAAGTCCATCACAGGGACACATAGAGACAAATGAGACAAACAACCATTCACTCTCTCACTCACACCTAGGGACAATTTAGAGTTACCAATCAGCCTAACATGCATGTTTTTGGACTGTGGGAGGAAACCAGAGTACCCGGAGAAAACCCACGCATGCACGGAGAGAACATGCAAACTCCATCCAGAAAGGCCCCTGGACCGGGGTTTGAACCAAGGACCTGCTCGCTGAGAGGCAGCAGCTCTACCAGTTGCGCCACCGTGCTGCCCCATATATTTACATACAAATACATAAATAAATAATTTCTTTTGGGGAATAATAAAGTCTGTCCATCTCTTTCTGTCATACTTTGTTTGTACACCGAAACCCAAAAAATATAAAAATAAAAGTTTTCATATGTTTTCAAATTTGATTCATATTAATACTATGAAAAAAACGTATGTGTTTTGCCTAAGGGCAGGTTAAAATAAGAACTAAAATGATTTCTGAGGTATATATGATATAAAACATTTTTAGAAAGTTTGTGTTAATAGACTGTTTAGTCTCAACCAAACAGGATTGTGTATCTTTTAGAGATGCTTTGTATCATGAGACTTCCATAAATGTCCTAATTTAGGTACTTCACAAAAATGTTAAATGATTCACTCTTCATTTTTTTTCAGATAATTTATTCACAACCATTTCATGCATGCATCTGTTTTCTGCATCATTATGGGACATGCTAGATATACTCTTTATTTTTGTAATATTGCTCTGGTAAAGAGGTCCTGGTAGCATTTTAAATAATTTTTTAATATTTTTTTCTTCTTCTTTCGGCTGCTCCCTGCATTAGGGGTTGCCACAGCAAACTAAGTCGCATGAAGACTTGGCAGTTATTTTTACGCCGGATGCCCTTCCTGACGCAACCACGGACCACCGAGCTCCCACAGCCCTCTGTGGAGCAGAGAGCTGCTATCTAGGACACCCGGAGGAGCAGATGGTGGTGCCTTGCTCAAGGGCCCAGAGTGGGACGTATGAGGGTGGGGGCAGGTGTGGGTGCTTCACTTACCCCACCCACATTTTTTTTTCCTTTGTCGGTACCGGGGCTTGAACCGGCGATCTTCCAGTTACAATCCTACCGTCTCTAACCTCTGCGCCACCACTCCCATATTTAATTAATTGCACAGCTTAATTTAATCTGCAATCTTGCTACTGACCAAGTTTGAAGCAGATACTCTCAAAACTCTAGGGGATGTTCATTCAAATACTCCATCCATCCATTATCTTTACTCGCTTCTTCCTTTTTTGGGTTGCGGGGGTCACTGGTGCCCATGTCCAGCAGTCAGTGCACGAGAGGTGGGGGACACCCTGGACAGGTTGCAAGTCCATCACAGGGACACATAGAGACAAACAACTATTCACTCTCTCACTCACACCTAGAGACAATTTAGAGTTACCAATCAGTCTAACATGCATGTTTTTGGTCTGTGGAAGGAAACCGGAGTACTCGGAGAAAACAAAGCACAAAACACAACAAAAGCACTAAGGCCACTTTTTTTGCCAGCTTCTGGTTTAACAACAAAGGACTTGAGGTATGGATCTAGGCATCAAAGAACTAAAATGTCTTTATCATAAAGAGTTGAAGTGATGGGAGCTCTGTCATTCTGGACTGAAGACAAAACTTTTGGCTAAGGCATAATGAAATTCTACTGCAAATGTGACAGAGCCGATGAATCCACAAGGAGACCGAACTCAGGAGGTTCTTTAAAGGGTTGAAACTAATTAACTAAACTGGAACCATCCATCCATTATTTTTTACCCGCTTCTTCCATTTTGGGTCACAGGGGTCACCGGTGTCCGGCAATCACTGTGCGAGAGGCGGGGTACACCCTGGACAAACTGCAAGTCCATTTCAGGGCCACAACGAGACAAACAACCATTCACTCTCTCACTCACACCTAGAGACAGAGTTACAAATCAGCCTAACATGCATGTTTGTGGGCGTACGTAGAGAAAACCCATGCATTCACAGAGAGAACATGCAAACTCCACCCAGAAAGGCCTCCGGCTGGGATTCGATCCTGCAACCTTCTTGCTGAGAGGCAACAGCTCTACTAACTGAGCCACAGTGCCACCCCATTTATTTTTATGATATTTATTTTATTGATTCAAATTTAGATACATTTAATTTGGGTCACAGATGAGCTGAGACTGTTTCAAATGGGGTTTGGGTGGGTTTACACCAAAATGCACTCCAACTGGGAATATAACACTTTCTTTTCATGACACCACCAAATATGCCTAGGTTGATATTAATGTAGACATAACTAGTTATATTGGGGGGGGGGGGGGGGACACGATAAAACTACTATATCCAATATTGTTTTTGCAAAGTTTCACACTGAAAACCTGAAAATTATTTACCTGTGGTTGGCGTAACCAGATGGTAGATGCTCGGGAATCCATTTGACAATGATCACTGGAGTCTCTAGTGCCATGTTTCGGTCTATAGAGCTAACAATAACTGGAGTTTTCAGTAGGTGTGTTGCTGAGTGAAGAAAATTAGTTTGAAATAAAAATCAATCCAGCAACCAGCAGATCAGACAGGATTAGATGTAATATACCTTCCTGCAAATGTCAGCACAAGAAAGGTTTCAAAGATGAGCGGAGTGAGAAAAATGCATTTGTTTGCTAGTTTGCACACATCTAATTTGCTCAGATACAGTTGGTCTACTGAAATATACAAACAACTGTTGTGTCAGCATCTCATTAAAGGCAGACAGTGCCATTCATCCCTCTAGGTTACCTCATATTGAAAGAAAGAAGAAAGTGCTCTGTGTTGTCATCATTTTATGTTCCCATACAATGACTAAATTAATTCTCTGCATTTTACATCACACCTGAGATACACCCAGTTGGGGCAGCTATTTGAGCACCTGGGGAGCAGTTAGGGATTAGGGGGCATGCTTCTGCCCCAGCCTGCCATTATTTCTGTCCCTCATACCTTGTTTATGCTGCCAAGCTCAGTTTTGCCTATCACCCATTTCAACACTTCCTGCTCCTTTCACTCCAAACATGCCATGCCCCCTTATTACCTACACTGCAATCATCCTTCATGCCACTCACCTGTTCCCTGCCCTATTCAAGTTTCAGGTTCTCAGTCCTCCAGTGCCAGATTATTGAAAGCCTCACAGTGGGTGTCCAACGTTCATGCCATAGTCTCATTTGTCTTCCTGGTTTTGACCTCAACGGAAATTGATCACATTTCGGTTAAAATTTCATAGAAAACGGCAGTGAACTTTAACTGTTGTATTGTCTTTTAAAGGAAAATCAGCCACTTTGTTCATGCTTTAAATTTTACAGCCAAAATACTTATTTTTTTCTGAAAAATCCTCTATTTTTCATTTAGTCAGGTTTGTTTTTAAATGCTCTCATACCTTTACAACATACTGAAGTTCCTGTTTTACACTGTAAAAACATAGTTAATTGCATCAAATTATAAAAAAAATGAATTCCTCATTGTAATATTTTTTCTTTTTACTGTTACTACTAAACGTTTGATTTGTTATATTAACACACAAGATGTTGCTTGAATTAATACATTTAGAGCCTCTGCAAAAATCTACTGAGACCATGTTCAACTCACCCCAAAAGTTACTTCTTCCCTGGCCTGAATCACTTCAGAGTCCTTCCTCTGTCTCATCTGACAAAATCATTTTAATTTGGATGTGAACAGTAAAAACTCACGTAATGTGCGCCAGTGAACATTTAGTACTAAAAAATGTTTAACATGGATGAAGGTTACAGAATGAAATATTTCACAACTAACAGCGGCTAACTGTCTTTAGTTTATCCAAAGTCTGGCCACCATTACAGGGTGTACAGTGCACCTGCAGCTCGCTCGTATTTCCAAGTCAGCATGCAAAAAAAAACTATTTTAGAATAAATGATGCTATAGTGGGCACAGAAAAAAAAATAAAACCAATTATTAGAATTAAACCTCTGTGTATGAAGACTGCAAGACACAAGTACATCTGAATGAAAACAAGGCCTCATTCAGCTATGAATTATTCAATTCAATTCAAAAATACTTTATTAATCCCAGAGGGAAATTATATGTTGTTGTAACTCATCATCCTGGTTTCATTAAAGAGTTGTTCTAGATGCTGATGGCTGTGGGCAGGAAGGATCTCTTGTAGCGGTCTGTCCTACAGCTCTCTACAACAGATTTATAGAAGATATGCAGCATCTTGCTGCAAACACTGAAGGACTTCAGCTTCCTCAAGACGTACAGTCTGCTCTGTCCTTTTTTGTAGACGCTTCACTGTTGCATTTCCAGTCGAGTCTATTGTCCAGGTGAACCGCAAGATATGTATACTTCTCCACAACCTCTACTTCTTCTCCCATGATGGAAATAGTGTTGGACTTGTTCCTATTTCTCCTGAAATCTACAATCATCTCCTTTGTTTTGTTCACATTCAAGATGAGATGATTGTTTCCACACCATGCCACAGAGTGGTCCACCAGTTCCCTGTACTCAGCTTCTTGTCCATCTCTGATACACCTGACCACTGCAGAGTCATCAGAATATTTCTGCAGATGACAGGAGTCTGTTTGTACTGGAAATCTGAGGTGTACAGAGTGAAAAGGAATGGTGAGAGTACAGTCCCCTGTGGTGCTCCTGAGCTACTGACCACCTGGTCAGACACACAACCCTTCAGTCTCACAAACTGTGGTCTGTTTATCAGGTAGTCTTTGATCCAGGTGATTGTTGAGGCCTCCACCTGAGTCTTATGGAGTTTCTGACAAAGAAAATCAGGCTGGATTGTGTTAAATGCACTGGAGAAATCAAAGAACATGACTCTCACAGTGCTGTCTGCCTTTTCTAAATGACAATGAGTTTGGAAAAGGCAGACAGCACTGTGAGAGTCATGTTATGAAGAACTTGGTGTTTTCATAAAACTCCAGACTGGAAATTTTTAAAAACTGTCAAATCATTTTGGTCATTCTGATGAAGGTAATACCCATTTTTTTCTAAAATGTCTGTTAAAAAAAAATAATAATAAAAAAAATAATTCTACATAAGTGTACATAATATAACAGCACTTAAATTGTTTAAAATACAACATTACAGACAGTCTGAAGGCAATCCTTGAGCAGGGTTCAAGATTTCACTGACACAACATTATTTCCTTGTCTAGCAGCACAGGTATCCTTAATCCCCAAAACTCTTTGAGCCGTTCCAGTAGAAGTCTTCACTCACTCGCCCTCTTTCGCTATATTGTTCTTCAGGAAACTGGTAGATTTTTTGACAGAGAAAATCCTCACCACCTCATTGTCCTGCCAGTAAATGTAGAACTTGGCAGGGTAACGTAGACAATGTTCAGTCAGGTCATCTGGACGGTTTTTTATTTTGTGCTGAGACATTTCGCCCTCCATTAGCACCAAAATAAAAATAAAAAATTCTACTTTGGAGTTGGCTGTTGGTGGAGAATCAGTTTATTTTATTTATTTATTTATTTATTTATTTTTGTGTGTGTGTGTGTTTCCTCAGACTGATTAAGCCCTTCAGCTGGAGTGCAAAACGTCTCAGCACAAAAAAAGAAACTGTCCGGATGACCTGACTGAACATTGTTGGGTTTTCTAAGGAACAAAAATGGTCATAAAGTTAAAGGACGGCAAAGGTTAAGCTTTACTGTGTAAAGTTAGAGCAACTTACATTGATTGATGACTTATAATTGATGATTATGCAATTGAAATAAATTCAATAAAATTGTCATTATTGTTTCATGAAAAAATATAGATAAGTGTGTGTATGTGTGCATATGGATGTGTCTGTTTGTATATATGTGTGTATATATATATATATATATATATATATATATATATATATATATAAAGAGAGATAGATGTATATAAAGAGAGAGAGATAGATGTATAAAAAGAGAGTGAGAAAGATGTATATAAAGAGAGAGAGAGATAGATGTTAAAGAGAGAGAGATAGATGTATATAAAGAGAGAGAGAGATAGATGTATATAAAGAGAGAGAGATAGATGTATATAAAGAGAGTGCGATAGATGTATATAAAGAGAGAGAGATAGATGTATATAGACATTGTATTTGCAAATGCAAACAGCAGCAGGAGCCATCACTTCTGCCCAGTGCAGCCATGACATTCACATCTTCAACACTCTCACATCTACATTGAAAGGTCCAAATGTAATTCAAGAAAAGGTTAAAGGTCCAGAACAATTAGCAATAATGAAAATATTTTTTGAAAATTGAAATAAAAATAAGTTAGTCTTTAGAACTATGAAATTATTCAGTGTTTTCTGTTTTTGATGAGTTTATATAAAGGTTTGGTTCAAAGATCTCACATGCGAATGAGTTCATGATTATTAAGGCAGATTTTCAAAAAAAATTTTTTTTTTTTTGCTTGCTCTCGACAAGGACAGACACTTTTCGCGCCTGCCTCCCTCATGCATAAATATATTGTGGTGTCATCAGTATGTTGCTTTTTCGTGTCCTGAGGTTTTTTATTTTTTTTGCAACTTTCACTCTGTGTCCCATCTAACACATAGTGTGAGATTTGATTTTTTTTTTTTAAACCTCCACTCCCCCTAATGTTGTCCTTATCTGAATAAACGGCTGTGCCTCTTGAGGCCGGCAGCCTCAGTCACCTCTGCCTCCCCGTGTTTGTTTATGTTTCTCTCTGACAGGCTGTACTTTTGTTGTGATTCGGTGCAATGACGATAACTCATTCTGATTCTTGCACGTTAACTGACAGGGGCACTGTTAAGACACATATATCATATATCTTTATTTTATCATGTTTTAATGACACTCTGGTTTCCTCCCACAGACCAAAAACATGCATGCTAGGCTGATTGGTAACTCTAAATTGTCCCTAGGTGTGAGTGAGAGAGTGAATGGTTGTTTGTCTCGTTTGTCTCTATGTGTCCCTGTGATGGACTTGCGACCCGTCCAGGGTGTACCCCACCCCTCTCACAGTGAATGCTGGACATGGGCACCAGCGACCCCCGTGACCTAAAAATGGAAGAAGCGGGTAAAAGATGATGGATGGATGTTTTAATGACAGAAAAAAAAAATCACATTAACAAAGACCTTTCTACAAAGTTTTACTATAAGTCTTAGGTTTTATTTCAGTGCTTAGGATTATTATTATTTTTTTTTTTTTTAACGCAAGTTTGGAAAGCAGGATAAAATGTATGTCTTCTCTTTCGCTCCTGCACAGCATACAATTTCGTGTCATATGTATTTGTGAATTAAACTCACAAATATGTACTACTGGGTCATTTTCCTCAATAAATAAATAACCAAGTACAATATTTTCATCTCATTTGTTTAACTGGGTTCTGTTTATTGACTTTTAGGACTTGTGTGAAAATCTGATGTTTTAGGTGAAAACAATTGTTCTTGGTCAAAACTTTACTTCCCCACCTGTCTTTTTCTTTCACTCTAATTCAGCTATCTCCAACAATCTGTCCAAAACCTTCAACTCTTTCACTTTTGTGGTCTCTACTTTTATCTTCAGTGGCATCTTATTTTTTGTCATTCTACTTATTTTCTTTCTTCCTCACCCTCTTTTCATTCCTTGTCCTTTTAAACCTGACGCATGCCGTATGTTCTCATGTCCATATATGGGCAACGCTGTCTGGCTGCGATCCATGCGGCCAATTAAAAATGCCAGAAGAGTTGAATCCTGTCCTTTGGAGACTGAGGTCACCCTGGCAACTATTGCAGAAAAAGACCCCATTGGAATGCACACCCGGCCAATCATCTCTTCTCACCTTCATTAGGGATTCGGTTAATGTCAAGCCAGCATCTGATTGCTGTCTAATTTACTTGGTCATTCTCTTCCTCTGTCATTTTAAGACCTTAGAAAAAGAAAGTGGTCTCTAATGCACTCACACTTGTATGACTACATTTTCTCTGCTTCTTTTAATTGTCCCAAATGCCAAAAAGAGGTGTAAAGCTGCATCACTGACATGCATCTCACCTCTTTCTTCTCTTTTTGTGTCCATAGTTTGTTTTTGTTTGTTTTTTTCCTTGCAGGATGTATACACTTTGAATATTCTGTATTTTGTGTAACATAATGGACCTTTCCAGTACCTCTTCAGTAGACTAATTTTACACATATTTTTGTTGCACCTGCCCAGTCTTCAATATGAGTCAATGTATAAAAATCAGGTTTTGTCCCTGCTTTTACCTTCCAAAAGTCTGTACAATATTGTGCCCTGTCCAATTTTTGTACAAGCAAACACAAAAAGTACCAGCTAGAAGATGAGACAGCAAGATTGCTATAAATCGTGTATTGCACTCAAGAATTTATGATTTTCTTCAGACTATAAAATCTCTGACCTGGTTGTTCATCACCCATGTCAATGCCATGCTCTAAATTTAGAGGTGATATTTGATTTGAATTTTACCCTTGAGAAACAGATTAGTTTTGTAGTAAAGAGATATATTTTTTAAACTGAGGATTTATCTAAAGTGAAATAGATTTTTGGGGAACGGTGGCACATAGGTTAGAGAAGGTGAGTCTGGGATCAGAGCATCACCAGTCCAACTGCCCAGACTGATATGGGTGGGAAAGATCAAATAATCTGAACTGCTTTCATCCTCATTTGCCCCACTCTGGGCCCTTAAGCAAGACCCTTAACCCCCACCATCTACACCCTAGATAGCAGCTCTCTGCTCCACACAGAGGGCTGTGGTGGTTCAGTGGTCTGTGGTTGCATCAGGATGGGCATCTGTCATTGGGAAAAAAAAAAAAAAATCTTCAGGAGTTATTTTGCTGTAGTGACCCCTGAAGAAGGGACCAGCCAAAATATAAAATATCTAAAGTGAAATAGTTTTCATGGTTTTAGAGCTTTACTTTTTTTTTTTTTTTTTTTTGAATGAGTGGTTCAGGATTGTGATACATCTCAGATAGTTTTATTTTAATTCAGTGTAGATTGGTTTCAGCAAGGCCAGCCTCTCAAGAATTCATTTAGTCCTAAATGCTGCTCATTGTTGCCATATATACCATCCACCCATTATCTTCCACTTGTTACAAAGTCGGCTCGCAGGGGAAGCAGCTTGAACAAGGAGGCCCAGACATCTCTTTCCACAGCCACCTCTTACCAATTCTTTTGCAACAAATCCAAGACGTTCCCAGGCCAACCGAGAGACATAGTCTGTCCAGCTTGTCCTGGGTCTTCCCTGGGTTCTCCTCACAGTTGAACATGCCTGAAGCACATCCCTAGGGAGGCATCCAGGTAGCATCCTTATCAGATGCCCAAACCACCTCAACTGGCTTCTCTCTATGTGGAGGAGCAGCAGTTCTACTACGAGTCTCTCCCGGATAACTGAACTTCTCACCATATCTCTAAAAGAGAGTCCAGCTACCCTGTGGAGGAAACTCGTTTCAACCAGCTGTATCCGCAACCTCATTCTTTCAATTACTGCCCAGAGCTTGTGACTATAGTTGAGGGTAGGAACGTAGACCGACCGGTAAACAAAGAGCTTTGCCTTACAGCTCAGCCCTCCCTTCACCACAATGGACTGGTGCAGAGTCCGCAACACTAGAGACACTGCACCAATCTGTCTGACAATCTCACGCTCCATTCTTCCCTCCCTCATGAACAAAACCAGAGATACAAGAACACCTCCACTTGAGGCAGAACCTCAACCTGAAGAGAGCAATCCACCCTTTTCGGGTTGAGGACCATGACCTCAGATTTAAAGGTGCTGATTCTCATCCCAGCCGCTTCACACTGGGCTGCGAACCACTCTAGTGAGAGCTGAGGATCATGGGACGATGACGCCAACAGGACCACATCATCTGCATAGAGCAGAGATGGAATCATGAGGCCACCAAACCGCAATCCCTCCGCCAGCTGGCTGCACCAAGAAATTCTGTCCATAAAAGTTATGAACAGAATTGGTGACAATGGGCAGCCCTGGCAGAGTCCAACTCCCACCCTGAAGGGGTCCGACTTACTACCAGCAATGCGAACCAAACACTCACACTGCTTGTATAGGGACTGAACAGCCAGCCCATAACACAGAGAACCCCCCCCCCCCCCCAGTGTACCCTGAGGAACATGGTCAAATGCCTTCTCCAAGTTTACAACACATGTAGACTGGAAGGGCAAACTCTCATGACCCCTTGAGGACCCTAGTGAGGGTAAAGACCTGGTCCAGTGTTCCACAACCAGGACGTAACCCGCATTATTCCTCCTGGATCTGATCTTCGACCAACGATCGGACTCGTTTCTCCAGTACCCCTAAATACAAGGGAGGCGAAGAATAGTGATGCCCAAGTAATTGAAGCACACCCTCCAGTCCCCCTTTTTGAAGAGGGGAACAACCAACCCATTCTGCCAATCCAGTGGCACTGCCCCTGATGTCCACGCGATGTTGTAAAGGCATTTCAACCAAGACAGCCCCATTACATCTACCATACCATACCATACCAATTTATTTATATAGCACTTAAAACAGCAACAAGGCCAACCAAAGTGCTGTACAAAAGAACACAAACATGCACAGCAGACAGGAAAACATAAAATAGAAATACAGATACAAATAGCAACAGAAGCTAACTAAAATGGCCAACAGAGTAGAGAACAGACCGGACCAAAACAAATCACACCGTGTTAAAGGCAAGCGAATAGAAGTGGGTCTTCAAGCGAGACTTAAAGACTGAGAGTGTGGGAGCCTGCCGGACACTCAGTGGCAACTCATTCCACAGTCGTGGACCTGCAACAGAGAAAGCCCTGTCACCCCTGAGCTTACGACGGGTTTCTGGGACTGAGAGAAGCATCTGGTCTGCTGACCTCAGAGAGCGCGGTGGGACATATGGCTGCAGAAGATCAGTGAGATAGGATGGGGCGGAACTGTTCAGTGATTTAAAAACATACATGAGAATTTTGAAATGGATCTGAAGGTGAATGGGTAGCCAGCGCAGGGAGGCCAAAACTGGCATGATGTGCTCTCTATAGCCTGTACCAGTTAAAAATCGGGCTGCAGCATTTTGGACCAGTTGTAGACGAGCAATGGAGGACTGACTGATTCCAAACAGAAGTGAATTGCAGTAATCAAGCCTAGATGTTATGAAGGCGTGGATCACTGTCTCAAGGTTCTTTTTGGAGAGTATAGGTTTCAGCTTAGACAGCCGTCTCAGCTGAAAAAAACAGGATTTGACCATCATGTTTACGTGACTGTTGAGTTTTAAGGACGGGTCCATTATCACCCCCAGATTAGTGACCTTTTGTTTCTCTAGCGGGGCTAGAGAGAAAAGGTCAATGTCATGGTTCATGAGTGAGCCACTGGGATGGAACAGCATGACTTCAGACTTCTTCTCATTGAAGCTTAAGAAGTTTAAAGCCATCCAGTCCCGGATGTCAGCCAGGCAGTCAAGAAGAGGCTGAATAGAGCGTGTGCCTCTGTGCCTCAGGGGGAAGTAAATTTGGCAATCATCGGCGTAGAAATGAAAGGGTATGTCGTGTTTGCGGAAGATAGCACCTAGTGGCAGCAGGTATAAAGAAAAGAGAAGGGGACCGAGGATGGACCCCTGCGGTACACCCCACTGGAGCGCTGTCGATGCCGAACTAGAATCTTTGATATTGACACAGAAGGTTCTGTCAGATAGGTAGGACCCAAACCATTAAGGGCTGACCCTGTGATGCCCACCCACTGCTCCAGTCTAGAAATGAGGATCTTGTGGTCGATGGCGTCAAAAGCAGATGTAAGGTTCAATAGGACCAACAGCACAGAATCACCTGCGTCTGTGGAAATGAAAATGTCGTTAAAAACCTTCAGTAGAGCAGTTTCAGTGCTATGGCGAGATTTGAAGCCAGATTGGAATAACTCTAGGATAGCGTGATCCCCCAAAAACTGTTTCAACTGAGACTCCACAATTTTTTCCAGTAGTTTAGAGGTGAATGGGAGTCTGGAGACAGGCCGGAAGTTGGACATGACTGAGGGGTCAAGGTTAGGTTTTTTCAGGAGGGGCTGGACAGCAGCATGTTTAAAAGTCTTTGGCACCACACCTGAGGATAAACTGCTATTCAGAATAGCGAGGATAAAAGGACCCAGGGTAGGAAAAACTTCCTTTAGTAGTCGAGGGGGACCACATCAAAGGGGGAACGAGATGGCTTCATGCTGCACATTACCTGCTCCAGAGAGGACAGAGAGATGGGCTCAAAGTGGTCAAACACAGCCACGCACTGAGATGGGATGGACAGATCATGAGCTGGTTGAGAAATGAGTGCCCGGGTGTTTGCCACTTTTTCTAAAAAGAAATGGAGGAAGTTCTCACACAGCTCAGTTGAGGCTTCCAGAGGTGAAGGCTCACTGAGGTGTAGAACTGAGTTCAGGGTGGAGAAAAGAACTCGGGGGTTGTGGGAGTTGGAGACAATTAAATCAGAGAAGAATTTACATTTGGCAGCTTTAACGGTTTTCTGATAGTGACGCCAACTCTCCCTTAACATTTGAAAAGACACCTGGAGCCTGTCCTTCTAGAGCCTTAAGGAAACAAAACAAATCTCATCCACCCCTGGAGCCCTGCTGCAGAGTAGCTTTTTATTTATCTCGGTGACCTTAGCCACGGTTATGGACAGACCAACCCCAAAGTCCCCCGACTCCGCTTCCTCCATGGGAGACGTGTCGGTGGAATTGAGAAGGTCCGAGAAGTATTCCTTCCACCTTCTGACGACATCACTGGTTGAGGTCAACAGTACCCCACCTTCACAGAACAAAGTGTTAGTAAAGAGCTGGTTTCCCCTCCTCAGTCACCTGATGGTTTGTCAGAATCCCATTGGAGCCAACCAAATCTTTATGCAAGGCCTCATCAAACTCCTCCCACATCCGAGGTAGTGCTCCCTTAAACTATTTACTAGCCACCACTAAACGTGTTAAGAAAAAGACCCTGAAAAGATACACAACCAAAATGGAGGATCTCTGTGGCTTTTTGTCAAATGTCAAAGAAAAAGGACCCAGAAAAATCTGCGTGAAGCGAGACAAAAGACTCTGGAGAAGAACAGGAGAGTGTTGGCAATTATTACAGGACAAGCTATGATAAGCTAATGCTAAATCTGCTATAGAGCCGAGCGTAAAAAAATTATGTACCGGTAAATGTTCATTAAATATGGTTTAGTAATACATGCTGTTTGTGTTTTTCAGAAGATTCTCCAGTAAAATAATTACAACAGACCTACATTCTGTTTATGACCAGCTCTGGAGCGACTGTGTGCCATTAAAGATGAAAGAGACTGTTACCTTCCATCAATGTATCATTTCAGTAAAAATGTTGACAATAATAATGTATTAAAATATTTTGACTTTTGTTATGACACTTTAGTTATTTACAAAACACTGTAGATGGAAAATCTGGATTTAGCTCATAATCATGATGCTAAACAGGTTTCAAATACAGGGTGAGAATTTATTTTGAAGTTTCTGGTAAATTAAAAAGAATATAATTATTAAAATGATCAAATTATTTATCTCTCTCTCTCTCTCTCTACTTTATATATATATATATATATATATATATATATATATATATATATATATATATATATATATATATATATATATATATCCTGCTAATGTACATTTAATGAACTTTAGTTCACCATTAAGAGTGAGAGTTCTCCGATGAGAGTTAAAGTCAAAGCAGTTTACTCCTCAGATAAATAATGTTAAATTATTTTTAGATATTAATATTTATGTTCAGTGCCCTTAGATGACTTCTGTTGTGATATGGTGCTATATAAATAAACTGAATTGAATTAAATCTCTGATGAACCAGATTCTACAAAAACATCTATATTTATTATTTTTTTTTGTTGTTGTTTTCCTTCATCATTTGATGTATTTGCACTCGTGTCTACTTTTATTGTTCAATTTAGATATGTGGTTTTGTTCCTTGGATACAGATTATTTTATTAGTGATTTTGAAGTGTAATTCTTGTTTTGTAATTTGTACATCTGTGGGTTAGAATAAAGTTGGGACTGAAGGCTGTTGCTCTTCTTTAAACATATCTGAGGGAAATGTTCCTGAGTGATCCAGTAATTTTGTATTTTTATTATTTTTCAGCTGAGTTAACTTTAATTAACAGGTTATTAATTCAATTCAGTTTATTTATATAGCGCCAAATCACAACAAAGTTGTCTCAGGGAACTTTACAGGAACAGTCACATACATAAAAGCCAATTAGTAAAGTTCTCTATCTAAGGAATCCAGCAGACAAGTTGAATCTTGGCTTCGTTGTAGTCTCCCATCCTGAGCAAGCACAATGGTAACAGTGGAAAGGAAATTCAAAAAAGCGTTCAATACAAAAACAACTGGACTTTATTTGTAACAGAAGACTCTGTTACAAATAAAGTCCGGTTGTTTTTGTATCAAACGCTTTTTTGAATTCATCCTGTCCTGGATGACTGAGAATCTTCATCTGCATAGTGGAAAGGAAAAACTCCCTTTTAAAAGGAAGAAACCTCCAGCAGAACCAGGCTCAGGACAAGCGGCCATCTGCTTTGACCGGCAGATTGAGAGGACAGGAAGGAGAGACAGACGAACATAAGGAAACAAGACGAACATTTAATAAAGCCAACGTGAAAATAGGAGTTCATGATAAAGCCGGAACCATTTATTTATTTTTAATCTTCACAGAATTTTTTTAAAAAAGCTTTTTTTTTTAATACATAAAATGTAAAAAAAACCAAAAACGTTTCCACCCTCCATCTCGGTCCACCCGTCTGCCAGGGCTCAGAATCCGGCCTTTGTGAGCATGCGAGGCCCTCGCGTGCTTCAACGGGTCAGCAGCTCGTATGATCCTCCACAGTGACTAGATCGCTCTGAATTTTGTCATCGTCACCAAACACAAAAAAAACGCCTGCACTTCAGCATTAGAACACGGAGCACAAGTCAGGAGCACGGAGGACCTTCTGCGGTGAACGGTGGAGCTCAGAGCTGGGGAGATTGACGCCCTGCACAGCCTGAGCGTGCTCCGAAGCTCCAGAGAGACTGGCGGAGCTCCATCTAGCTCGCTCTGAATTTTGTTGTCGACCACCAAGCACAAAAAATGCCTGCACTTCAGCATTACAACATGGTGTTGTCATTATTGTTTTTAAAATATTAAAATTAGATCCAGCCGCTGCTCGGAGTTCCAAGTAATTGCAAATGGCGGATCGCTGAAAAGTTTTCTGAAAGATCCAGTGACTCCTCCCCCTGACCAATCAGTGACTGACAGTGTTCTGACGTCATGCTTTTATGCTGGTACGGCTTGCTTGGACCCCTTAAGAAGCAGGGACAAAAAAAGGGGCCAATGCAGCTAAAAAGTACTAGTGGAAAAGCGCCAATACCATAGTGAACCAAGCTTACCTGATCTGCGCCATCACGGTGGAAAAGGGGCATATGTATTCTTATGTTTCATGCACCCCTTAGTGTTCCCCCTCCTTGTGTTTCAGCTCCTGTCTCACTCGTGTCCAATCCTAATCACTCCAGGTGTTTGTCATTCTGTCTCGTCAGTCTTTATTTATTCAGTCCTGTCATTTGTCCGTGGATTGTCCTCCCAAGTCTACATGTTTCTGTTCTCTCTGTCAGCTCCCTTTTTGAAGTAAGTTTTGGCTGCCCCGTCAGCTTTTTGTCTTAATAAATTTAAATTACCATATATTCCGCCGTAAACGGCGTATAAGTCACATCAGTCCAATTATGTCCAATAAAGTGGAAAAATTCATAAATATGTCGCTTTGCCATATAAGCCGCATCTATCATGCGTTACCGCTAACGCATCACGTATGTTACTCGTCACCGCTGACAACCCGGAAATGTGGGCCAGTGTTGTGCCAAAAATGGATTGGCTGCCAAATGGCGGCCACAGGAGCGTGCATGGGAGGACTTGAACAAGAATTTAACAAGATTAACACCTAAAAACAATTATTTGCTTGCTCAGAATTATAGCAAAGGTGTGACTCAGTTGAACTTTTTCTTAATAAATGCACTTTAGTGGTCAAGTCTACTGAATGTCAAAAACAGTTCCGCTGCCTCAGTGCTGCGAAGCGGGCATGTGCATGCAGCCAGACGGGCCACTGCATTTCTTTAAAATTTAACAAGATAACCACCTAAAAAAGAAAATTGTTTGCTCTAAATTATAGTAAAGGTGTGTCTCAGTTGATATTTTCTTAACAAATGCACGTAATGATCAAATCAGCTGAATTTCTAAAAATAGTTTCAGTTCACCCAGCTTCACCCAGTGTCACCTGCTGCTGTGCTGCGAAGCAGACACGCGCAGCTGTACGAGCATCCGCATTTCTTAAAAAATGAACAAAATAACCACCTAAAAACATTTATTTATTTGCTCAAAATTATAGTAAAGGTGTGTCTCAGTTGAACTTTTTCTTAATAAATGCACGTAATGGTCAAATCAGCTGAATTTCAAAAATAGTTTTGCAGTCTCGGTGCTGCGGAGCGGGAACGCGCAGCTGTATGAGCCTCTGCATTTCTTAGAAATTTAATAAGATAACCACCTAAAAACATTTATTTATTTGCTCAAAATTATAGTAAAGGTGTGTCTCAGTTGAACTTTTCCTTAATAAATGCACTTTGACGGTCAAAACATGGCAAAATGAAGCCAACGAAATGAAACGGCTTTAACATTACTACACACCCACCCGCCCATACTGATGACAGAAACACCTATTTATTTTATTTTTTTAATTCAAACCCATTGAATTCTTCATCCTCTGTGCTGCTGGCGAAGAGTTTTGCCAAATTCTGAGGTAGGTGATGTAGCGCTGCCTCCTCTTTCTCCGTGAGGCTGTCAGAGTCCTCCTCTGCGTTAGCTCCAGCTAACATCCCGGTCTTTTTGAACCCCGACTGGATCGTTTCTTTGGTGACTGAGGTCCACGCTTTATCGATCCAGCCGAGGACCTGCTGGAACGTCGCGTGGCGCATCCGTCCTATAGCAGTGAAACTGTGCTCTCCGTCCACCATCCACTGTTCCCAAAGGCGGTGCAGAGCTGCTTTGAAGCTCCAGTTCACAGAAATATCCAGAGGCTGCAGCACTTTTGTCAAACCTCCTGGGATGATGGCAGGGATGAAGTTGTACACTTTAATTTTATTTTTAAATTGCGGCGTGATGTGCACACGCATGCTGTTCATCACCAGCAGGGCTTTTTTTTTTTGCTTTAAAAAATCCATCTGGCCGCTTCATGTAGCACTTTGTGAGCCACACATTCATCATGTCTGTGTCCATCCACCCCTTCTAATTAACTGTCACAACCACGCATGAGGGAAACTCCTCCTTCGGCATGGTTTTATGCCTACAGGTATACCGGTAGTCGTCAAAAGCCTAGAGGGCCCTCTAGCACCCCTCGTGGCAGAAAATGGTAGTGCACAATTTTTTCAGTCAAAATGAATGGAAACGGTTAAATCTCAGCCAAAAATTGGTCTAAAAATATGGGAAAAATATCCATAAACATGTTGCTTCACCGTATAAGTCATAGGACATGCAAATTAGGCAAAAAAAACCTGTGACTTGTACATCAAAAAATACGGTACTTATCTTACCTGGGAGTCTCCTGTATTCAGCCTGCACATGAGTTCAACATTTAAAGCAGCAACATGATATAAGCTTTAACATGGAATAAAACTTAAAAACAATTTAATAACGTCTTGACTTTGGGGCCTTAATTGCAGATTTCTTAACTATGGATGCCAAAAAAGCAAGGCAAGAAGAAGCTGCAGAATGATGCAATAAAAAAAAAGTTCTTGGTTAGGTCTTGCAGCATGCAAGACATCCATCATGACCACTGTCCATTTGCACAATAAATATCACTACATGCCTGAAAAAGAAGTCTATCATCAATACATTCAGCTGATTGTAAGCTGGCAATTATCATGCTGCAAGATCTATGTATATGTTACATATTTTAAATTAGGATTAGCTTTAAATATGTGATTTTATTGATTTTTTTGGGGGGGACTAAAACATGAACAATTTGACTGCACTTTGTACTAATAACTTGTGACTGGGCTGAATGCTCAGGAGGCAATCTTGCCAGTAAGACATCAGTTACCCATGTGAGGAGGTGCTGTAATTGATCCAGAGAATCATTTCACTCTTGCTAGCAGTTTTGAATGAATTTTCTCTTTTTACACACACTGTCTCATCCACTTTCTATCTCCTCCTTTTAATTTTCTGCCGCACTGCTTGTCGAAAGTGAGTTTGTGCATTTGCGTACGAATCTGTCACATAATATTAATGAAAACACACTTCTGTTAATTTGCAAACATGTTTGTGTATGAGTGGCACTAGCTTTGACTTCAGTCATATTAGCTCACAGCAGGCCCACTTCGGCTTACTGGTGATCAAACCAGTTATTTTCTGTGTCGTATATATTTTGAAACACTCGCATGAAAAAAATGTAATAAAAACATGAGAATCCAACAGCAACCTTTCATTTTTATAGAGTAAACATCTCAGTCACAGAGAAAATAAGGGCTTGATATACATACTGGCACCCATTTGGGTTTCTCACTGCATAATATTAATGGGTGTTTTAATTTTCAATGTTTTGAAATAGTTTTATTGTGTAGGAGGAAACATTTAGCAGCAAAAACGTTTCTGTTTGAGACCAAAACTAGTTTCCGCTCAGAAATTAAGCATGCACTGTTGCTGCAAGGAGAACCTTTAGGACTAGTATAGAAGGTTGCAAGTGTGTTCATGCAATGTGAAATTAAATTACACACACACTAAAACAAATGACGACTACTATAATTTTTTTTTTTTTTTTTTAAGTCCGTTTAGGACATTCATTTATTAAATTTTCTCATTTTTTTAGTAGCTTCCTGTTATGCCAACTTCTATCAGCTCAGACAGCTGTGGAGAAATGGAAATCAAAACAGACCAAGCTGATTCTTCTTACCCTCTTAACCACACTTATCTATCTCTGTTTCTTTTTGTCTCTTTCTTAAAGTTCCATTTTGTTTCTGGTCAGTAATGAGTTCCATTGGAGGGACCTCCTGCTGACCAACTAATTAACTTCACAACCTGAAATAACGACTGGAAACCCTCACTTCCCTCCTCTTTTCTTCTGCTTCTGACATGTTTTGAACCTTACTGAATGCTGTGTCTTCTCCAGTCTGTTGACTGGCACATTTTACTACTCCATTCTACTTTACATTTGTATTTCAGACATTTACTCAAAACCATCATTTAGTATAGAATGCCATAGTGGAAATATTTTTGTTTATGGGTGCTCAGTTACCAGCCAATGCATGAAATACTAAAACACAACCAGTCTGGATAAAACTAATGGAGGAAAAAAGGCAAAAAGGTTGACAGGAGGAATAAAACTGCTAAATAGAACATAAGGTAAAAAAAACAAAACAAAAGGCACTTGCAACACACTTGGCGGGGACTTTGATACCTTCTGAACACAGCAGCGTTATCTGTGAACAGAAAAAGACAAGATAGTTTGTTGAAAAACTGGTCAAGAACAAACGGGATGATCTACTATTAAAAAGGGCTATTTATGTATAAGACTGAGTTTACTGCAGCTCCTCACCCTGAAGACGTTTTTTGGATTAAAGACGAAACGTTTCAACAAGTTTTTTTTATTTATAAGAATCTGTACAGAGGACCTCATTTAACTTTGTTAGATTTTTTATGCATCAGAATATTTAATTGCAGTTATTGCTGCACGGGGGGGTGGGGGGTGGGGGGTGGGGGTGGGGGGTGTCACACCAAATAGTGAAAGCAGATGCTCACATACTATAGTCACATTTTTCATTTCATTTCATTTTTCTCAATAAATAAATGACCATGTATATTATTTTTATCTCATTTGTTTAACTGGGTTCTCTTTATCTACCTTTAGGATTTGTGTGAAAATCTGATGTTTTAGATCATATTTATGCAGCAATAAAGACAATTCTAAAAGTTTTACAAACATTCAAGCACCACTGTAAATGTATAGTCATGAAGACCAGTTAGAGAAATGAGCCATGACGAGCCTCGTTATCTGCTCACTTTTATAATATTATCAGTTCACCTGAGTTTATTGTAGTTAAGTGTCCTTGAAGTCAGCCGTAGCTTCACACGGCACTCTTGGCCTTCACAAATACAGTTCACAGGCATCCCTTCAGTTCAGGATGAGTATTTTGGGAGACAATCAGGTTATTTGTTCTCAGGGCAGACGGAAAGAATTTTCTCAGCCATAATAATAAAATATCCATTATCTTTTACGAAAAATTATCAGACACAACGGGTAACATTTATGGTTTGCAAGTGGCCATGCTGAATTCAAAGGTAAAGTTCAAAATGTCCATTTATTGATTACTTAGAGTTTTAGAAATGCAGACACAAAAACACTGATGGGCAATCAATTGATTGCTTGTCTTTCATGGCAGTGGGCATGAACTAAATTAATTTTAAACCAGCAATACCTAAACTCAAACACGTTTGTTTGTTTCATATTTAATCCCTCCATTTCTCGGTAATTCAAAGGTATATTTGTAAACTATTTTTACAAATTGTTTTTCTTTAACTTAATCAGAAACAGCTTTACATCAAATATCACCTGACTTCACTTCTTCACTTCACTTTTTTAGGTCCCGAAAGGGCAATTACTTTACAGTAAGTAGAGGTGTTGATGACAGCCAGCACATTCATACAAACTTTAAACATGACAAGATTAATAAAAACAAGATACAAATATACATTCAAAGCAAGATTGAAATACATAGAAAACATTACTACGAAAAAAAACCCAAACAGTTGGACTGTGATAATTCAATTGCATGTCTGTGGCGCACAAGAACCTGCTGTGGAGTCGGTGTGAGGACTGGCAGTGTTGCTTCAGTTTCTCATTCCAGGGCAAACAAGGTTGATAGTGGGATATTTGTCACCCTCCAGTTCTCTCTGTGCACAGTTAAACAGTTCTAGAAATGTGAATAAAAAGCCCAACATGTCGGGGGGAGATGTTGTCTATGTGCGCCCACTCCCCACGAGCCTCCATCTTCTCACACAGGTCATTGTAATGTCTTGCACTGACTTGAGACAGTGTTGAATCTTGTCTCGCCCATCTGGAGTAGTCTTTGAGAGCTGTGCAGATAGACCAGATTTGTCAGAATTGAGGCGTGTTGATGAGATGAACCCAGAGTGCAGGCAGGACTCTGACACACGAGGAGTAAAAATAAATAAAACACTTTAATGAATACAAAATAAAGACGCTGACATGGCAGCTTACTCAAAAACTTGGGGACATGTAGGAAACACTCAGGAGATATCAGAGACTCAGGAAAACCAGATGATCACAAGATAATGCCCCAACAATGAGTGACACAAAGACACAGACTTATATGCACGCACAAAAAGAGTGACAATCACAGACACCTGGATGAAACGAGGGTGGAATCAATCAAGTTAATAAACAGGGAAACCAGGGAGTGTAAGGATGGGAACCCGCCACCAGAGGGCACCATCCTTACAGTACCCTCCCCCCAAGGATGCCCCCTGGCATCTCCAGAAAGCCCCCCCCCCCAAAAAAAAAATAAAAAAAATATATAAATAAAACTAGGGCAGGTGAAGGGAGGAACTGCAAGGACGAGAAAACAAAAACCGACAGGAACAGAGCATGGGACCTAAACTAAACACAAGGATAAACACAAAGTTCAGGTTGGTGACCAGGAGGCCATCCAACATGTGGAGCGGACTCAGGAGGGCAGCCAGGAGACCGTTCAGTACCAGGGGCAAGTTCAGAGGAGCAGCCGGGAAGCCGTCCAGCACGAGGAGCAGACTCAGGAGGGAGGCCGGGAGGCCGTCCAGTACCAAGAGCAAGTAGTTTAGGGGGGCAGCCAGGAGGTCGTTCAGCATGAGAAGCAGACTCGGGAGGGCAGCCGGGAGGCTGTCCAGTACCAAGGGTGAGTTCAGCGGGCCACCGGGAGGCCGTTCAGCATGAGGAGCAAAGGTAATCTTCACCCTGCAAGTTGATGATCGGCCGCTACAGGGAAAAAGTGGAGGAGCCATCAGTTCAGCTGCTAGCCAGGCGACCTGGGAGGCTGCAACAGACATGCAGGTCTGGAGGGCTAAAGTTGTGGTGGTGGCCTGGAGGACTGTAGCTGACAAGGAAACCTGGAGGACTGCAGCTGACATGACACCCAGGGGAACTATGGCTGATGTAGAGGCATGAAGAGCCACAGCTGGCAACATGGGGACTTGTGGAGCTGCAGCAGGTGACACGGGAGGCTGTGGAGCTGCAGCAGGTGACGAGAGGACCTGGGAGGCTGCTGCTGCTGGAGACACGTGGACCTGGGGCGCTTCAGCTGGCGACTACGGAGGCTGTGGAGCTGCAGCAGGCAACCTGGGGTACTGGGGAGCTGCAGCAGGCAGGGAAAACTGAAGGGCTGCAGCTGGTGACACAGGAGGCTGTGGAGCCACAGCAGGTGACCTGGGGTCCTAGGGAGCTGCAGCAGACATGGAAGCCTTGGGCTCTGCTGCAGTCGACATGGAGACCTCCACAGCTTTGGAGGTGGAGGCCTCTACAGTTACAGGTACCTCTGTGGCTGTGGAGGCCTCTCTGGTTGTGGCAGGCGATGAGGCCTCTGAACAACATAGTCCATGCTCAGTAATCCTCGGAACAATCGAGGTACCCAGCCTTAGGTGCTAGATCCTCAGCGGCAGGTGCTGGGTCTGCCGAAGACTCTGGAAACATGGCCACAGACTCTGGAAACTGGGCCGCAGACTCTGAATATTTGGCTGCCAACTCTGGGACCTCCTGCAGGCTCTGAGACCTCCTACAGGTTCTGGAAACTTGGCTGCAGGCTCTGGGACCTCGGCTGCAGGCTCTGGGACCTCATGCAGGTACTGAAACTCCTGCAGGTTCTGGACCTCCTGCAGATTCACGAGACATCTGTGGGACAGATGGGTTCTGGTGCCCTACTTTGAGAGTCTTTACCAGGGACAGTACTTGGTTTAAGTCTGGGATCCTCAGCAGGTCAGGTCTTGACTCCAGCAGGTTCTCTATGATGGAGAAAGTCCTTTATCTGTAATCAGAGTATGTGTTAAGAGAAGCTGCAATGTAGAGTCTTTGGAGCTGCTGTGACACAGCAGTGACATCATCAGGTACTTGTTCTATGAAGCCCCCTGTGGTGGTAGGGAGATCTGCAGAGATGGGAGCTCCAAAACTCTCTGCAGACTCTGAGCCCATTCGCTCCTCTGACGAGCGGGGGCTCTGGGATGTCCTCCCCTGCGAGATCCTCCTTGGCTCTTCAGCACTGAGTGCCACGTGTCCTACAGATGTGCAGGGGCTCGGACCCCCCCCCCCCCCCCCCTGCGAAAGTCTCCCTTGTGCTTTTACAGAGCCCATCTGACAGGCAGGCAGACAGGGGCTCTGGTACTCTCCCCCACTTTGAAATTATCCCTGGCTCTTCTGACAGCTTGGGGGAGACACTGAAGGAGGGAGGAGCTAGATCTCGGAAATCTTGACTTTACTTGGCCGTCGACTCCTCCGGCGGTGGCGCGGACCAGGAACAGAACTGAGCCAGAACTCCTCCTCTGGCTCAAAGTCGTCGAAGGAGGACAACAAGGAACACACTCGTGGGGGAGCGTGGGAAGAAGCCAGCCCAAAAACCACACGGCCGCCTATGCACTTCCTCCTCTCCTCCTCCTTAACCATGAGCGGAGATGGAAGGATCTCGACCTTGGGGCTGTGGTGTCTTCGGATGGGTTCAGTTCAGAACATGCTCATACGGATGATGGCCGCTTCTTCTTGAGCTGGAGCCGTCTTTTTCAGCCGCCAGTTGGTCCAATTGGTTTGGGTCTTCTGCCCGCTGGGTCCTTTTGCTGGCCAGGGCATACTATCAGGATTGAGGCGTGTTGAAGAGATGAACCCAGAGTGCAGGCAGGACTCGGACAAACGGGGAGTAAAAATAAATAAAACACTTTAATGAATACAAAATAAAGATGCTGATGTGGCAGCTTACTCAAACTTGGGAGCACATATGAAACACTCAGGAGATATCAGAGACTCAGGAAAACCAGACGATCACAAGACGATGCCCAGACAATGAGTGACACAAAGGCACAGACTTATATACACGCATAGAGTGGCAGTCAAAGACACCTGGATGACACGAGGGTGGAATCAATCAAGATAATAAACAGGGAAACCAGGGAGTGTAAGAATGGGAATCCACCACCAGAGGGCACCATCCTGTCAAGGTAGTTTTATATATCGAACAAGAGCTTTGGCAGTCGCGATGGTCTCACATTTGTGTTTTCGGCAAGTGCGTCAGGGTCCAGAATTCAGACCTCAGACTTTGCACCGTGCTGGCTTTGAAGAGTGAGTTCTCCCGTTTTTAGCTTTTCTTTTATACTTTTTTGCTCCATTATGTCGCTTGTTGTATGCAGTTCAAGTGCTAATCCTCAGATGTGTCATAAGAGGAGCAAAACACGGTGGGTTGGGCCATGTGGAATTGCTGCGCAATGCGCCGCCAGTGCTACTCTCTTTTCACAGTCTGAATAACTTCTGCACTCTATTTTATTTATTTACATTTCTTCTCAGTAAACTTATTGCCTCCTCCTCTAAGTAGATGAACACAATGTTATATTGTGCATTTCTTATTTAGTTTTATTTGTGCTGTATGATTCGTAAAACCGCATCAAAGCCCAAGACCGGAGCAGCCCGCACATTAATCACGTTATTATGGCCCAGCCTGGCCCTAATCCAGGTCGGTCCAGGCCAGGTTTCAGGTTCGGGTTAGAAATGATGCTCTGTTGTACAGCCATGTTTGATTTGAGACAGCTTATATCAGTTATAGCATTGTTTCTGCAAACAAATCAATATGTTGTGATTAGCACAGAAGAAAAAACACGTGATCATTATTTACTATTTGTGCAATTTTCATAACATTCAGCACATAAATTATTTTCTGATGCAAATAAAGAAATATCATCTTGATTTTTCAATAAGCACAAGGACTCATTTTCTCTTCAGGATTAAACTGTGATTATCTTCAGTAGAGGCTTTTTAAAATTTAATCATCTGTGATTTTTTGTAATTAAACATGTTACATTTAAAATGTAAATAAATGGTCTTATTAGAAAGTTTAAGACAAATTGCTTCAATAGACAGGGACGTTTAGGATTTGTTTTTTCTACTTTTTTTCATTCAACCTTAATTTAGACAGGTAAATCCCATTGAGCCTCCAGGACTCATTTGCTTTGTATCTGTAAACAGAGATTCACTCTATCAAAAAGAACATACAAAAAAATTCCTTTTTTTCTTTCTTATAGTTTACACATGCACAACTTGAAATTTTTAGGCATTCGTTTAGACGTCAATTATTTCACACAGTGACACAGCTTAAATCACACACATTTGCAATAATTTGTAAAAATTGAGTTTATAAACTGTTGTAGCATGAAGCTGCACTCCTCTACCTATGACCCTTGACCCTTAGGTTTTCTACCAGACTCACCATAAACTGTTTAAAGTTACTCTGACCTCAATAATGTCTGTTGTTATTCACACATTCACTGTCCTCGGACACAGAGTCATCTTAAGTCTAATGTTACCTTTATTTATCCTATGCTTTTAAGAACAATATATATATATATATATATATATATATATATATATATATATATATATCTATATATATATCTAATTATCATTAATGACGTTGTTTATTTGATCAAAACAAGTGTGAACATGAATAATGTTGAGTATTGTTTTCAATCATAATAAAATCATGTGAAATATTATAATGTGTTTAACATATTTCTTTTTTTTTTTCAGAAGATAGCTTTGTTTGAAAAGACACCTGTTTAAAGCTCTGAGTTGGAGCAGTTTGCGTCAGAGGGAAGTCATAATGTTTCTGAGTAGTCAAAACATCTTCTGAAACCAGTTGTTTGTTTTAAGATAAGATAGAACTTTATATTGATCCCGCAGGAAATTATTGTGCAGTTTCAGTACAAGGGAACATACACAAGAATCACAAGATATAAAAATAAGAGAATATAAAAATGCCAACAATCAAGTTCTAAACAGGTTCAGACAGAAACATTAAAGAGTTTATTGTCCTATGTGCAGAAAGGGGGAGGAGTTGAAAAGCTTGATAGCCACAGGGAGGAAGGACTTCCTGTGGCGTTGCGTGGAGCACCTCGGTGGTCTCAGTCTACGACTGAAGGTGCTGCAGTAAGAGTCCAGGGTGTCATGCAGGGGGTGTGACGTGTCGTTCAGGATCTGGAGCAGTTTTCTCAGCATCCTCTGCTCAGACACCTCTGTCAGACTGCAGGTCCACTCCCAGAACTGAGCCAGCTCTCCTGATGAGTTTATCGAGTCTGTTGGCATAAGCTTTCTTCACCCTGCGGCCCCAGCACACCACAGCGTAGAAGAAGATGCTGGACACCACCGAGTGGTAAAACATCTGCAGCATGGTCCTGCAGATGTTAAAGGACCTGAGCCTCCTCAGAAGAAAAAAGGCAACTCTGTCCTTTTTTGTAGAGGGCGCTGGTGTTAGCAGTCCAGTTATTGTCTAGGTGGACCCCCAGGTACTTGTAGCAGTCTACAGTGTCCACCTTAGTACCCTTGATGTTTATTGGGGGGGGGGGGGGGGGGGGGCGCTGATCTTCTTCCTATAGTCCACCTGCAGCTCTTTAGTTTTTTCCAACGTTGAGTTGCAGGTGGTTCTGTCCACACCACTCGACAAAGCTGTCCACCACACCTCTGTATTCAGCTTCTTGGTCACCAGTGATGCAGTCCACAATGACAGAGTCATGAGAACTTCTGCAGATGACAGGATTGTGAGTTGTACCTGAAGTCCGAGGTGTAGAGGGTGAACAGAAATGGTGAGAGGACCATCCCCTGAGGAACCCCTGTGCTGCTCAATATGGTGTCCAAGGTGGTGTTCTGCAGCCTCACATACTGTGGTCGACCTGTGAGGTTGTCTCTGATCCAGGTGACCAGCGAGTCATTCACCTGCATGTCCAGGAGTTTACTACAGAGTACAGAAGGGCTTATGGTGTTAAAAGCACTAGAAAAGTCAAAGAACATGACTCTTAGAGTGCTGCCTGCCCTGTCCAGGTGAGTGTAGGCTCTGTGCAGCAGGTAGATGATGGCGTCATCAACTTAGATGTGTGGCTGGTATACAAACTGGAGGGGGTCCAGGTATGGTTCCACCACAGATCTGACGTACTTCAGGACCAGCGACTTCATGGCATGTGATGTCAAGGCCACTGGTCTGTAGTCACTGTGTGAGTTTGGGTGGCCATTTTTTAGCACTGGGACCAGGCATGTTGTTTAACACAGAGCAGGAACCACCCTCAAGCTCAGGTGAAAAATGTGCTGAAAAAAAATCATCCTGGTCTGATCCACCAGCAGAACCCTAGAAAGATGAGTTATCTGGTGCCCTCAACACTGACCCAGTAAGGAGCAGAAACTGGTGACATGATGCCTTGGTCGGGTTATGCCATTTTTAGATGATGGAACTTGATAAATCATTTCCTGGCTTGCAGTGATAACTAACTTTATCTGACCACATTAAATAACTTCTTTTAACCAAAATCCAAAGCAAACTATTTATTAAAATAGTCAAACTCTGTCTAAATTTGTGCATGTATAAACCCCCAAATAATTCCTGCTCCAAGAGTTATTTTTGCCTTGGATAAGAGAATTAAGCCTTGATTGATTAATTATTATTGTTTGTTTATTATTGTGGCAGCACAGTGGCACAACTGGTAGAGCTGCTGCCCCTCAGCAAGCAGGTCCCTGGTTCAAATCCGGGTCCGGGGGCATTTCTGGGTGGAGTTTGCATGCTCTCTCTGTGCATGCGTGGGTTTTCTCCGGGTACTCCGGTTTCCTCCCACAGACCAAAAACATGCATGTTAGGCTGATTGGTAACTCTAAATTGTCCCTAGGTGTGAGTGAGAGAATGAATTTGTCTCGTTTGTCTCTATGTGTCCCTGTGATGGACTTGCGACCTGTCCAGTGTGTCCCCCCGCCCCTCGCACAGTGATTGCTGGACATGGGCACCGGCGACCACCGTGACCCAAAATGGAATAAACGGGTAAAGATAATGGATGGATGGATTTGGATGAATATTCATTTGTTATGATATGGGACGCCCTCTAATTAACAGATTCTATTTCAGTGACTGAGTTCTGATTATTAAAGGGTGAATATATTTGTTAAGTTGTTGTTGGTCAGTAAACTGATTAGCTGGTGTGCCACTTTAACGAAAACTAAATAAGTAAAGACAAATGTAGTGGAGTGTTGATGGAGAAAGTGTCACCCTTCTTCCTCCATCTCAATTTGTAACTGCTACACTGTTAACCATTTAAGTTGGTGCGAGTTAAGCCATTCTATGTGGCGAGATTTAGAATGGTGTCATGGCTGCATTAAAAATACAAAACCTCACAATATTTTTTTTTAAATTAGCACTAAAAAACAACACAAACATCTTAGAGAATTTACTAAGGTAAACAAAATCCAATCAAATATAATTAAAAAATCCATCCATCTAGCCAAGTTCAGTGTATTTGTTTTGCATTGTAATTTCTTTTGGGACATTAATTTTTCTTTCATGTTGTGATGTAGATTTAATTTTCTCTTTTTTTTTTTACAATTCATTTTTCTTTCAGATCAGTAATAAATTCCAATGGAGGGACATCCTGTAGATCAATTAATTCAATTCACAAACTGAAAGTGAAATGAGGAATGCAAAACAACACTTTCCTCCTCTTTCCTTCTGCTTCTGACGTGTTTTGAATTTTAGTGAAACCCAGTTTCCACTGCCTTTATTTAACTTTTTCCATGCTTTGAGCCTTATTGAGCTTTTTCAGAATCAGAATCAGAATAAGCATTATTATCATTGCACCAAGATACGAGAACATGTACATGCAGTCTCCTGGAAGATGGACGGAGTGCTTGAAGCTGCTGCTCTAGAGCGGCCTCTCTTATATTTATCAGAATAATAATCTTAGATAAGAAAAGGGGGAGAAACATGAGGGTAGATAGTGGTATTACAAAAAAAAGTTATTTCACATCTTGTCTATAAGGACACGATTTGAGACATAAAAAAAAACGTATATGTATATGTGTATGTATATATGTATGTGTATATAAATATGTACATATATATATGTATGTATGTATATATATATATATATATATATATATATATATATATATATATATATATATACATATAAATGTATATATAATATTGTTTATCCATCCATCCATCCATCCATCCATTTATTGCTCTCTTTTCCATGTAGGGTCATTGGGGAGGTGTAAACTTTCCCCTACTTCAAACAAAAACAAAAGGCAAACCTTCACATTTCTCATATAGGCTACAATAGCTCCGTGGTCAGTGCTGCTGTTTTGTAATACTGAGGATGTAGGTTTAAATCCAGTTATGCCTGAAACTGCATCTGGCATAAAACAATTGTCAAATGTTTGCTTGCTGTGGTGACCCCTCAATCTCCTGTCAGGCTAAGGTGGATAGGCACATGGGTCAGTACCTGAGCGAACCACAGAAGGAAAATGACACCAACACCAGGGGAGCTAAGCATCAACTATAGGTTGACAGAAATGGTGCTCAAGACTGTAAGATCAAACAAACAAACCTGTACATCGTCTGGATTGACTACAGGAAAGGTTTTCTCGAGTGCTAGAGGCCAAATTAAAGCCAATTGCACAAGTCAGCATGAAATGTGACACATACCCAGGTGCTGCACTGTGCCCACTCCTGTTTAGCATAGGCCTGAATCCCCTCAGTCATATCATTGCAGAGTGGCTACAGATACCATTTCCAAAGTGGAACAATAGTCAGTCACCTCCTCTATATGTTTGACATCAAGCTGTATGACAACAATGAGCAAGACAATGACTCACAGATTCACCTCACAAGAATATACAGCAAGGACATTGGAATGTCATTTGGACTGTATAAATGCAGTTGGTTGGTATGCAAGAGAGGCAAGGTAATCACAACTGAAGGGGTTGAACTACCTTAAAACAACATAGCATATGTCCAGGACAGCTACATATACCTTGGAATCCCATAGGCAAATGGCAGTCATGATGAGGCCACAAGAAAGTCAGCAACAACCAATACCCGCAGGGAGTAAAGCAGGTTCTAAACAGCCAAATGTTAGCCAAAGATTATTAAAGGCAGGTGCTAGATCAGAAGTTTACAGCGTGGCAGGACCCTTGAAGGTAAGGGTGACAGCAGAGTTCATGCAGTTCTGTAAGCAAGTACTACTCCAGCTGTCAACTCTCTTTTCAGCACAGCTTACCACTGGGTTATGTTTGAATAACCACGAACAAGGGTAAAATGCGACGTGGAGGAATAAAACAACAACTGACACTCATCATAGTGACAAGCTATAAAAAAGTAAGTGATTATGTACAAAAAGGGGGATTCAGGAACCCAGGAGATCACTATAGGAGAGAACCAATGCTAAGTACAGAACTTGTAATGAAAGAAGTTATTCAGAGGAGTGACGTTGGCTTAGGCCCTACTTGTCATCTTCTCTTGTTTGCAGGCAGAAAGGAGGGACCAGGGGTCTCAAGTTAGGCTACAGTTCATTACAGTGAGGAATTTTCAGACCTCTATCTTGGAGAAAATATACAACCTATCTACAGACACATGGCTCAACACTGGAGAAACTGAAGAAGTCTTTTGGATAAAAGACAAAACGTTTCAACAAAGAAGAATCTATCCAAAGGACCTGACTCAACCTCTATAGTTTCATCTACCTGGATTACTGAACATGCATCAGGACACCATATTACCTAGTTCTTTGTTTTTATTCAACCTTTATTTATATAGGTTAGTCTCATTGAGTTGCGAGGACTCATTTACAAGAAAGCCCCGTTAGAGACCTTTAGGACAAGACTCAGTGGTCTACCTACATCTCAAGGAAAAAGGACACATCTGAGAACCAAAATGTTCATAATTTGAACAGAGAAGTCCTATGGTTTGAAATGGGGTGAAGGAAGCCATTTTTATGTCAAACAAGATTTTTTTTTTTTAATAAAACAACTTTAAATTGAGGAGGATGTCAGATTTCAACTTTCAAAAACTTGCAGTGCAGCATTAGGACAGCTTTCTCAGTCAGTTCCAATCCCATTCACACCTTCAAGCAAGTGACCAAAACATCTCTCTTGTGAGCCAGGCAAAGAGCCTAACAAGCCTCCATTCTGCGGGGTGAGTAGTTCCAGTCTAATCTGCAAGTGAATGTAAGTACATAACGCATCCCATCATGCAGTTATGTAAAGCTTAGAACTCCACACACGCCAGCCTTCTTTAAACTGATAAAGCCTCCCAGATGGGAAGTGAAACGTCTTCCACTTCAGAATAGAAGTCTAGTTGGTTTTTGTGTTTGAACCCCCTTTGTTTCTTTAATTGATTTAAAACTACAAAAAAGAAATCATATCATCTACATGTAAAACTGAATACCTTTTAAAGTCAATCTTAACATTTGGGCCAAACAAAAAAAACCAGCCAGTTTTTCAGATATCGAAGTAAATTTGATGTGATAGTAGCTGAGTCATTCACAGCCCATACTCTAGGAGTGCGGCATTCCACAAATGTCACATAACAGCATATTACATCATTTCTCAACAAAAAAACATGTTAGTCTAAAACTTCTGTTTGAAAAACAATGAGCAATATGCATTCATGTAATGAATGCTAGGCCTCTAATATTATCTACAGATATAATTTGTGCATGCAATATGTGTCAAATGGTGTGTGGTTTCAACGTTTATAATCAGTGTGTAGATGTTGCAAGAAACGCTATTAGGCAGGAAACAGCTCCCATAAGGCCATTTTTAATCAACTGGCCTGATTGTTGTTGAAGAAATAATTAGAAAAGACAGAGTAAGAGTATGAGGGAGAGAAGACATGACAAAAACATAAATATAACGAGCAGTGATGAGAGATAAAGTAGAATAAAACAACAACATAGAACTATAGTTTCCTCAACAGATGCTGCTTATAGTCAATACATACGACGACACACACAAAAACACTAAACTGAATGTGTGAACAAATACAAATGAGTAGGAAATTGTTTTATATCTTCATTGACATGTAGAATTTTTCCACCAAATTGGTTCTAGTGTTAAAACAGAGCCAGAACTCAGTTAGCACTAGTTTTGTTGTGTTTCCACCACCATGAAATCAATGCTAACTCAGCACCAACTTTATGCCAGCCGGAGCAAAAACTCATTTTTTCAGGAGCTCAGAGCTGAAACTTATTGTCGTGATTTTGCTTCCAGTGCTGCAATAGAGGTGTGTTGGCATGTGAAGATACACAACAAAGAAAAGGATCTCTTTCATGAAATTTACTTCCTCAAGTAACTGGGAAGTTACAATGGCAGCTGAGTTGTTCTGACTCAAACAAGGTGTCGTTTCAGACTCAAGCTCTGGCACAGACAGCGTTTTGCAATGCCCATACAGTGAGCCATGAGAAACAAAATCATACAACAGAACACTGAACATACATGTCTTGTGATGCTACGTTGTATAGATAGCAGTGTTGCATTTACTGACCTAACATATGCTCGGAAAACTAAAACAAACTACGAAACCAAGCTTAAAGGCTCAACAGCTTACCCAGCCTTACAATATTCATGGTTTCTGTCATTTGAAATTTATTAATTTAGTCGTTGTAGTCTGTCTACCAAGGTATGCCAGTTTCTTAGCGAACAAATGAGTGCAGCATAGATTTTATGACTGTGCTGGACTGTGCACAATCCAATACACACCTCCATCCCTCCATTATCTTTTACCCGCTTCTTCCATTTTCGGTCACGGGGGTCGCTGGTGCCCATGTCCAGAAATAACTGTGCGAGGGGCGGGGTACACCCTGGATGGCTCGCAAGTCCATCACAGGGCCCAATACACACCTCCTCCATCTAAAATATAGTAGTCCCTCGCTACTTCGTGGTTCATTTTTCGCAGACTCGCCCTATCGCTGTTTGATGAGCTGCACGATCAGCATGGATTAAAAAAAAAAAAAAATCATTTAAAATGATTTAGCTTCTGTGTGCAGCCCACAGATGTACGAGAAACTTCCTCCTGCATCTGATCAGCTGATCTCCACGCAGAGTGGAGAAGTGTGCATGGCTGAGTGCAGCCGGAGGCATGGAGCTGAAATAATAACATTCTGTGCTCTTATAGAAACATTGTTTAGAACATTGCAATGGTTTTTCACTTATCGCAGGGCTTCAGGGTACGGATCCTCCGTGACAAATGAGGGACTAATGTACTTGCACCAACAATACATCAAATTGTGCAAAACATCAACAATACAAAAACAGCTACAAGTCAAACAGTAAAAAGAAAAAAAAAAGAAAAATAAATATATATATATATATATATATATATGGGATAAATATTGTATCACTCAGGAAATGTAAAGGCACCATCTCAATGAAGCAGGTGGCGCAGCGGCACCCCCCATTTTTTAAACTGGGTGTGTAAACTTGCGTTTTTGCTTCCTTATCTTTTCTCCTAAAACATATCACTGTCAGTATTGACAAAATCATGTAGTGTTTATTGATTCTAATTTTGCTTTCTCAGTTCCAAACTTGTACTAACCAGTGTACTTTGGTTTCTAAGCACTGTACACCTACTACAAAAATGTAGACTACACCGCTGAGAAGGTCTGATAGTAAATGTTGTCAGTAGTTATGCTCCACAGGTTGGATGTGATGTGGAGGAGAAAGAAAAATTTTGGATGGATCTGGATGAAGTGATAGAGAGTATTCCCATGGAGTAGAGAGTGGTGATTGGAGCAGACCTGATTGGACATATTGGAGACCAAAGATCAAGAAGACCAAATGGTGGAATATGAGGAAGGAAGAATGTTGTGAAAAGGTCAGAGAAGAGCAACTATTGGCTCTGGGTGGTAAAAAAACCAAAAAACAAAAAAAAACTTCCTGGTAATTGGGATACTACAGCAACAGAAATTAGAGTGACTGGTAGGAAGGTGCATGGCAGGCCATAAAATTTGGGTGCATGATGTCATGGGCAACGGCCGAAGGCGAGGACCTTGGCGCTTTGACCCTGGCTTACCAAAGCTGGCTCTTGGGACATGGAATGTGACCTCTCTGGTGAAGAAAGAGCCTGAGCTTGTGCGTGAGGTTGAGAGGTACCAACTAGATATACCTGTAGTTAGGCTCACTTCAACGCACAACATGGGCTCTGGAACTGATCTCCTTGACAGGGGCTGGACCTTTTTCCACTCTGGAGTTGCCCATTGTGAGAGGCGTCAAGCTGGTGTGGACTTGTAGGCCCTGACTTGGTGCCTATGTGTTGGAGTTTTCCCTGGTAGATAAGAGGGTGGCTTCCCTTCGCCTTCGGGTGGGGGACGGGCTCTGACTGTTGTTTGTGCCTACGTGCCAAATGGCAGTTCAGAGTATCCAGCCTTCTTAGAGTCCTTGGCAGGGGTGCTGGAAGGTGTGCCAGCTAGGGACTCTTTTATTCTGCTGGGAGACTTCAATGCCCACTTGGGTAATAACAAGGTGACCTTGAAGGTTGTGATGAGGAGGAATGGCCTCTCTGATCTGAACCTGAGCAGTGTTCTGTTGTTGAACTTCTCTGCTAGTCATAATTTGTCTATCAGGAACTTTTCGAACATAAGGGTGTCCATAAGTGCACTTGGCACGATGATGCCATAGGTTGTAGATTGATGATTGACTTCATAGTGGTGTCATCTGATTTGCCACCATTTGTTTTGGACACTCGAGTGAAGAGAGGAGCTGAGCTGTCAACTGATCATCACCTGGTAGTGAGCTGGATCAGATGGTGGGAAAAGATGCTGGACAGACTTGGTAGATCCAAATGTGTAGTGAGGGTTTGCTGGGAACGCCTGACAGAAGAACCCATCAGAGAGATCTTCAACTCGCACCTCCGGGAGAGCTTTAACCACATCCCAGCTGAGGTGGGGGACGAGTCTGAGTGGGCCATGTTCCGTGCCTCAGTTGTTGGGGTAGCTGCCTTGAGCTGTGGCCACTTCTCGTGGTTACATCCACAAACTCTATGATGGACAGACCAGATTAGAGAGGCTGTCAATCTAAAGAAGGAGTCCTATCGGGCCTTTTTGGCCCGTGGAATGCAGTTCAGGAGTACCTGAGTGCCAAGGGGTCCACAGCCTTGGCTGTTGCTGAGGCAAAAGCTGGGCTATGGGAGGAGTTCGCTGAGGCCTTGAATAGATACTCTTGGTTGGCTCCAAGGAGGTTCTAACAAACTATCAGTTGGCTGAAGAGGGAAAAGCAGCTCATTACTTTCTGTGTTCGCTGAGGTGGGGTGCTGTTGTCCTCAACAAGTGATGTCGTCTGGAGGTTGAATAAATACTTCTTGGACCTTCTCAGTCCTAACCAGCACGTCTTCCATGGAGGAAGCTGAGTAAGGGGACTTTGGGGTTGTTCCATCCATAACTGTGGCTGATGTTGCCGAGGTAGTTAAAAACCTCTGAGGCGGCAGGGCTCCAGGGGTGAATGAAAATCACCCTGATTTCCTTAAGGTTCTAGATGTTGTGGGGCTGTCTTGGTTGACACGCCTTTGTAACACCAAATGGACATCGGGGGCAGTGCCACTGGATTGGTAGACTGGGGTACTGGGGTGGTGGTTCCTCTCTTCAAAATGGGGGACTGGAGGGTGTGCTCCAATTACAGGGTAATCACTCTACTTAGCCACCGTTGTAAGGTCTATTCACAGTACTGGAAAAGCAAGACCGATCATTGGTTTAACCTCAGATCCAGCATGAACCATGCAAGTTCTGTCCTGGCCGTGGCACACTACATCAGCTCTTTACCCTCACTAAGGTCCTCGGGGGTCATTGGAGTTTGCCCATCCAGTCAACGTGTGTTTTGTGGACTTGGAGAAGGCATTCAATCGTGTTCCTCAGGGTACACTGTGGGGGGTTGCTCTGTGAGTATGGAATTGGGGGCCCATTGTTATGGGCTGTTCAATCCCTATACAAGCAGTGCGAGAGTTTGGTTCGCATTGCTGGTAGTAAGTCGGACCCATTGTCATCGATTCTGTTCATAACTTTTATGGACAACATTTCTTGGTGCAGCCAGGGGGCAGATGGTTTCCGGTTTGGTGGCCTCAGGATTCCATCTCTGCTCTTTGCAGATGATGTGGTCCTGTTGGCATCATCATGCCATGATCTTCAGCTCTCGCTGGAGTGGTTCCCAGCCGAGTGTGAAGTGGTTGGAATGAGAATCAGCACCTCCAAATCTGAGGCCATGTTTCTCAACTGGAAAAGGGTGGATTGTTCTCTTCAGGTTGAGGGTGAAGTTCTGCCTCAAGTGGAGAAGTTCAAATATCTTGGGGTTTTGTTCACAAGTGAGGGAAAAATGGAGTGTGAGATTGCTAGATGGATTAGTGCAGCATCTGCAGTATTGCAGACTCTGTACCAATCTGTTGTGGTGAAGGGAGAGCTGAGTGGTAAGGTAAAGCTCTCTGTTTACCGGTCAGTCTAAGTTCCTACCCTCACCTATGGTCCCAAGCTCTGGGTAGTGACCGCAAGAATGAGATTGCGGATACAGGCAGTTGAAATGAATTTCCTCTGCAGGGTAGCTGGATTCTCCCTTATAGATAGGGTGAGAAGTTCCGTAATCTGGGAGAGACTCAGAGTAGAACCACTACTCCTCCACATCGAAAGGCGCCAGTTGAGGTGGTTCAGGCATCTGGTAAGGATGCTCCCTGGGTGTCTCCCTAGGGAGGTGCTTCAGGCGTTTCTGACAGTGAGGAAACACCGGGGAAGACCCAGAACATGCTGGAGAGACTATGTCTCTGGGCCTGGGAACACCTTGCTATCCTCCCAGAAGAGCTGGAAGATGTGGCTGTGGAAAGGGATGTCTGGGCCTCCCTGCGCAAGCTGCTGCCCCTGCAACCCAGCGTTGGAATTAGCAGAAGATAATGGATGGATGGATGGTAGGAAGGTACTTGGTGTGTCATATTGACAGATAAAAGATGAAAATTAAACTTTGTGGTGGAATACTGAAGTGGAAGAAGCTATTCAAAGAAAAAGATTAGCCAAGAAAAAAATATGACAGTGAAAGGATTCAAGAGTATTCAAGAGACTGTAATATATGAAGATGCAACATAGAGCAAAGATGGATTTATCCTGATGCATGCTCAATAATCCAGGTAGAAAAATCCAAAAAAGTCCAATCTGGTCCTCTGGACATTCAAAAAAACAAACAAAAAAAAAAAAAAAAAACATTGTAGAAACATTTCGTCTTTCATCTGAAAGACTTCTTCAGTCTGAGGTGCTGTATTCAGCTCAGTCTCTTAAATAGCACCTTCTCAGAGTGGATCAAACAGTTTGCTGCTGACAACCAAAACCAGCTGCTCACATGGTCAAGAAGGACCATCAGCCTAACAATGGATCATTAGCACACTGATGGCTGTTTACTATTCACAGGGGGTTGAGTGATACTAGCAATCACAGCATTGTAAGAGGGGGACAGTTGAACCCGGAGGCCTCCACCCCTGTTTAATGATGGATGATTTCTTTTCACAAAGATGGCCTCCTTTACTCCTCTCTCAAACCATCGTTCCTCTCTGTCCAGGATGTGAACATCTTCATCCCTGAAAGAGTGACCGCTGGCCTGGAGATGAGTGAAGACCGCAAAGTCCTGGCCTGATGATGTTGATCTTCTGTGCTGGGCCATTCTTTTGGCCAGTGGCTGTTTTGTTTCCCCGATGTAAGACTGATCACAGCCCTCCTGACACTGAACAGCATACACAATATTACTCTGTTTGTGCCAGGGGACTGGATCTTTGGGATGAACCAGTCTTTGCCATAATGTATTTTGGGGTTTAAAAGCCACTGGGATGTTGTGTTTAGAAAATAAACATCTCAGTTTCTCTGAAACTCCCTCAACATACGGAATGACTACTGGTCTGGGTTCCTCCTTTTCACCTGATGGCTGACTGGAGTCCTGTTTGGGTTTCTTTTCTGCTTTCAGGAAGGCCCAGTTAGGATATCCACATTGCTCTAGAGCCTGTCTTGTGTAGGATTTCTCCTTCTGCCTGGCTCCTGAGTTAGTGGGGACGCTGTCTGCTCTGTGATACAGAGTCCTGATGACTCCTAACTTGTGCTCCAAAGGGTGATGGGAGTCAAACTGCAAATAATGGTCTGTGTGTGTGGGTTTGCGGTACACCTCGGTTTGCAAATGTCCTCTATCAGAGACTGAGATCTCACAGTCCAAGAAAGCCAACCTACCATTTTTTCCATCTTCTCGTGTGAACTTGATGTGTTTATCCACAGAGTTGATGTGGTCAGTAAAATGTTGGACTTCCTGAGATTTAATTTTAACCCAGGTGTCATCAACATAACTGAACCAATGACTTGGTGGTGTCCCTGAATAGGACATTGAGGCTCTCTTTTCTACCTCCTTCATGTACAGGTTGGCAACAATAAGAGAAACTGGAGACCCCATAGCACACCCGTTTCTACCTATAATATTGCTCCCCATATGTGAAGTAGGTTGACTGCAGGCACA
>NC_056498.1:72975300-72982267 GCF_014905685.2 Nematolebias whitei | reverse complement strand
TTTTTTTTTTTTTTTTCTGAAACATTTCACCTTCTATCTGGAAGGCTTCATCAGTCAAGGAAACACACAACACAAAACTGATTCTTCACCCAAACTTCACCCAACAGAGCCGGCCCTCTTCCTCGTCGACAGTCATGTCATCCTTGATTGATGAAGCCTTCCGGATGGATAGTGAAACGTTTCAGACAACAAAGGACACTGTCCAGATGAGCTGACTGAAAATTGTTATATTTACATATATTTATATTAATTAATATGTAGTACTTTTATGTTTTGTATATTTTTAAATTCTATGAAACACAAACCTTTAGGAATTAAGGACAAATTTAAACAGTTTTTTTTTTCAACCTTGCAGCTGATTGTGAAAGCAGTTTCAGTGATAACAGCACATTGGGATATGTTTTGCAATTTTAACATAAATCTTGTGCGTATCTGTACATAATAAAATTCAATATATTTTTAATACATCTTTATAGTAAAAATTTATACTAAAATGGAAAATTGATGGGTTTAAAGCAGGCAGCTGAGGCAAAACATTTTAGGATTTGGGATTAGGTTTACAAGTTACAGTTCATGGGGCCGAGATGGTCTAGGGGCAGGGCAGCCGACTTGGGACCCGAAGGTCCTGGGTTCGATCCCTGGTTTGCACATCTCGTGGTGTCTCTGAGCAGGACACCCAATCCCCAATTTCTCCCCGGGAGCCTACATAGCTGCCCGCTGCTCCAGGTGGAGTGGGTTAAATGCAGAGAGCCAATTTCGTCTTTGTATGGGAACATACAATGATGACAACACATAGCACTTTGCTTTATCATGACTTGATTAGAGCATATTTGCCTGAGCATAATGTTCAATAAAGCCACAAAATCCTCCATTTTGGTTGTGTATCTTTTCAGGGTCTTCTTCTTAGCATGTTTAGTGGTGGCTAGTAAATAGCTTAAGCAACCATTACCGCCACCAGCAGTCGAGGCGAGTTGGATTCTGGACACGCCTACAGAACCAGTCCTGAAAGTGCAGCAGAATGAAACAAGGACCGAGCTGAACCGAGTCAAACTGATCCAAGCTGTCACGGTGGAAAAGGGGCATTAGACTGGTACAGGACATCTATGAGGACAGCAGGACAGTGGTGAGATGTGCTGTTGGATTGACAGATAGTGTTAGGATAATTTATTATTATCCTTGTAATGGCTCTTTAAATAAATGTGCCACACAGGAGAAGTAGATATTTTCTTAATCCCAAGTTTTAATCTTGCAAGATGGAGCAGTGTTTAAATACAAGCATCGAAATGTTCCATGACGCTCTGTCCCAAGTCTGCTCACCCAGAGCCTAAAAAAGCGTATTTTTATGTTATCAGACAAGGGCAAGGTCAGATGACTGCTGCAGCCTCTTGTAGCACTCTGATCCAGACAAAACAACTCTTTAGCACACACACACGGTAATGAGTTCTAACATTTGACTTGAGTAAGTGAAACACATCTGTGACTTTTCACATCTCCATCAGATAACTTCAAGCTGGAGGTGGGATTGCATCAAGAATCAGCTCTGAGCCCCTTCTTGTTTGCTCTGATGATGGACAGACTAACAGATGAGGTCAGGCAGGATCCCTGTGCACTATCCCAGTTCATTGTCAAGTGTATTTCAAGGTTTTGGTTTTGACTTGGCGAGCTCTGCATGGACATACACCCATTTATATTTCAGAACTTTTACATCTCTACACCCCGATCAGAGCTTTAAGGTCCTGTGATCAAGACCTGCTGATTGTTCTCCAGACAAAACTGAAAACTAAAGGAGACAGAGTCTTTTCTTCTGTGGCTCCAAGACTCTGGAACTCACTTCCTCAAACTCTGATCAGTGATTCAGTGCCCTGAGATGACTGCTGTTGTGACTTGGCGCTATAAAATATATATTTATATAAAATAAACAAACAAATAAATAAAAACTACCTCTATTATTTTTACACAGTGTAACTCCTACATTATTTTGCCCCCAAAACATTAAGGTTTACTTAGATTCCCTGTTCAATTTCTGTCCAGGAAATTATTCATCTTGAAAACTAAAAATATTTACTGTTCATTCCCTCAGCAATGGCGGACGAAGGTACACCACATGTTTCCCTTATGATTTTATTCATATTTATTTTTATTCAGTAATGGATGTGATTCTAAATGTAACAAAGTACAATACTATATACTATAAGCATTGCTTTATTATGAAAAAGTGAATAAATGTAATTTCCTTTTTTTATTCATCTACATGTTTAATTTGTAACAACATTTTTTTTTACTTACTTATTCCATTGTGTAAATAATAATTCATAGTAGCACATTTTCCTATTTGACTGCTGATCAGTCTTATTTTGTAAATAATGCTTTCAAACTGGGACTCCACTTCATTTTGAAATGAGATTATAAATTTTCCCAGTGGTCTGACTTGTTCCCGGCATCATTCATTGCTTTCACACTCACTACTGTAATGTCAGTACAAACAGAAAATTTTCTGCAGGGTACTGATAACATGTAAGTCAATTAAAAACCCCATCATGTAGGGAGCTTGCTCTCGTTTGCAGTCTTGCAGCTCCGTCAACAAAAGGTCACCAGCTTGCACATTAACCGTCATGTATCCTGCCACTGATTAAAAGGGCAAAAATCACAGCAAAATGCAACATCAGCCAAACGTGTCCAGTATAGAATTATGTAAATTGAAATTACCTATCAAAATGTCCACAGAACAAACATAATTTTCTGTAAGAAGGTATTATTGAGGTGAAAATATGTAAAAAATGAGTTGTGTAAATTACTAATAGTATCAACATATTATGAGTATTGTCAAGCTAATTTTGCACTCTTACATGACATAAATACCCACACAGCAAAAATCCCCTTGTTCTTGATGCAAGTAAAAATAAATCATGTTGACAAGGCTTTTTCTCTGCCCAGGTGATAGACACAGCCTTAGGCAAGTTGTCAACTCACACTATTTACACCAGTTTCATGCTCTCGGTCTTGACTCCTTTCAGACCCAAGTGTTTTTTTTTTCTTTTCTGTACTTTGTATACTAATTTCTTTATTCCATATTTAAATTTCCTCTAAGTCCTTTCTTTCTTTAAACTGTAGGCTTCACATAGTTAAGGCATGATCAAGCTTTAAGACAAAACTATGTAATATAAGGCAGCTGACATGGGTTCGAGTAGATAAAAAGTCCTGCACATCTGGACCTTAATTTCAGTGTTTCTGTAATATGATGCAACCTTTTACATCAATGGGCTTCATACAAATCGAGTGAAATCAGTCCAGATAGACATAGCTTTATTGAGAGTTTATATATATATATATATATACAGTGCCTTGCGAAAGTATTCGGCCCCCTTGAACTTTTCAACCTTTTGCCACATTTCAGGCTTCAAACATGAAGATATAAAATTTAAATTTTTTGTGAAGAATCAACAACAAATGGGCAAAAATGTCAGTCTCCATGTGCAAAACTGAGACATACCCCAAGCAACTTGCAGCTGTAATTTCAGCAAAAGGTGGTGCTACAAAGTAACGCAAGGGGGCCGAATAATATTGCACGCCACACTTTTCAGTTTTTTATTTGTTAAAAAAGTTTGACACATCCAATAAATTTCTTTCCACTTCACAATTGTGTCCCACTTGTTGATTCTTCACAAAAAAATTAAAATTTGATATCTTTATGTTTGAAGCCTAAAATGGGGCAAAAGGTTGAAAAGTTCAAGGGGGCCGAATACTTTCGCAAGGCATTGTATATATATATATATATATATATATATATATATATATATATATATATATATATATATATATATATATATCCAATTTAATTTGTTTCTTTCCACATTTTTTGTGTTTCATTTGTGTGATGTTTGCTTATTTCTGAAACATCCTGATGAGTTGTAATTATCATGTGATAACATAAATTCCACTGGAACTCATATTTGATTGCCAGATGGACATCTATCCATCCATTATCTTTTTTCTTATTATATTCTTATTTTCTTATTTTATAGCCTGGTAACTGAAAGCTCTGCCTCCCATTCTGTTTTTGTAAATTCTAGGAACCACAAGTAAACCTGCAGCCTGAGAGCGAAGCGCTCTGTTAAGAAAATATGGAACAATAAGATCTGTAATATAAGATGGAGCTAGGTTGTTGAGAGCTTTGTAGGTTAGAAGTAAGATTTTGAATTCTATTCTGCATTTGACAAGGAGCCAATGGAGAGAAGCTAAAACTGGAGAAATATGATCTCTCCTACTAACTCCAGTTAAGACTCTGGCAGCAGCATTTTGGATCAACTGAAGATGTTTTAAAGAAGTATTTGGACATCCAGATAATAAACCATTGCAATAGATCAGTCTAGATGTGACAAATGCATGGACCAGTTTTTCTGCATCATTTTTAGATGTTTCTAATTTTAGTGATATTACGCAGGTGAAAGAAGGCAGAACCAACTTCCAATCTCTGTCCATGAGGCTGACGCATTATCCAGTTTTAAAACTAGGCTTAAGACTTTCCTTTTTGCTAAATCCTATAGTTAGGGTCAGCTTGGGTTTCCTGAGCTGTCCCTTAGTTATCCTGCTATTGTCAGGGTTTTCGAGGCAGATCAGAAAAGGAGAACCCAATTGTGCAGGCAGGACTCAGGAGGCAGATGTATAAAATAAAATACTTTTAATAATAATAATAATAATAAATCAAAAGGCCGACATGGCAGCAAAACTTACATGGACTCAAGAAACACGATCACACAGGCAGGACAGGACAGGCTATACCCAACGACGAACCGACAAAGACAGAACTGACAGACAGACTTTATATACACACAACCAGGACATGACACAGGTGACGATAATCAGACAATCAATTCAGACACAAGGGAGAACAGACAGGGGGAAGGCCCACTAGATGGTGCCATCCTTACAGCTATAGGCTTAGACTGCTGGAGGACAAACTGACCACACTTTTCACTCTACTACTGTCTTTACTTACTCTGCTCAACCTGTTTTGTATTTGTAATTATTTTTTCTATCATTAACATGTGTTGTTTTGTCTTTCAGATAGACCTGGACCTATACCTGGACCTACCATTATATGTTCGTCTGTCTTTCCTTCCTGTCCGCTCAACCAGCCGGTCAAAGAAGATGGCCGCTTGTCCTGAGCCTGGTTCTGCTGGAGGTTTCTTCCTTTTAAAAGGAAGTTTTTCCTTTCCACTGTTGCCACTGTGCTTGCTCAGGATGCAAGACTGCAACGAAGTCAAGATTCATCTTGTCTGCTGGATTCCTTAGATAGAGAACTTTACTAATTGGCTTTTATGTGTGTGAATGTTTCTGTAAAGTGCCCTGAGGCAACTTTGTTGTGATTTGGCGCTATATAAATAAACTGAATTGAATTGAATTCTTCTTTTTTGGGTCACGAGGGTCACTGGTGCCCATATCCAGCAGCAGTCACTGTGTGAGAGGCAGGGGACACCCTGGACAAGTCCATCAACTCATCACAGGGACACCAAGTGGACATGTGATTTATTTCTTATGGATGCTAATCATGTTTATAATTATCTGAGCACTGAACTAGCAAAATAGTTTACGTGCAGCACTCTAAGATGCGTATTTGTGTTGCCATGTTGAGAAGACCTTTGTGTTGCCATGTTGAGAAGACCATCGTGTAGCAATATGAGTGTTCTTAAATACTTTCAGATTTGCATCAGACTATGATTAGCAATTAAAAAAAACTAACATAGCTAAAGAGATCAGTTTTTTTTTTTTTTTATAATATTGTTATAATTATGGAAGAAAGCACGTACGTGTGACTTTGTATCATCAGTGAGTATTATTCTATAATATCGTTAGAGTTTGAGGTTTTGTCTGTTCCACTTACCTGTTGGTGCTTTGGTGTCTTTATTTATTTCTCCCCAGCCTGTTCTCCTCTTGTGTATCCATTCCACCAGTGCTCAGTTTCCTCCCCCTAGGTGTTCCTCAATTTCCTGATTAGGTCTCATTGTAAATTTTCCGTCTTTGTCTTTCACCTTTTTGTCGTGCATTGTCTTTGTCATTTTTTTAGCCTTTCTTGTGACCATTCCTCGAGTTAATCTAGAATAGAATTCAAAATCTTACTTCTAACCCACAAAGCTCTCAACAACCTAGCTCCATCTTATATTACAGATCTTGTGTTTCCATATTTTCCCTAACAAAGCACTTCGCTCCCAGACTGCAGGTTTACTTGCGGTTCCTAGTGTTTCCAAAACCAGAATGGGAGGCAGAGCTTTCAGTTATCAGGCTCCGCTCTTGTGTAATCAACTTCCAGATTCTGTCCATGAAGCTGACACATTATCCAGTTTTAAAACTAGGCTTAAGACTTTCTTTTTGTTCTCAATCTTATAGATAGGGTCGACTTGGGTTTCCTGAGCTGACCCTTAGTTATGCTGCTATAGGCTAAGACTGCTGGAGAACAAACTGACCACATCTTTTCACTATAATACTTTCTTAACTTACTCTGCTCAACCTGTTTGTATTAGTAATTATTTTTCTATGTGTTTTTGTCTTTCAGGCTTACCTGAACCTACATCTGGACCTACCATTCTGTGTTTGTTTCCCTCTCCCTCCTGTCCTCTCAAACCCAGCTGGTCAAAGCAGATGGCCACTTGTCCTGAGCCTGGTTCTGCTGGAGGTTTCTTCCTTTTAAAAGGGAGTTTTCCTTTCCACTGTGCTTGGTCAGGATGTGAGACTGCGACGAAGCCGAGATTCAACTTGTCTGCTGCCTCCTTAGATACAGAACTGTACTAATTGGCTTTTCCATGTACAAAGTATGTGAATGTTTCTGTAAAGTGCCCTGAGACAACGTTGTTGTGATATGGCGCTATATAAATAAACTGAATTAAATTGAATTAAGTTTTCCGGGCATCTTGTAAGTCCTACAAATATATATATATATATATATATATATATATATATATATATATATATA
>NC_056498.1:72967334-72975290 GCF_014905685.2 Nematolebias whitei | reverse complement strand
TATATATATATATATATATATATATATATATATATATATATATATATTTTTTTTTTTTTATTTTTTTTTTAAGTTGTCTTTTCAACGATTGAGTTCTGAACCTCCCAGGCTAAATTCAAGCAAAATCATTCACAAGTGTAAAATGTTTTTCATTGTCTTGTCCATTGTGCATGCACATACTAACAAAAACTCGTCCTAAATCAAAATATAAAAAATAAATTACACATCATTGTTGTACCAAAATGTTTATACAAAAACATGAGCAATAATGTTTAACTTCAAGCTCTCAGGTCTCTCTTGTAAATGAGTCCTCGAGGCTCAATGGGATTAACCTGTCTAAATAAAGGTTGAACAGTTTTAGATATTTTTTAACTCCAAAAGTAAATGGGAAAGATCTAAAGTGTGAACACACACAAACAAATGTATACAGTAGTCCCTCACTACTTCGCAGCTCGACTATCACGGACTCACTCGTTTGCTGTTTGTGGACGTAAAGTCCATATACTATATTGGACAAATAAATAAATGTATAATACACACATTTGTGGACTGTAAAGTAATACTGTATCACTGTACTCATGTGGTTGTGAAAAAGTTAATGACAAAATACTTCAGACAGGTGCTGAATTTTGTAGTCTTCTCTCAATAATCCTCCACTGTATTCCCGCTCATAATGACCACATTTCCCAGAAGGCAACAGGGCCCTGCCCAGGAGCTCCATTTCCTTCAGGTGAAAAACCAGAGGTAAAGTTTTGATTTGCTCGGTGCTCAGCGGATGCAGAGCAGACATACTGAACCCACCGAACCAGAGCAGAACAGAAGCAGAACCAGACTTCAAGACCTATCTGTGAATCTTGAGATATAGTAGCTGGCCTACGAGGACCTCTAAGCGGGGATGCACGTTGAGCCCTTCTGGCCATTTTTTTTCCATACTTTGACTTAAATTGACCACTTATGGTCTCACGCCAGCCAACAGAAGGTCTGCAACACCCCCCCCACACACACACACACACACCTCAGCTCATCTTTAAGTGCTACCCTAAAACACATACAGTAGAATATTATGAGTTTGAGTCAGGTCCTCTGAATGGATTTTCCTTTGTTGAAATGTTTTTTTTTTGTTTGTTTTTTTATCAAAAAGACTTCAGTCTGAGGAGCTCTAAGCATACTCCTCATAATGCATCTGCCAGTTTGCTGGTGACAGCCAAAACTAGTTGTTCACATGCAGAAGCAGGACCATCAGCCTAATGACTGATCATGAGTGCCCTGATGACCGCTTGCAATTCACAAAGGGCTGAGTGAGACTAGCAATAACAGCAATGTATGAGGTACCGTAAAAGGCAAAACATTTCAACAAAACGTAAAATCCGTCCAGAGGACCAGTCTAAACCTTGTTAGACTTATCTACCTAGATTATTGAGCATCTATCAGGACATTCAGTAGACGCTCATTTTACAATCTGCATTTACCATTTTATAATCTTATAAAGGTCACTAATGGCTGTGTTTGACCTCTTCGTCTTCTAGTTCAGAACTTCCTTTGTGCAACAGACCAGATCTTAAATCCAAGTTCATTAAAGAATTAGTCTGGTATGTTGGCTTTGGAGAAACAGCTAGCCAACACCCCCCTCATCCCCCACAAAAAAAAAAAAAACTATCAGAAAAGTTAATAGCATTTGAAATATGGTTTACATGGCGCTAAAATATTATTTCTAAACAATAATGTTTAGATTCCTTAGATGGCTATGACTACATTTTTGTTTTTCATCTCTGTTGGATAAGACATACAGCATTCCAGCTGTGTCAGGAGCTTCTTTCTCCACCTCCCTCCATTCATCCATCTTTTCCCAGCTGTATCCCCCGTGTAACCTTGCTCCACAACCAACTTGTTAATTTTACTCTGACCTCTCGGTTCCTCAAAGATGTCTGATCTTCTCTCTATCTCAAAAAATAAATGCATAAATAACTGAAATGGACACTGAGATACTGAATAAGAACATATTCCATACAGACATGAACACCAAGTGACCTTTGGGACAACTATGCATAATGTCACTTTGTCTTTTATATGTCCTGTGTCTTATGATTAATCTCAGGAATTGTACTCAAATTCAGACCAGGGCTGAGAAGGATTACAGACACGGAGTAAAAGTTCAGTGAGTTTATTTACAGTGCTGGGGGTAAAGGAAGTCTGAGTTCCTGGAAGGCAGGGGAAAAAGGGGAAGACAGATTAATGATGGGTAGGAGAATATTGTTGCTTTTTAGGATAATTTAATCCTTCTCTTACAGGTGGATCTTCGAAGGCAGACTCAGGGAGGTAGGCGAAGTGTCTGTTGGGTGAGTGAATCCCTTGTATTTTCCAAGTAACTTGATGAGTATCTTGCAGATGGCGGCTGATGGAGGAGTGTCCCATTGAGTGATAGAGTTCCACAAGGAATGAGTCCAGTTTGGAGATGATTCTTCAAGGTCTTGGTTCTTGGAGGTGAGTCCTGGTTTTGCCTTGAAATCACAGGGAGACACAGGTTGATCAAACACAGGTTCACAAGAGAAAATACTAAAATGGCTGTCTCACAGTACCCAAGGTGACTGAATGATTCAGCGAAGACTGGAACCTCCTCCAAGGCTTAAGTAGCAGCTGGACTCATCAACCGGATTGAAGACAGGTGGTTGCTCAGGAACTCCATCACCAGCACTCAGCAATTGCAGGGTGAGTACACACAAACGGCACAGGCCTAACACTGTGCTGGGCTGTGTCCACTCAGCACATGCAGCGAATATTTTGTCCCACATGAATTCAGAGTTATCCATTGTTTATTTCATTCTTTTGAACATTTGTCAAACAAACAGAAAATGCAAAATACAAAGAGGTGCTTTTAGCCTTTCATCAAGTTGCCATGGAGATCAGATGGTTCAAATTGGGTTTACTTCTGGATTCAGTAAACTAGCGTATCTCCACATTTTCTCTGCTCTTATGTGGTTTTAATCTACATACCAAAAGAAAAGTCAGGATATAAGTTTTTCGGTGGGTAAAAATCGAATTCATTCACATTAATTCACTGCCATTTTGGACGTGTGTACACAAGCAGCAAGATAAAACAGTGCAGAGCAGAGAGAAATTCAGGGTCAGACCACTTGTCAAAAATAAAATCATGATAATCGAAAGTGAGCATTCTTTATCAGTTTTTTCTACTTTCGTTTTGTGCACAAAATCGGAAATCAGATGACTCTTCGTTATACGATTTTTCATTTTGGTTTAATTAAACTAAAAATAAAAATAAATAAATAAATATTGTGTTTTTGTTTTTTCATTTTTTTTTTTGTTGTTTCAAACAAACAAACAAAAAAAAAACTGCCCGAATGTACACGGACCAACACATCACCCTATCTGACACGGTTTTCACCTCTATTACATTCTTTGCCAACTCCTCCTTCAGGACCACTTCTATTCCATTTCACTTTCTTTCCAAACCATGTTAAAACAGTTTAAACCCTCCTCCAATGCTGTGAGCCTTGCTGCCCTTCCACTTGGTCTCTTGGACAAAAAAATATCTACCTTCTTTCTCTGCATCATGTACGCTAAATGCTCACTGGTCTGTGCTGCTTAGCACCTTCTTTACTAATGTGTGGTCTCTGGTGAATAAATTGGACAAACTAAAGGAATGGATACTATCACAAAGATGGTTGACTGACTGCAATATCATGCTTGTTTTTTTTTTACTAAAATATGGTTAAGTAGTGTTTTGTCAAACAGTGTGGTGGAACTGGAAGAGTGCAATGTATTCATAGACAATAGGTAGGACGAAGCTCCAGGTAAGAGCTGCAGCAGCTGTGGTTGTATTTATATAAACAAATTGTGGTGTATGGATGCCTTTGCTATTGATGCCCACTGCTCTGCTGATTTAAAGTTTCTGATTATTAAGTGAAGACCCTTCTATTTTTGCCTGAGTTATGTTGTGAAATAAAGATTGTGTTCTTTGTTGAATTTAACATTCCTATTCTTATTTTATTTTGAAATTGACCCACTTCCTGTTTTACTTTGAAGAGGCTCCCACAGATTGAAGTCTGTTCCTGTTTACATAATGTAACACGATGTAAACCACTTCTGATTGGATTGAAAACTGGCCAATCCTGACAGCAGACTCAGAGCGCGCTGAAAACTTAGTTTTGCTGTGTAAGGAACGCCCTTTTTCACAGAACAAAGAATGTGCAGAGTTTCTCCTTGAGAGAGTTAACAGACGGAGAGGGACGCAGCCAGCAAAATGGAGCAGTGTGACGGACGTTTTCAGATTCCTCCTTAAACAAGGTTGTATTGTAGAGTTTAAAGAGATGCATCCAATTAATAATATGTTAAAATAATGACTGCATTTAACTAATCCACTGTTTATGCTTGTGAATTTGTGACTACTTTATGATTTGACTACTTTATGACTTCTGAATTTCTTTGCTTATTAAATATTCAAAACTAGAAGGTGCGTGTCTCTTGTATTTAAGTGCGTGTCTTTGACTGACTCCTGCAGGAATAAAAGGTAACAGACTCGGGTGGAGAAGTGAGATTAAAAACACAACAGTTAGCATGCAATATTGTTGCTGCAATTTATGTACCTCTGAATGCTAATACTGAAGTGGCTGTGAATGAACAGTGTGCCTTTATTAGCGAACTACAAATGCATATCCCAATGGAACATGTATTGTTGCTGGGGACTTCAATAACTGCAGTTTGAAATCTGGACTTCCAAAGTTTCACCAGAATGTTTCATGTTTACACTAGTGTGGCTGATGGCTACAAAGTCACACCTCTCCCCCACCAGGGCAATATGACCACCTTTCTTTGTTCCTGCTACCCAAATACACTTCAGTCATCAAGCATGTGAAACCAACACCCAGGTCTGTGAAGATCTGGATGGAGGGAGTTTACTCTTTTCTTCAGAACCAGTTCCAGCATACAGACTGGAGTGTGTATAATAGCAATCCACATCGGACTCTCAAACCAACATTGACATCTAGACCAACTTTGACCTAGAAATATCAACTGCTGTGTGGACAAACAAGGCACAAGGAATTAAGAACTTTTTTCAAACCAAAAGCATTGGATGAACATAGTTTCACCTCCTGCTTTGCAAGGCATGCTACTTTCAGGTCTGGAGACCAGGAGGCATACAACTTATCCCGAGCCTACCTGTGGAGGCAACGCAGAGGGTAAATACTGTTCAAAATTAAGGATTGAAGAACACTTTGAATCCTCCAACCCCCAGTGTATGTGGCATGGCATACACACATTAACTGACTTCAAACTTCAAGAACGTCACTTCCTACCAAGCACATCTCACTCCCTGAAGAGCTTAAGCACTTTTATGCTCACTTCGACCAGAGGAATCTGGTGGAATACATGAAAACAGACCCACCACAGGATGAGCAGCCGCTTACACTTCCCAGTACATATGTCTACCACACCCTGAGCAATGTGAAGGCAAGGAAGGAAGCTGGCCCTGATGGACTGCCTGGCTATGTTCTAAGGACCTGTGCTAAGCAGTTGGCTGGGTCATCACGGACATTTTTAAACTGTTGATGGCCTAGGCTGTAGTCCCCACTATCATTGACTGCCACCATCATGATCAGAGTCTCTGACTCTGATAATGCCAGTACCTAAGCATTCTATTGCTTCAACACAATGATTTATGTCCTGTTGCACTCACCCCAATCATAATCAAGTGCTTTGAGAGATTAGTTCTTTCTCAATTGACGTCATGTCTATCTGCCACAATGGATCCTCATTAGTTCGCCTATCATCACAATAAGTCTACAGAGGACACCATTTCCATGGCACTCCATACTGCACTAACCCACTTGGACTGTGATAACTCATATGTTAGAATGATGTTCATTGATGTTCAGCATTTAACACAGTGATCCCTTCCAAGCTGAACTCCAAACTTAGCCAGCTTGATATCAGTGCATCAGTCTTTAATTGGAGACTGACAGACCCCAATCTGTTAAGTTAGACACGGTATCATCCTCCTCCATTACCCTGAACATTGGCGTAACACAAACATCTTTAAACATGTATATGCATATTCTTATTCAACATTTATGCTTTAAATAATAACTTTACTGGCCTCTGTTGTATGTAATGTGGACATTTGTATGCATTATTCTTCATACTCATTCCTTGCACTTTATCTGTAAATAATTGGTAGTAATACTGTATTTTGCACTCCTGGTTAGATGCTAACAGCATTTCATTGGCTCTGTACCTGTACTCAGCACAACGAAAATAAAGTTGAATCTAATCTAATCTAATTAGCTTTGGACTTTGTTATAAAATGAAAATTTTACAAACCATCACATGATTTGTTTTCAAATGAGCTTGTTCCAAAACCACATAGATTTTGTGGATGGTAAAAAAGAAAAAAAATCTAAATCAGCGCAATGCTGGTTAACAGACCGTCTAATAATGAGGCAACCTGTGTGAAACCTTAAAAAGAAGTAGTAACCTAGCTTCAATCATTAGTGGTCTAACCTGAGGCAATGCCTTTCAACTGGCCCAGAGGTGAATTCCTGCACAAGCCTCCTTCCAGCAGTCCTCATTATGTTCACTTGAGAAAAGAAAAGTATCATTTTGTCGAGCAGCAGTCATATATAGTTGCAAACTGATACATGTTTGAGGGTCTGTTAGTAAGTTTATTTTCTTAGCTTTGTGGCAGAAGCATCATGCTTTTTGACATTTCATATAAAACCCTGATGCTCAATAGGTTATTAAATATGAATATTCAAATCCTTCAAAACATTGTAAACAAACATTAATGGTTGTTAGATAACCAAATCAATCCTGCTGTTCAATTCAATTCAGTTTATTCATATAGCGCCAATTCAAAACAAAAGTCCTCTCAGGACACTGGACAAAACATGCAAATTCATCATAAAATGGCAGTTATTAAAATTTATCTATCTAAAGAAGCCAGTGGGTTGCATTGATTGTTCATTTTCTTGCAACCTCCCATCCTGAGCAGTACTCTGATGGCAATGGAAAAGAAAAACTACCCTTTAAAAATAAAACAAACAAACAAAAAAACTGTTGATAGAAATAAAAGCAAATACAAACATGAGCGAGTAAAGACAGCAGTTTGGAATAGTGCTGCTAATGTCTCCAAGTCCATCCATCCATTATCTTTAGCTACTTCTTCCTTTTTCGGCTTGCAGGGCCCGCTGGTGCCCATGTCCAGTCATCTCTGTGCAAGAGATGGGGGACACCTTGGACAGGTCTCCAGTCCATCACAGGACCACATAGAGACAACTGAGACAAACAACTATTCACTCTCTCACTCACACCTAGGGACAATTTAGTTACCAATCAGCCTAACATGCATGTTTTTGGTCTGTGGGAGGAAACCGGAGCACCCGGAGAAAACCCCCACATGCATGGAGAGAACATGCAAACTTCACCTAGAAAGGCCCCCCGGACTGGGATTTGATCCAGGGTAACCTGTTTGTTGAGAAGCAGCAGCTCTACTAGTTGCACCACCGTGCTGCCTGTCTCAAAGTTTTTTATTCAAAATGTAATACAAATAAGACCCAGATAGTTTGTACAAAAATGTACCTTTTATTTTATATGTAGAATGAGGAAGGTTCTTATTTTTGGTGGCCTCTGGCATAAAAATAGTTTTTTCAGAACTATCCAAGAGTGTTAAGTTTAAAGTTCAAATGCCTTGAAAAATTCCAGATTTTGTTCTCGCTGATATTCATAGACAATTATTCAGCTCAGATTAATGGAAATTTTACATTTGTTAGGCTTTGAGGGAAAAAAAAAACCAACCTTTTAATATTTTATGAAAACCGTTTTATTCTCAATGAGGAGGGAACCTGGAATATCACATCTATTGCTTTTGAGACATTTTCAAATTGCACTAATATACTGTTGTGGATAGAATACCACGTCGTGTTCAAAACGGCGGAGGCGTCG
>NC_056498.1:72941510-72967324 GCF_014905685.2 Nematolebias whitei | reverse complement strand
AGTGCTTGATAGGAATTATAAAAAGGTATAAAATATTAAATCCAACAATACACATGTTGGTATAAAACCTAACTTCTTCCTGATGTAGGTTGGACTCTGCTTGTATTTCTTTTGTAGTGTTCATGGACAGGATGTCAAGGTGCAGTTATCTAGAGAGTGGTGTCTACTTTGGGAAACTCAGAAATCATTTTGCAGATGATATGATTCTGTTTTTTAGCATGCACTGTGGTGGTTTGTGGCTAAATGTAAAATGGCTAGGAGGAGAGTGAGCTTCTGTGTTTGCAGCCATGTTTTCAAGCTAAAAATGGGGAATGCCTTCTTAAGGTTTAAGTTGAGCAACCTGATGATGACATGAGAGCAATTTGGGTTGGTGCTAAACTTTCAAGCTGGTGAAAACTGATGAAACAATCTTCATTTCCTCACCTGCAGTCCTATGATCATAACCTAACAATCTGACAGAACTGCTAACATCAATCTAACCTAAATTCCTAACTTAAGCTCTTATCAAATAGTTGCATTGTCTTAAGTCCTACATAAGTAAAAAATATATCAGTCTGTCCAAAATATAATTCAATTGGTTTTAGAGTAGTGATACTCACTGCTTTATCAATTATCGTTTAGAAGATCAATTATTTATTAATATTTACTTTATCTTCATCTATCCATCCATTATGTTTACCCGCTTCTTCCTTAATGGGTTGCAGGGTCACTGGTGCCCATATCCAGCAGTCACTGCATGAAAGGCAAGGGACACCCTGGACAGGCCTCCAGTTCATCACATGGACACAGAGACAAACACCCATTTATTCTCACTAGGGACAATTTAGAGTTACCAATCAGCCTAACATGCATGTTTTTGGTCTGTAGGAGGAAACCAGAGAACCAGAGAAAACCCACGCATGCACGGAGAGAATATGTAAACTCCACCCAGAAAAAAAAAAATCACCAGCTGGAATTTGAACCAGCAACCTTCTTGCTGAGAGGTGGCAGCTCTACCAACTGTGCCACTATGCTGCCATTCCTTTACTGTATCTTGTTTGGTTAAATAATCATTTTCTCAGTCATTTCCTCAGAATATAAATCTCGGTTAATTTATTTTCTGTTTTGTTGATTTTGTTGTTAATTGATTATATTTCTTTGTTTTTTATTTATAAAATTCAAAAGACAAAATTCAATCGCTTGTAATTAAACAGATTCCACTTCAGGTTTGAGTTCTGATCATCAAAAGTGAATCAATAAAATAATATACAGATTGGATTTTTTGTGTGTTTCTGTACAGTGCCCTGAGACAACTTCTGTTGTGACTTGGAGCTATACAAATAAACTGGAATGAACCAACTGAATTGATATTTCTTTAACACTAGAAGTCCCAGAGAAGGGTCATTTAACATTTCTACCTTTGGTCGAGTGACCTGAAGGATTTTAGCTAACATCCTATAATGAGCTGTTAACAGGCGCTTTTGTTTTGTAAATAAGGCCATTACTGGTGCACCACAGGAGGGGGCACGCTTAACTCCCAACTAACTGTTTTCCATTGAGTTTAGCCATTTAGTTTCTAGTTAGTTATATTCAGTTTATTGTATTTTATAATATGAAGATTTTTTTATATATATATTGGTGGCTCGTTGTTGCACATTTTGAACAAATTGAAGTCGATTTACCGTTTATTTTTCAATTGGTTTGGCTCATTTCTTGAAACCGAGATGACATTCTCAAAACACCATGTGAAACACAACTCAAGAGACTTTGCATTTTGAGGTTACTGACAATTTGTATGAAACACATATTTTGTTTTGATATATATAGTATTTAGCTTAGTTTTGAGCAAAAAAGCACAGACCATAAGCAATTGTGTGTAAGTCAAGAGGACTAAAACTTCAGCATGAGAAATATAAAAAACAACAACCGTTATTTGTTTCCATGCTTTTTATTTTTGTCATAAAAATACAAGGGATAAAACAATTCTACACATATTTACACTATGCTCTAGTGGGGGGGGGGCTGCGTGTGTGTGAGTGGCATGTCCTCCTTGTGTGACTGGCATTTCAGCACTTACTCAGCAGTCCATCTGCACTGTCGAAACATACCTGGCACTGCCAGGGTATGTCCCTGGTACATTTGCCACATGTGTATTTGTAGCAGTTGACACATCTCACAGTTGCACAATTGTTCGTGCATCAATGTTTGATCTGACACTTTGCCCTTTTGCCAGGGCTGGGTGTGGAAGGTTGTTGCTGAAGCAGTTTCTCCTTGCGTGCCTTCTTCTCACAATTAATTTGGTTATTTTTTTCTAAACTGTCATTTTGAACCCACTTCTCTTTTTTCTGAAAGAAAAACATTACTAAAATCTTTTAGAAAAACTTTTGCATATATCTTGAAACAGATTGTATGTTTTGCAAACTTTTGTTTTGTTTTGTTCATTTGGCAAAATGACCTGGATAATGTATCTCTCCCAAAACACTTAATGTATGCTTCAAAACAAAATATGTGTTTCATACAAAATGTCAGTAACCTCAAAATGCAAAGTCTCTTGAGTTGTGTTTCACATGGTGTTTTGAGAATGTCATCTCGGTTTCAAGAAATGAGCCAAACCAATTGAAAAATAAACGGTAAATCGACTTCAATTTGTTCAAAATGTGCACCAACGTGCCACCAAGAGATATAAGTTCAAAATATAACCAGTTTATTTCGCATCTGTTTGGAGTATTAGACGGACGTTTGTGTGAGTTCAGCTTATCTCTCCCCTGCTGATTCCTAAGGCAATGGCCACATTTACAAATGAAAGGATGCTAATTGGAGCCATCAGAGTTGTCCGGTTTGGAGCACTACTTTGACTAAGGCTGCGCTTTTTTGCGCAAGTGAACCTGGCTTCTAAATCCCCCGCTCCCTGGATTGGACATTGGAATGCAGTCTGGTGAGGTGGGTGTGTCTGAGTTACTTGTGTGCATATTTAAAACAAATGGCAGTTAATGGCCCGCAAATTGTTGAGGAGAAGGAGGGGGTTTGTCCTCAGGATCTTGAAAATCTAGTCACTCTAGTGCTAAGGGTCTTTTGACCCTTTTTCAGGACTTCTGGGGGGAGGTCGAAATTCCTGGGACTTCTAGTGTTAAGGTTTACGCAGTCATTGTCCATTCAACCAACCTGATGTCACCTACTTCAACAAGAGCTATAAGTGAAGTAAAGGAACAAAAAAGCTTCATTCTTCTTTTGAACTTACACCTAGACTCTACACAGTTAAAGTCAAGGGCATCAGAAGCATTCGTAATGTTGGGGGGACACATTGATGTGTGTAGGTGTGTGTGTGCGCGCATGTGTGTGTGTGTGTGTGTGTGTGCATGTGCACGCGCATGCAAAAAGTGTACACTAGTATACAAAAAAACAGCCTTTCACCTAGATTTCCTTTGATTCCACACATTTAAAGCATGTTTCTCACCAAGTTTGTGTAAATTCAGCTGTGGGTTTTAAAGACATTTTAACTTTAATACACTTTAATACAGAACATCAGGTCGGCACTATTTGTGTTTATAGAGAAATAAAAAACATCACTACTAGACTTTTTTACTTGTGTTCAACACTACTCATCTAAATGATGTTTCTCATGAAGATTGAGGACAATAAGGTGTGGGAGTTTTAAAGACATTTTAACTGTAATGCACCTCAACACACAGCGTCTTACACCTGCAGAGTCTTACAGCTTCACAGTTACTGCTAAGCTAACATGCTACAGACGTAGCGCTCCTCTCAAGCATCCTCCTAACCATTTATATATGTTTATGATCAACTCCCCGGTCAACAACTGCCCGCACTAAGCTGCTAAACTGGCGAGCGAGCAACACAGAGGTGTCTCCATCTCCTCCACCTGTGCGCGTTTTTTGCCGAGGCAGAAGGAGATGCACAGAAACACTGCAGGCAGCGATACTGCTGCTGGTGGAGAGTTGGAGGTAACCAGGAAAACCTGGAGTGGAGTTTTAGTGGCTTGAGTATTCTCCTATTAATCAAGTGGAATGGATTTGTTCACGTAGAAAGAGAAACTGCGCTGACTGAACAAATGTTTCATAGTAAAAGTGTGTGTGTGTGTGTGTGCGGGGGGGGGGGGGGTGGCCAAAAGAACATTTTTTGAACGTAGGGAGACATGTCCCTTTCACATATAATTTGTTATGACTAGGGATGCATCAATCTACTTTTTTTTAACTTCCGATCCAATCCCGATACCAAATCTGAATATCAGCCAATACCGATCCAGTTCCGATATCATCATCATTATTGATTTTATATGAGGCTGTAATAATCTCCTCTCAAGTACAATTTGTACAAATCTATGCATGCATGTCCAAAAAGGCAACTTGAGGTAAGTTTTATTAATCTTGGATATTTTTCAAGTTAGAATTAAGTCCTGCTAACAAAACATGTTTTTTTTTTATTCCTAGCTTTAAAGTGGATATTAAAGTGATTAATTTAAGTGACTGTTTAAAGGTATTTATTTATTTATTTACTTTGTATTTTAAAAAGGGGGAGATACAATACTTTTTTTTTCTTCTTTCTGCACTCTTTTCATTCAATGTTTTCTTTTTGATGATTTTTTTTATTTGTATTTTGTTTCTTTTAAAGGAATGAATAAATGAATAAAATGAAATGTTAAATGGCTTCAAACATTCTAAGTTCATGGCATAAACCAACAGACATGTACCTGTTTTTAGTATTTTATATCACTTTATAATGTAGCTGTTTTTGTTTCATTTTTTTAAATATTTTTATATATATATAATTTTCAAATCATATGTTTTTTTTATGATTGCCTACTGTTGTACTGATAAATCTCTCCTGGAGGGTAAACTATATCTTGGCTGCAAGTATCAAGCTGAGAAATCCTTTGTTTTCTACAACTGATAGTGGTTGGTCATTAATTATGATGAAGTTTATCAACTTCTCTGTAAACATTCGAGCTCCGGGGCTTCAGCGAAGTCTTCTTCTTGGTCAATCCGAAGCAGGCAGCCTGATCTCGGTCAGCCGCTCTCAGTCTGTCCCTCCTCAGAAATGGGCAGACTGAGCGGGGCAGATTGGACGCGGCTGGCCGGGGTCGAGTTGCCTGTTGGGTTGAGCAAAGATTAGCACCCTGCTGAAGCCCCAGAGCTCGAATGTCCATCGTAAAACTAACTTTGCCGCGGTTTAATGTGGCACTATGGCCCTGCAGAGATTGCACATTGCTGTCTTGTTTTGTGGTGTTTTTAGTGTAAAATACTTCCACACAGTGGACATGTTTAGATAAAAATTAGTTAGCTGTTAGCCACAGTGCTGCTAACTCAGGCCTCACATTGTAGCTGGCTGCAAACTATGAAATAAATTTCCTTAATGTGAGGCGGGTCTTATTACTCTGGGCTCATGAAACACGCCTCCGTTCAGGAAATCCATTCCATAGTTTGAAGCCAACTTGCATCATGGATCGGAAATATTGGCAGGTTGTATCGGAAAAATCCGGTGCGTAAATTATGCTGGTATCGGAGGCCGATACGGATACTGGATCGGATCGGCCCCATCCCTAGTTACGATGCCTATGGTTAAAGTCCTAAGATGTTTACCAATTGTAAAGTAATATTTGGGAATGGAATATAGTAGTAAAATGGGTTACATCTGCTCAATACACAACTGTACATCTGACTGTATGTTTGGCATCCACACAAAAAAATCATCCAAATAAAACGTTCAGCTCATGAAAAATAGTGTCAAAAACAAGTTGTGTTTATATTTTTTGTTCAGTGTAGGATGAAAATAGCATAAAGCTGTATCTTGCTGATTGGATCAGAAACCAAGCAGCATAATATTATGTATGTGTAATATTTTAAATCTCATGACAACATGTGATTAGGAGCAACGGTTCAAATACTGATTATGAGTTATTGATTTTAGAACATGACCTCATGCAGCATTAACTGCCACATGCTCTATGTAATGTCACACAGGTCATTAGAGTAATGAGTTGCTGATCTCCTTTAAACACATTTGTTTTTATTATCCAACACCGACTCGTAATGTTTCTGAGATGTTATAAGATATCCAAATTGATTACTCTCGGATTTTGTGTTCTGTTCATGTTTGTTGTAAGCACTTGGTGTCCTTACAGGATAATAGTGCTTTATAGACTCTCTACACTATTTTACATTTTTTTAAGATATTTTTCACGTGAGCAGATCACCCATTGTGGTGGGACAGTGTACTTGAGAAATAAATTGTGTGTGTTTGTGTATATATATATATATATATACACCTACTCTGTATTTACTGTATTCATATAGCACCAAGTCACAACAGAAGTCATCTCAGGGCACTGAACTGAAACATTCATAGAAATATAAAGTCGTTTAATAACATTAATTATGAGGAGCAGACTGCTTTGAATCTAACTTCATCGCAGACTCTCATCTAGAGCAAGCATGAAGGCAACAGTGGAAAAGAAAAACTCCCTCATGAGGAAGAAACCTCCAGCAGAATGAGGCTCAGGACAAGTGGTCATCTGCTTCGACCCGCTGGGTTTGAGAGGAACAGGAAGGAGAAACAGATACACAATGGCTGGACGAGAATTATATGTCAAGATAGAAATAATATCAAATGAAAACTATTCATTCAGTTTTAACAATTCATTTTAAGAAACATGGTAAACTTGTCCTCTAGTAGTGTAAGTCTATGTCAACATAACAAGCCAACCCTAACTGTAAATTTATGAGAAAAGAAAGTCTTAAGCCCAGTCTTTAAACTGGAGAATGTGTCAGCCTCACAGACAGAAACTGGAAGTTGGTTCCACAAGAGAAGAGCCTGATAACTGAATGATCTTCCTCCCATTTTACTCTTGGAAACTCTTGGAACCGCAAGTAAGCCTGCAGTCTGAGAGAGAAGTGCTATGTTAAGAAAATATGGGACAATAAAACACGTAATATAAGATGGGGCTAGGTTGTTGAGGGCTTTGTAGGGTAGAAGTAAAATTCTGATTTCTATTCTGAATTTGACAGATTTATTTATTTATTTATTATTTATTAACCTTTAATTAAACCTGGCTGTAATAGTACCACTGTCTGCAGCTCCTTGTCCAAGATGGCCGCTGATTGTCAACAGCTGTCGGCCATCAACCTGATGAGTCATCCACTACATAAGGCTGCAGTCCAGTGTTACTCTTCGCTGGAGCACTGACCATCAATGGTATTTGTGCCTCCGGCACATTACATTAAGTAAATCTACTTTCCAGCTTTTAATGTCCTCTGCAATCCTGTCTCCTCTGTCCTGGTTCTCTTGGTCCTGTCCTGGTTCTCCTCGTGCCTAGTCCTAGTTCTCCTCGTGCCTAGTCCTGGTTCTCCTTGCGTCTGGTCCTGGTTCTCCTCGTGCCTGGTCCTGATTCTCCTTGTGCCTTGTCTTGGTTCTCCTTGTGCCTTGCCTGCCGCCGGTTGCCGGCCTCTCTTGTCCTGTTTGACCCTTGACCTTGTCTCCCTCTGAAGCTCTTCCATGGATTTGGAGTTGGACCCAAAGACATCTTCAAATCCGTAAGAGAGAAACATCATGACATTAATATTGCCTGTTTACCCTGCCAGCCTCCTCTGACCATCTCCTTCCTCTTCCAGGAGCTGCAGAGAAGCAACTGTCTATTATCCACTGTAAATAATAAACACTGTTACTTTTGTACCCAGCTGTGTCTGTCTCGTTCCGGGCGGGTCTCATACAACTCTGGGTTCCCCGAGTCATAACACAGGCACATCCCATTGAGATCACAGATTTCTTTTGCAATGGAGGCCTGGGCCTGAAGGCAGCCTAACATGCATATAAACTAGAGCTGTTGAAATTATTGCTTTAATTATTTGCTTTATTTTATTTATTTTTTACACAATAAAATAAATTAATGCAACGATTAATTTGAAAAGCTCCCCCTCAGTGTTGCTGTACATCACTTCCGGTTACTCAGCAAAGCTAGCGATGGACAAAAAGGAAGACACGATATTAAATGGACAATTTCGCTTTAAGTTGTTACCAGATGGTGCTTTGGACAAAACCAAAGTAATTTGCATATATTGCAAAGGTGTATTTAATTATCACCGAAGCAATTCATCTCTCACATTCACCTGAGGGCGAAACATCCCGGTGTGGCAGCGACGTCAGAAGGAGGAGGTCTCCGACAGACAACTTTGCAACAGTTTGGAGCGAGAGGTGGGCCGCTGACTAAGGTAGCCACCAACAAAATAACGGAGGTTATTGCTCGTTGGGTTGCTAAAAACTGTCGACCTATAAATATTGTTGAATCTACCAACAAAATAAATCACCAATAGAGGCGACCTGTCACAACAGAACAGCAAAATCCCACTGATTACAGAAGCTAAGCTTGGAAAGCTGAAGAAGTTGGAGGAGCTTCTTGAGCCATGCAGGTACATTTTTATTTCTGTTTCCTTCTATTATTTTAGTTAAGTTGATATTAGTTAAGTCAGTGGGTCAGTTAAGCTGTGCAAAAAAACAAAAAAAACAACAACCCACAAACGAATTATGTGTTTTTCTGCATATTTTAGAAGTAAAACAACAAATATATTATTTCATCAGTTGAAATTATTAAAATTTTACGATTTGGTTGAATATAGTATTTTACAAGTCATGTATAAAGCTCATAAAAAATATTACCCCCAAATATTCTATTAAAATTTCGTTAAAAAGAGTCAATAATAAAATTTAAACAATGAAATAAAATTCTTCTTTCTGCTCCCTTTTCGTTCAATATTTTTCTTTTTGATGAATTTGCTTTGTTTATTCTAAATGAATGAATAAATTGAATAATAAAATTAAATTAAGTTTAAAAAAAAACAGAATAAGACTTTTTTGGTGACAGGTGCTCTATTGAATTTTTTTTTCATTCAACCGTTATTTCTACAGGTCAGTCTCATTGAGTGTCAGGGACTCATTTACAAGAGAGACCTGATTATTGTTTTGTGTTTTCACAGGTATGTCACTGAAACTCTGGGTGGACAGAACTACATCTCCTGTTCTGTGGTGCTGCCTGCCTTCTGCCACATGTTCAGAGTCATGAAGCCTTCACATGATGATACTGTCAACATAGTGTGATTCAAAAAGGCCTTTTGTGAAGACCTGGCTCAACGAAAGGAGAACTCCAATCTAACTTGGCTCAAGAATGCTACTGCACTTGATCCCAGGTTCAAGGGCTTAAAATGCCTGCCTAAATCTGAGAGAGGAGACGTGTGGAGTTCTTTAAACAACTTGCTCAAAGAGGGTAGAAATGCCCAGATCCAAGGTGCTCAAACAACAGGGGAAGCACCACTAAAGAAGAGGAAGATGTCCATCTTCTTGCTTGCATCATCTGATTCAGACACAGATGATGAGGCAGACTCCATTCAATCTACACTGGACCGCTACAAATCAGAATCCAAAACTGACATGGATGAGAGTGCCCACTGCAGTGGTGGTCAAAAAGAAGAGACTCAGACCCCGGACTAGCACAAATTGCTGCAAATATCTCTCCACACTTGCCACCACTGTACACTGTAAAAGACTGTTCTCCCTCTCAGGCCACATTTTTCAGAAAAAGAGAGCTGCTCTCTCTTCAAGTAATGTAGAGAGATTGGTTTGCCTTAGTAGCTGGCTAAATTCATTCAACCTTTATTTAGATAGGTAAATCCCATTGAGCCTCGAGGACTCATTTACAAGAGAGACCTGATTTCAACAAAGAAAGATGACAACAATGGACAACAGCAACAACAATAAACAATTATTAAAAAGTCATACTGCAGGTTTTTTTTTTTTTTTTTTTTTTTTTTACAAATAGTATGGCTAAAAGGAAAAGGTAACAAAAAAAAAAAAAACAGCTAGATTCTAAGGCGAATGTAGAAAACTAAAAACAGGAACATGTTTGCATTGGTCCCTGCCAGAGTCCAACAGAATCTTAAAGCCACTTAGAGAGGCCAAGGTCGAGAGCTTCAAATCTTTTTGTAAGATATTCCAGGAAACAGGAGCAGAGTAGGAAAAGGCCCTTTTGCCTAGTTCAGTCCTCATTGAGGGAACTTTGCAGGTAATAATGTCCTGAGAGCGCACGCTGTGGCTGCACTCATGCAGAGACATGTAGGAGGAGATGTATGAAGGCAGCAGACCAAGAAGTGATTTAAAGATGAAAATGTACCAGTGAGAGAGTCTGCGTGAAGTTAATGATGTCCAGTTAACCAGTGAATACAGGGTGCAGTGGTGGGTACGATAATCACAGCCAGTTATGAATCTTAGTGCACCATGATAAACCGCATCCAACATCTGCAGGGTTCTTGTAGGAGCATTCATGTAAATAATGTCACCGTAATCAATGGAGGGAAGGAAAGTCACAGATACAAGGCGTTTTCTAGCATTCAGGGTTAGACAGGATCTGTTTCTGAAAAAGAAACCCAGTTTAACTTTCAGTTTCTTAACCAAGTTTTCCACATGGAGCTTAAAAGAGAGATGTGAGTCGACCAAGATACCCAAATATTTATAGGAATCAACAAACTCAATGGGGACACCATTTGAGGATAAAATCAGAGGAAGAACTGCTGGGACCAACTTCCTATTTGAAAAAAGCATCCCTTTGGTTTTGTCGGCATTTAGGACAAGTTTGAGGCGGAACAAATCTGTCTGGATGTAGTTGAATGCAAATTTCAAAAGCTGGAAAGCCTTAGCAACAGTTTTAGCTCGACAATAAACATCTGTGTCATCAGCATAAAAATGTATGGATGCATTAGGGATGTTTTTACCTACATTATGTATGTAGATTGTAAAGAGGGTGGGTCCTAAGACTGAGCCTTGTGGTACACCATTGTTGACTGTTAAATAACTGGAGGAAGTACCATTATGTTGAACACATTTCCTCCGGTCTGAAAGATAGTTAGAGAACCAACCAATGGTGTGATCTGAGAAACCAATTTCTGAGAGTTTATGACACAAGATGTTATGATCCACAGTATCAAAAGATTTAGACAGGTCTAAGAAAAATGCAGCACAATAATCCTTAGCATCCAGTGCTTCAACGACATCATTAAGAACCTTCAGTGAAGCAGTGGTTGTGCTGTGTTGTTTCCTGAAACCAGATTGATGGGGAGGTAAGATGTTAAATGAGTCCAGGTAATTTTTGATTTGAGAGTTTATCAGTTTTTCTAGAACCTTGGCTAAAATGCAGAGTTTAGAGATTGGTCGATAGTTGTTCAGTGAGGTGGGGTCACCTCCCTTCAGCAAAGGAAGAACAAAGGCTGTTTTCCAAGTGTCTGGGATGGAGTTTTGTCTTATGGAGAGATTGAAGATGTGGGTCACAGGGACTGTGATGATATGAGCGGCCAGCCTTAAGAAGTAAGGTAGAAGTTCATCTAAACCTGCATATTTTTAAGGGTCAAGATCTTTTATCAGTTTATTGACCACACTGATTGAGAATGGAGAAAAAGAGAGGGTGTGATTAACTGAGGATTGACTTGTAGGAGGGATTTGATTTGTAGAAGTTTGGTTATTAGGGGAAGTGGCTGAATTTCTGTTAGTAACTGTGTCAAATAAAGAACTAGAAACAACAAAATGTTTGTTGAAACATTTCAGGATCTTGTGCTTATTTGACACAGGAACAGAGTTAACGAGAAGTTGTGATGGGAGGTCAGATGATTGGGGGGTGCCTGAGAGAGATTTGATGGTTTTCCAGAATCTGTTAGGGTCATTTAGGTTTTTGGAGGTCTGAGATAAGAAATAGTTGCGTTTTGCTGCTTTCACAGCAGTTGTGCCTTTATTCCTCATCTGTCGAAAACTCAACCAATCAGTGTCCGAGTCAGATTTTCTCGCTGTGGCCCAAAGATGATCTCTCCTGTGCATGAGGTCAGCAAGCTCTGGAGTAAACCAGGGGCTGTCTCGTACCTTTAGTCTGAACTGACAAAAAAAGGGCATGTTTGTTCACAAAATAAATGAAACTATTATGAAAATAGTTCACGTCATCAGTTAACAGAATACGATGCCAGTCAAAGTGAGACAGATCCCAGAGGAATGACTGTTCACAAAAATGTTTCCGATCCCTTTTTTGAATTAATCTAGGCTTAGAAGGTGGAAGTTTAATATCTCTCAGAGTCGCTGTCACACAATGATCACTCAAGATATTGGCAAATACACATGTACCAGGGAATTTTTGAGGCATATTAGTTAGAAATAGGTCTAAGATGGAGGATTTTTAGGACAGATGACATGATTCAGCCTTTTTTGTTGTTATTTTTAGGACAGTTTTTGTTTAATCTAGTGGGAGAGTTGATCAGTTGGGTAAGATTGAGAGACAGGCAACATTCCTTGAATTTATCACAGAGGGGGGTCGACTTACACCAATCAATGTTGAGGTCTCCAGCCAAAAGGATCTCTTTGAATTTTAAATTACCAAGAAATTCCATCAGGGCAGACAGAGCCTCAGGTGTTGCTGAAGGTGGGCGGTAACAGCAGACTACAGATAATATCTGGCCACCATTCAAGGTGATGTCAACAGCTAAGGCTTCAAACTGGTTTGGAATTGTTTTAGAAGACACAAGACGAGCAACCAAAGAATCTCTGATGTAAACAGCGACCCCCCCCCCCCCTTTTTTTTGACGATCACAGCGGTAGATGTTAAATTCATTGATTGCCAGGTCATTATTGAGTACAGATTTGTTGAGCCAGGTTTCAGAGATGAAGATAACATCTGCCCCTGAAGAACTGACCAGAATTTTCAAGGCATCAAGTTTTCTCAGAAAGCTACGAGAGTTTACATGCAGATAATGAAGCCCAGACACATTTTTAAAGTCATTTTGGTGTCATATAAATAGTGGGGGGTCCAAGGTTGGGTTGAATCCCTGAGAGCAGTAACAACATTATAATCAGACATTTTCTTGAGTTTTTGTGACTGATGTGTAATTACAGGAGTTAACAGTGTGACAATTAGCCCCCATAATCGAACCATGAGAAACATTAATGAAGACGTGATCATTCAGAACCCAAAAACAGTGAAAGTTGCAGTGATGGGCAGATCCAAGTGTATTAACAAGATTCAGTGACTCCAGATAATCTGAGAACTGAAAATAGTGACAATAATATGAATGATGCAGAAAAGTTTCAGACCATAAAACATCACAGTTCAAATGGGCAAACAAACCCGACGAGGTGGCCCAACTGCAGTTTGAGTTGGGCTGAGGGGGGCTCCGGCCCCCCAGTGAAGATGGATGGATGCTCCCATGGGAAACAGAAGCTGGGTCCAGAATCAACAGGCCGAAACAGAAACAGATAATTCGTAGCAAATAGCAGAGCGAGCTGCCAGAAAATCTTCCTGAAGTGAAAGGCATGATCCTAGCTCGTTTCAGGTCAACAGGGGCCAACAGTGTGATCCGGAATAAAATTAATTATTATCCAGGTGAGTTTGAATGGAGGCCTGCAGCAACTCCGATACAAACTCCGAACTTCTGTCAAGCACCACACAGCCCTGCTCCTCCACGCTGCTCCTCCACGCTGAATGAAGAGTAGATCTGGTACATGTGGTTTAAAAACAAAGCAGAAATGTTCTGTAAGGTTCTAAATTGCACTTCACACTAATCCATACTGTTCATCAAACGGTAAATGTTTTGAACCACAAAATGAATGTTTGCAATGCACTTTAGTTATGTGCTACATTTTCTTTGCAAATTTTATTTCAAAGCTTTTACACATTGTCAAAGTAAAAACAAAAAACAAAAGTAGATGACATAATTGATGAATGAATCCATCTTTATTATAAGTTGCCTTGAAAAGTGTTTAATCACAATTAATCGCGATAAATTTTTAAACAGATTTGCGATTAATTAATTAATTTTTATTAATCAATCAACAGCCCTAATATATACATATAAATTAACTCTTCTTCTGGCTGCTTCTTTCTTTAGTGGTTGCCATAGAGAGGTAGCTCAAACAAAGCTTTGGCAATTGTTTTTTCGCTGGATGCTCTTCTTGACGCAACCATCGACCACTGGGTTAAAACAGCCCACATGTGTGGAGCAGGGGGCTGTCATCTCTGTGGTAGAGCATCCTGCAGAGCAGATGGGGGTTGAGGGGCCTTGGCCATGATCTCTGAGTAGGTAAAAATGAGGGTGGAGGCAGGGGTGGGTGCTTCACCTTTCTTACACACATTCTTCATGAAACGGGGGATTCATATTGGTGACCTCCTGATTGCTGGCTTGCCTTCTTTAAGTTATGCACCACCATTTTCCCTTTTTTCCAGTAAAACCTAAACTGCAGCCTTAACTTATTTGTGGTAAAACTGAAAAAGTGTTGCTTTAACCAATAAGTCAAACAGTAGAAGAAAAAAATCTGTAAAAAAAAATACACATATATATATATATATATATATATATATATATATATATATACATTTTAAAAAGCACTTTATAATACATTATATTAGTTCACCAAAACATTTGTCTTTCTGAAACCTGCTTTAGGCACTGAGCATGTTTTATAGTTTCTGACTGTGGTACACGTAATGAAAAACAAAAGTTAAAATAGCCTTTTTAAAATACCAAATGAGTCATTTTGAAGAATGTTTTCTGTCTCAGCTTTGAAGACAAGACCTTTCATCTTGCAGCAACAGCCTTTCACTCTCTCTCAAGGTTTATCAGCTTGAAGCAGCACTTTGTCCACAAAAGGTCCATGGTGGATCTCAGGTATAATCCCAAAACAGCCAAATGTGAACAGTCTGTCAGTAAAATGAGCCTCCAACACCATAGGCAGCACTTCGTAGACCGAAAGTACTTGTATAGTGCCTCTAAAACGTACTCAACTCCTTGAATATTTAATGCTTTTATTGCTGTCATATATCAGTCATGGTCAATACACTGTAAATTAGTCTTCTTTACAAAAAAAAAAAAAACCTTCAAAGTAAAAATACCCTTAAATGACAAGGGATAATCAAACTTCTAGAATGTAATGCCAATAAAATAGCAATGTAAAGTAAAAAAAAGGGACTGCATAAATATTCACCATCTTTAAAGTGACTGTGCTAATTCAACTCAAACAAAAGATGAATGACAAGCTGGACATAATATGAAAAGGATTTCCAAGCTCCAAAACACCTCCAGAAGTTCTGTCAAACCCATCAAGACATGAGAGGAATAAGAGCCATGCTTCATGATCCATATGTTTCAGTGGGTTCGTTTTCAGTTTTTATTTTTGTGTTTCCCTTTCCTATTAGGCTACATTCACAGAGCAAGCAAATCCTGCCCATATCCAATTTTTTTTAGCTCCTATGCAACTCATATCAGGTTTTGTCTTGACAGTCTGAACTTGACAAACCCTATATTATTAGTTCAAATCCGATCTTAGTCTTTTTCAAATGAATCTGATACAGATCCTATGTTTTTCAAAGTGACCACAGTCTGAATTATTATGTTGTTTATGTTCATATCAATCAACCTTTATTTAGACAGGTAAATCCCATTGAGCCGCGAGGACTCATTTACAAGAGAGACCTGATTTTTATGTCAGTGAAGTAGGGGTAAGCAAATCAATCCAAGTATTGATAATATGATAATTTACTTGAGTATAGTGCCAAGTCACAACAGAAGTTGTCCCCGGGCACTGTACAAAAACATTCACATACATAAAAAAGCCAATAATTAAAAGTGATCTAAAGAAATCAGCAGATTGAACTGAATCTTCACTTTGTCTGTCTCTCATCTTGAGTGAGCACATTGGCAACTCTGCCGCCATTGTTGTTGATAGAAATATGCCGTTGGTCCAAGCATGCGTGAAATATATGCCTGTAGTGCGCATATGCTATTCAACAATTCTGCGGGAACTTTTCACACATCTGAGGGCATTCTAACAGAAAACCTCCACTCTGACACCTGTTTTGAAAAACCTCCGTATTCAGCGAGGGGCGACTGGTTTCGTGTAAATGAACAGCCGAACTGCAGAGAGAAAGGTGCGGTTTCACCCAAAATATGCATGTAAACCAGCCCTTAGTCTCAACTGCAGCCACTTCCATCCTCAGGCACTGTTAACACAACACAGATTTTAAGTGAAACCTTAGCTTTTCTGCTGTGGTTCATCCATTCGTATCCATGACAACAGAGCTTGTTTACTCTAAAACCAAAGGTTTTTGAATCTAGGTCTCAGAGTGGAGGTTTTTGGAAAATTCCCCCACAGAAATGTGAAATTACTATGTGCTCTAGTTTCAAAACCACAGCCAAAATGTTGTAAACTGTATTAATTTTTATATATTTTATGGTTTGTGTACACACTCACACACAATCTAGGGCTCCTATCTGAGGTGTAAGCTTTGTGTGTATGCTCTACTTTTTTTTTTTCATGTTTCTGGTATATTTTTCTGCAGTGTTACAGCCCCACATGCAGGCCTGGCATTGGTCATATTCCCATGAGGATAAAAACCCTTTCTTAAATTATGAATATTTTTAAAAATGACAAAACAATTGTTTTAGAGAAGAAAAAGAAGTTAGAGAAGTTACTATGAGGACAAGGCCTGAGACTATGAAAATGAGATTAAGGTAGTATCACAATTGAGGTAATACCCAGAGTAATAAGACTGAGGCAAATAGACTCAAGCTATTTAAATAATTAAAGTATTTATGTACAGACGGGAACCTGGGGAATAAGGATGAGAGTAAGGGTGACATCTGGAGGTAAATGGTAAACAATAAGGTCATCTATCTCTTGCTGGTATGTAGAAGGTTTCATGGCATTGAGAGGAGGACATGATTCCAGGTAGGTATGGTCCAGGGTCGAGGAGTAGCAGAATGATCATAGTGGTTAGTAGATGGGCAAGTGATGAAGTGGCAGAGGAGCTGCTGATGAGAAGCCAAGATAAGAGATCACAGAGATTCATCAGGTAAGTACTGGTTTTGGAGTCACAAGGAAAGAGACGAGGAATCCAGGATTTGAGAATCAAGAGGCAGGTTCTTAAAAAACACAGATGAGAAGACAAGGCAAGTTAAATTCTTTAAGGGTGTTTTCACCCCTGATAGTCCGGTAGACTCGGCTCAATTGGGGACCAAAATTCAGAACATTTATTTACATTTTCAGCTGGTGCGGTTCACATTCACAATGCATTGAGTCAATAGAGCCAGCCTGTTCCCCCCTTCGCCTATGGTGGCGATGCACCCATAACTACTGAAGGAAATGACACAAAAACCTCTGTAGAAGACACTTCTTCTTCTGGAAATAACAACAAAAACGGAGTGGCGTCAAATTTTTGCGGTTTTAGGATTTCTGTTTGGTCATTTTTCAACAATGGTAAATGGACTGTACTTATATAGTGCCTTTCTATCTGATCAAGAAACTCAAAGTGCTTTACACTACAATCTGTGCCCTCATTTACCCATCCATACAGCACTCTACTAGATCTCTACAAAGCTAATTGAACAAATCATTCTAAAGAGACTAATCAGTGCTTTATCACGTTCATACACCAATGGGACACACATCGGAGGCAATGAGGGGTTCAATGTCTTGCCCAGGGACACTTCGGCATGTGACTGCTGGTGGATTCGAACCCCCAACTCTTGCATTGGAGGACGACTGCTCTAACCACTCAGCCACAGCCGCCCCAATGAACTCAGCATGAGCAGAAGATGAGGCAGAAGATCATGGAGAATGTTGTTTTTAACACAAGGTGGCTCAGTATGAGGTAAGAGAAATGCATGTTCGTTTGTCCTGCACTGTAGACCACTTCCTGTTTTTGGAACAGTCTCCGGTCTGCTTGCATTTATACTGCATTCGAACCGAGCTAGAGTTCACTTCAACCAAACCGAGACCTAGGTATTTAGGTGGACCAGAGTTTGTTTTTTTTGGTCCGCATCAGAGTTTAATTGCACATTCACACCTCCCCAAACAAACTAGACTTTAAATGGTAAATGGACTGTACTTATATAGCGCCTTTCTATCTTATCGAGATACTCAATGCGCTTTACACTACAATATGTGTCCTCATTTACCCATTCATACAGCACTCTACTAGATCTCTACAAAGCTAATTGAACAAATCATTCTAAAGAGACTAATCAGAGCAAACGGACTAGAGTTTGATTAAAGCAGACTAAACAGAGCTGGCGTGAATTCACACTAAGTTACCGGTAGATAATCACAAGGAGGCCGATAGCAATACCAATTGGTATCTAATGCTCCAACCGAAAAAGGAACACTTCTACAGCTTTTTATTCCTGGAGTTCGTCAAGGAGATGATCCACAGATGCTGCTCGTTGGTGCCACCCAGGACTCAGGAACATGCAGAGAAAAGGCTGGACTCATGCAGGTGGAGGTGTTAATAATAAGATATTAGAGAAAGTGAAAAGGATGGAGTTGATAATAATAATAATAAAATAATAATAATAATAATAATAAAGCTAATAATATTTAAGGAAAGAAACAGGAACAGTAGAATTTGAACAGTGAAAACTAAAAGGCCAATGCAAAAATGGTTTTAACTACAAAATAAACCATTAAAATATAAAATAACCGTTTAAACAAGACTGGCAGCTGGCTGCTTCAGTCAGTGTGGTGGAAGATATTGGAAATAGGACACAGCTGGCAGCCAGACACCTGCACAGCCGAATCCAGTTTCTGCAATCAAGCACAAGACAGACACAGAGGAGAAGGGGACTCTGGCTCCGAGAAAAAAAAGACTGAGGGCATGACACCTCTACTAAATTTCACTGATGTGTACTTCTATGAAAAGGTTCACAGAAATGTAACAAAAGGGTTCAAAGTTTCTGAAAGATTTTGATTTCTGCAAAAAAAAAAAAATTATATAATAATAATAATAATCTGTATGTTTCCATGTTTCTCTGAGCCTTTCAGTTTATGGGAGTCTGTTTTTATTCATGTAAATCAGTGATACAAGCAGCCTTCAGCAAAAAACAGCTTTTATTTCTGTTTCACTTTTATTTCAAACGTGCTGTACAGACAAAACAACAGGTAACACACAAAGCAAAATACAAATTGAGGTAAATCAGAATATAGACAAAAAACAATGCAGATAATGACGACAAACCAGTGTGGAGCATACAGGATCAAAACACAGATCATCTTGTGTTGAAAGCTATTGAATAGTAGTGAGTTTTTAAATGGGACTTGAAAACCGAGAGGGAAGGGGCCTGTCTGACAAGCAGAGGTAACTCGTTCCAGAGTCTTGGTCCTGCTACAGAGAAGGCCCTGTCACCTCTGCGCTTAAGACAAGTTCCTGGAACTGTGAGGAGCAACTGGTCCGCTGACCTCAGGGAGCGTGGTGGGACATACGGTTGTAGCAAATCAGAGAGATTGGGTGGGGGGAGACACTGTTCAGTGATTTGTAGACATACATGAGTATTTTGAACTGGATTCGAAAGTGAACCGGTAACCAGTGCAGTGAGGCCAAAACTGGTGTAATGTGCTCTCTTTTGCATGTACTGGTTAAAAATCGGGCTGTTGCATTCTGGACCAGTTGTAGTCGTGCAATGGAGGTCTGACAGATACCAAACAGGAGTGAATTGCAGTAATCAAGCCTAGATGTAATGAATGCATGTATTACTGTCTCCAGGTTATTTTTGGACAATATGGGCTTCAGTTTAGACAGCTGCCTCAGTTGGAAGAAGCATGACTTAACGATCATGTAAACATGATCGTTAAGCTTCAGGGAAGGGTCCATTATCACGCCCAGATTAGTGACTCTTTGTTTTTCTGACAGGGTTAGAGCGGAAAGGTCAATTCAGTGGTTTGTGGTCGTGTCGTTGGGAGGGAACAACATGACTTCAGACTTCTTTTCATTGAAACAAGAAGTTTAAAGCCATCCAGTCCCTGATGTCAGCCAGGCAGTTGAGCAGCGGTTGAATAGAGCATGTACCATTGTGTCTTAGGGGGAAGTAAATTTGACAGTCATCGGCATAGAAGTGGAAGGGCATGTTGTGTTTCCGGAAAATAGCACCAAGCGGCAGCAGGTATAAAGAGAATAGGAGGGGACCCAGGATGGACCCCTGCGGAACACCCCATTTAAGCTCTGCCTCTGCAGAACTAAAATCCTTGATGGAGACACAAAAGGATCTGTCAGTGAGGTAAGATCTGAACCAATTGAGGGCTGATCCTGTGACGCCCACCCACTGCTCCAACCTAGCAATGAGGATCTCATGGTAGATGGTGTCAAAGGCGGCTGTGAGGTCCAACAGGACAAGCAGCACAGAATCACCGGTATCTGTGAATCTGAAGATTTAACCATTTATCATACATCTGTCCCTCACATTTAAAGAACTTAAAATATGCACATTTCTTTATAAAAAGACCCAATTCTAACCGTTTTATTGGAATGGCTCATGGATATTTTGGTAAAAATGCTACATACCCATTTAAAGTAACAAATGTTATCTGTGAATTTGTATCTCTTCTTATAACAGTCAGTTTTGAAGGGTGAAATGAGACTCTTAATGTTGCTTACACAGTTTGAGCTAATATGTGAAAGTAATGTTGTGGGGTTTCTGTGTTTTTTGTGTTATCCTGCACTACCCTGTGATTTTCCTCCTTGTGTCCTCCTGTCTCATCTGTCTATAATCCCAATCACCCCAGGTGTTTTTTTCATTCTGTCTCATCAGTGTCTCTTGAAAGTCTGAGTCTCTGCACTCCTCCTTTGTCCAGGCATTGCCATCTGGTGTAAGTTGTGTTTTGTGTCTGCTCCTCTCATCTCCTCCCTTCACGTGAGTTTTTGCTGCCCCGTCAGCTCTTGCTTTTTGTTTTGTAAAAGTAACTTAACTCTTAATTTTTTTGTTCGAGTTCTCCTCCTTGAATCGCCATCTTAACGTGGTGGAGGAGTTTGTGGGCCTGAATGATCCTAAGACCTATGCTGTCGGGGGCAATAATAATTGCTCCTGGTAGGGTCCCCTAAGGCAGATTGGTCCTAGGTGACAGGCCAGACAAAGAGTAATTAAGAAGACTTTCATGGACAGGAAAAAAACAAGGAACTCAGTGTCCCTTGTACTGACTAGATATAGTTGGGCTCACCTCGACGCACAGCATGGGCTCTGGAACCGATCTCCTTGAGAGGGGCTGGACCTTTGTCCACTCTGGAGTTGCCCATGGTGAGAGGCGTCAAGCTGGTCTGGACTTATAGGCCCTGACTTGGTGCCTGGGTGTTGGAATTTTCCCCGGTAGATGAGAGGGTGGCTTCCCTTTGCCTTCGGGTGGGGGGACGGGCTCTGACTGTTGTTTGTGGTTACATGCCGAACAGCATTTCAGAGTATCCAGCCTTCTTGAAGTCCTTGGCAGGGCGCTGGAAGGTGCACCAGCTGAAGACTGCTTTATTCTGCTGGGGGACTTCAATGCCCATGTGGGTAATGAGAGTGTGACCTGGAGGGGTATGATTGGGAGGAACGACCTTTATGATCTTAACCCAAGCTGTGTTCTATTGTTGGACTTCTGTGCTAGTCATAGTTTGTCTTTCACAAACACCATGATCAAACATAAGAGTGTCCATAAGTGTCACCTGGTAGTGAGTTGGATCAGATGGCGGGAAAGATGCCAGACAGAACCTGTAAACCCAAACATGAGGGTTTGCTGGGAACGCCTGCCAGAAGAACCTGTCAGAGAGAACTTTAACTCACACCTCCTGGAGAGCTTTAACCACATTCCAGCTGAGGTGGGGGGCATTGAGTCCAAGTGGGCCATGTTCCATGCCTCGCTTGTCGAGGTAGCTGCCTTGAGCTGTGGCTGCAAGGTTGTCAGTACTTATTGCGGTGGCCATCCACGAACTCGGTGGTGGACACCCCGGGTTAGGGAGGCTGTCAAGCTAAAGGAGTCCTATCTGTCCTTGTCAGCCAGTGGGACTCTGGAGGTAGCTAAAGAGTACCAGAGGGCCAAGTGGTCCACAGCCTTGGCTGTTGCTGAGGCAAAAGCTCAGATGTGAGAAGAGTTTGGTGAGACCTTGGATAAAGACTCTCAGTCAGTTCTGAGGAGATTTTGGCAAACCATCAGGCAACTGAGGAGGGGAAAGCAACACTTTACTAACACTATGTTCAGTGAAGGTGGGGTGCTGTTGACCTCAACCAGTGATGTCAGTGGGAGGTAGAAAGAATACTTCTCAGACCATCTTGATCCCAACAGCACATCTTCCATGGAGGAAGCTGAGTCGGGGGACTTTGGGGTTGATCCGTCCATAACTATGGCTGAGGTCACCGAGGTAGTTAAAAAGCTCAGAGACGGCAAGGCTCCGTGAGTGGATGAGATTCACCCTTTTTTCCTTAAGGCTTTGGATGTTGTGGGGCTGTCTTGGTTGACATGCCCTTGCAATGTTGCGTGGACAACGGGGGCAGTGCCACTGAATTGGCAAACTGGGGTGGTGGTTCCCCTCTTGAAAAAGGGGGAATGAAGGGTGTGCTCCAATTATCAGAGTAAGAGTTTCTTTGTCATATGCACCACATGTAGTACATGTGTCTTCACCACTCTCTGCAAAGTTTTTCTTTCTGCAGATGTGCAGCATCCATGCCACACATTGATGTTGTAGCATAGAATGCTCTCCACTGCACACCTGTACAAGGCGGTGAGGACTGAGCTTCCCAGACCAGCTCGCCTCAGCCGCCCAAGGAAGTACAGTCTCTGATGTGCTTTCTTGATCAGGTTGGTAGTGTTGTTACCCAAGCTGAGGTTATCATTTAGGTGCACACTCACGTACTTGTAGCTGGAGACCAGTTCCACTGCAGATCCTCCTTTGTTTGAGGGGGTTAGGTGTGTTTGTTCCATCTGAAATCCACAACCATTTCCTTCGTCTTCTTCACATTGATGTGAAGGTTGTTCTTCCTGCACCAGCTCTCCAGGTGTCCCATCTAGAGGGCATATATGGCATCACTCTTCTAGCCTCCCTGGAAAAGTCTATTCAGGGGTACTGGAGAAGTGAGTCTGATCATTGGTACAAGCTCAGATCCAGGAGGAAAAAATTGGGTTCCATTCTGGCCGTGGAACACTGGATCAGCTCTTTACCCTCACTAGGGTCCTCGAGGGGTCATGGGAGTTTGCCCATCCAGTCTGCATGTGTTTTGTGGACTTGGAGAAGGCTGTGGGGGTTGCTCCGTGAGTATGGGATTGGGGGCCCGTTGCTACGAGCTGTTCGGTCCCTATACAAGTGGTACAATAGTTTGGTTTGCATTGCCGGTAGTAAGTCGGACCCTTCAGGGTGGGAGTTGGACTCAGCCAGGGCTGCCTGCTGTCACCAATTCTGTTCACAACTTTTTTGGACAGAATTTCTTGGTGCAGCCAGCGGGTGGGGGATTTCCGGTTTGGTGGCCTCAGGATTCCATCTCTGCTCTTTGCAGATGATGTGGTCCAACTGGCATCATTGTGCCATGATCTTCAGCTCTCCCTGGAGTGGTACATAGCCGCCTGTGAAGCGGCTGGGATGAGAATTAGCACCTCCAAAATCTGAGGCCATGGTCCTCAACTGGAAAAGGGTGGGTGCTCTCTTCAGGTTGAGGGTGAGGTTCTGCCCCAAGTGGAGGAGTTCAAGTATCTCAGGGTTTTGTTCATGAGTGAGGGAAGATTGGAGAATGATAATTGACAGACTGATTGGTACAGCATCTGCAATATTGCGGCCTTTGTACTAGGGATATGCAATAAGGCATAAAAATTCATATGACAATATCTATTGTGATGGGTGGTGATAATCATGATATCATGATATGTTTTTGGTATAAAACTTGAAATTGGAATGAAAAAAAGCATAGGGTGTCATTTAGTCTTCATTTATTTTGAAAACTGCTATACCACAAAATAATCTCATTCAAGAAAATTCCATTACTAGGTCCAGAGAGTTTTTAAATTAAAAAACAAATCAAGTAGTAAGATTCTTTCTTGTAGTGCAAAACAATGTAAAATATATCAAATGTAATTTTAGCCATATGTTTTAAACAAAATAATATGCTATTAACTATTAACAGTTTCCAGTCTTCTCACTTAAGAAATGAAAAGCAACAATCAGCATTTTACAAATAAAAAAGTACACACTGAAAACACTTAACAAAATTAAGCATCAAAATATCGCTGTCATTTGTTAGAGTCTAAAGATTGTTGGCCAAGAACACTAGCTTGTCCAAGGTCTCTGGCTTTAACAGAGACCGGTGGCATGAAACAATGTTGCTACCAATGCTAAATGTCCTTTTTGAAGGAGCACTCATGGCTGGAATGCAAAGGTATTTCTTGGCCAGCCTTGTCATTCTTGGAAAATTAGCCTGGTGCAGTCTCCACCTGTCCAGTGGGTCAGTTTCTGACAGACGAAGGTTTGGCTTCAAAAGCAAAGGAGGGGTTCTTCCAGTGGGCATTTCCTTCTGCATTAAGGAGAGCTGACACAAAATGGCGACCAGTTTCCTCTGTGGCTTTGACCAGAGAGGGTCTTGCAGTAAAATCACAACACAGCATTCTTTTCACAGATCAGAGAGCAGGTTTAACCCTTTTTATTTAGCACAAATACACTCTCTAAAGCTGACCAACGCTTACTATAACTTTTGACGGAACACAGCATTTTGAGCATGCGTCTGAATATGGCAACAATATGGCCAGCCAGCCATAGTTAGCTTGTATCTTTCAACAAAAAAAAAGTAATGGTTAAATCTGACAACTGATTTTACATCAGACACAGCATTACTGCAGTTATCCGGTAGAAGACAGATCTTTATCATAGGCTAAATGTCTATTGTTTCTACCATGTACTGTATATATCGTACATTCCTACTCTGTACCATGCTGTTGTGGTGAAGAGAGCTGAGTTGTAAGGCAAAGCTCTCTGTTTACCGGTCGGTCTACATTCCTACCCTCACCTATGGCCACAAGATTTGGGTAGTGACCAAAAGAATGAGATCACAGATGTAGGTGGTTGAAAATAGTTTTCTCCACAGGTAGCTGGACAGTTATCCGGGATAGACTCACAGTAGAACTGATGCTCCTCCACGTCAAGAGGAGCCAGTGGAGGTGGTTGGGGCATCTGGTAAGGATGCTCCCTACGGAGGTGCTTCGGACATGTCCAACTGGGAGGAGACCCAAGGAAAGACCCAGGACATGTTGGAGAGACTATGTCTCTCGGTTGGCCTGAGAACATCTTGGAATTTTCCCAGAAGAGCTGGAAGAGGTGGCTGTGGAAAGAGATGTCTGGGCCTCCCTGCTCAAACTACTGCCCCGCGACCTGACTTCGGAATTAGCGGAATATAATGGATGGATGGATGAATGGATGGGTTCTCTTGCCTCTATCTGCACGTGGGTTCAACCTTTAATACCAGAACATTGCAAATTTTGGACAAAAATTTACACTAAGTATCCTTTCAAGCATGTTATTACCAAACATACAAAACTAAATTATGTGATTACTAACATTATATGAAATCAAGATCTTGCCAAAGTGTTTGACTTTTACAGATACAGATACAAATATTCTTTATTGTAGTTTGCATCACATGCGGTATATGTGGTGGAGTGAAATTATGTACACAGGGTCCCAGTTACATCCAATAATAAAATGTAAAAGAAAAACAATAATAAGATCTAAGATATGAACCAAGACTATGAACTAAGAAAAACAGCAACTAAATCTACACTAAGCACTAATAGCATATAAATAATAAAAACAATACACCGGACAGCAGCACGAACATGAGTCTGTGTGAGCAGATGAGCATGCATGAACATAGCAACATGAAACAGATCAGCAGCAACATGATGTGATTCTTCACAGTGATTATTCTGGTTAGAGATTCATTCGTCTATAAATCTCTAAAGTACAGAAAATGCTCTTGAGTTGAAACTGTAGTGAACTAGGCCTGAGGTCAAATCCTGACCTTAAGGACCTT
>NC_056498.1:72912141-72921510 GCF_014905685.2 Nematolebias whitei | reverse complement strand
TATATATATATATATATATATATATATATATATATAGATATATATAGATATAGATATATGTTTTTGCAGTTAATCCTATCAATGGGAAAACAATAAATGAATATGAATAAAAGTTCCAGTTCTTAGCCTCAGTTCATTACTGAAATTTCAAGTTATTCTTTTCTGAGCTGAACTTTAAAGGAAGCACCAAATTCAACTTTAAAATGTATGACTGGAGAGTTATCTGTTTACATTGTAAAAAAAAAACAAAAAAACTTTTTGGGCAAATTTACATTCAGGGTCATGGTGTGAAACACACACACACACCACCACCACCACACCACACACACCCACACACACACATTTTAAAAATTTTCTTGGTGTCACAGGGAAGATGTAATTTTTTACCTTTTCTTACCCTAACTTTGTGTCTATCAAGTTATTGGTAGTAAAGTGGGTCAAAGTGCCATGGCTGAGAAAGCCAATTATCTCCTCCTGTCCTCTGAGACCTGTCTTTAATTATCAACTTTTTATAACTCCGGTCTTAATGATATAGCAGTCAGTGGTGGCATCTGTCTCTCTATGGTGTCTCTGTCTGGATTTTTTTATGGCTGTGATTTGATATCTCTTTCATGAAGCAGCCTGCAGGATCTGTTTCACAATCTAACACCAACCTTATTTTAACATCCTTTTTCATCGTGCTCTGTATCTTTACTGCAGTCTGTTTGCACTCAAAGAAATGAATTCCAGGTCTCCAAATAGAAATAATTCAAATAACCCCAAAATTTACATGGATAGAGAGGCAAATGGGACACAAAAACAGATGTTGGTAAGAAACCTGGAGACTGTTTAAAGCTGAAAAGGTACTTACATCAAGCCTGTGCTACAGTAACACAAAAAGGAGGTGTTTCATGGGTGTCTAGATTATTTGAAGGAAGAACTGTTTTATTTTTTAGGATGACTTAAGATGAAAAAATGATTCCAGCAACATGAGTAAAGAAAAAAATCTTGTTCCGGATTAGAGACTGGATTACATCAAGGCTTGCAGGATGAAGACAGGTTGAGAAATTCAATGTTCAGATGCAGCACAGTGTCAACACAGCAATGCAAGCTTTCACCATGAATTATTTTACCATGACTGCTATGCACCTGCCTCAATCTGGCCTGGGCATGAGATCCTTCCTCTGTGTGAGGCAAGCAGCTCTAAAAACAACTTGTGTATATATATATATATATATATATATATATATATATATATATATATGGCTTTGTCCCTTTTTTTTCTATCTAAAGAATGTATTCTGAAAAGGATAAGAAAGCCACACTCTTCAAGACCAGCAGCCACGTGCACTCCGCCCATCTTTTGGATGACTGTACGGACATATTCTCCTTGTATCTCGGTGCAATGATAATAAAGCTTATTCTGATTCTGAGGAGTTGCCACAGCGAGTCCTCCTCCTTCATCTCACTCTGTCCTCTGCATCCTCTGTCTTCACTCTGTCCTGCATCCTCTGTCTTCACTCTGTCCTCTGCATCCTCTTTCCTCACTCCAACTATCTCCATACCCTCTCTAACTGCATCCATATACCTCCTCTTTGTCTTTTTCCTGGCAGATGGATGTTTGCATTTCTAACATCCTTCTACCAATATACCCACTGTCCCTCCTCTGTACATGTCCAACCCATCTCAGTCTGGTCTCTCTAACTATATCAAAGTTCTTCAACCTGTGTTGTACCTCTGATGATCTCGTTCCTAATCTTATCCATCCTTCTCCATCCTAATGAGAACCTGAACATCTTCATTTCTTACATGTCCACTTCTGTCTCCTGCCATTCTTTCCAGTGCCACTGTCTCCAGACCACAACAAAGGTGGTCTCACTGCTGTCTTGTAGTCATGATTATGTCATATTCGTTTTTATCACTGACCATCCATCCATCCACCCATTATCTTTTACCCACTTCTTCCATTTTGGATCACGGGGGTCACCGGTGCCCATGTCCAGCAATCACTGTGCGAGGGGCGGGGTACACCCTGGACAGGTCGCAAGTCCATCACAGGGACACATAGAGACAAACAAGACAAACAACCATTCACGCTCTCACTCACACCTAGGGACAATTTAGAGTTACCAATTAGCCACATGTGCATGCATGCTTTTGGTTTGTGGGAGGAAACTGGAGCACCCGGAGAAAACCCACGCATGCACAGAGAGAACATGCAAACTCCACCCAGAAAGGCCCCCGGACTGGGATTTGAACCAGGGACCTGCTCGCTGAGAGGCAGCAGCTCTACCAGTTGCGCGACCGTGCTGCCATCACTGACCAATAAGGGGAAATGTTCCTTTGAGTTATCCAGCTCCACTGGATAACTTAAGGCTTGTTCTCAAGACAGTCCAGTCCTGATGTATTCTGGCTGCCTTGATGTGTCTTTTTAATGAACCAAAGTGGTGACGATCGTAGATGTGTGAAAAAGAAAGCCGTAATAATGCGATGAACTGAAGATAGTTGAGTGTGACCGCCAACTTGTAGGCCTAAACAACAGATTTATTATCAAGGAAATATTGATGATGATACACAGCAACTTTGTAGTTATTTAAGCAAAAGTAAGCCTCAAAGAGGATCACTAAAGTCAGGTAATTCATTATATTTTGTAAATGACAGATGTTCGTCACACATTTAACATATTGTACTCCACAATAATTCAGCTGAGTTCTGCTTCATGCCTCTTTTGGTTCTGCACAGTCCGCTTCATTTTAGAAAGCTCACAACTGTGTGGAAAGGGGCCAGCTCCATCTGTGCTTTATAAACGCTCAGAAAGAGCTTAAAACAAACTGGTCTCTGCGGCTATTTCGCAGAACTGTTTTATAAAAGAGCCTTTAGCTCACAAGGAGGTAAAAGAGCCTTTAGCTCACAGGGAGGCAACTTGACAGACTTGTTGAAGACGTAGAAAGCTCTGCTCATTCCCTTACAGTCAAAATTATTTATCCATTCCACATGTGAAAACCTTTCATTTTAAGGCCTTTACAGCCCCCACATTACTCAGTAATTTTTAATCAAGTTGTAGGATGCAATGGGGTAACATTGATGCACTTGTCTGCAGCCATTTCGCTCTCCTCCTATTGTTGTCTAATGGGATCCAGCTGCTCCTAAAGTCACAGGCTCTCAGACACCCTTGACAATGTTGTTTGGCCCTCACGCTAATATTATAAGCTATGTGCGAGCCTTTATGTCACTCTTTACTGCTCATTGACTCTGTACTGTAGAAGGAAATGACTGAAAGATTTTTCATTGCAGAATAATGACAGAAGAGCTACATAAATGCCAAAGGCTCTTGATGGTGTGCCAGACAGAGCCGTCTGCGTCAGAGTGTGTGCAGATGATAGTTTGCCAAGCAGAAAGACTGTCTGGAAGTGGCTTTGGCTGCACTTGAATATAAATTAGAGCCCATTCAGGCCGAGTTTCTCCAGAGTGTAAAAAAGAACAAGAGCAAACAAGACAGAGGGGGAGAGATATTAGGAGACAGAATGCCAACTGATTAGCAGTGTAGAAGGAAGGTTAGACATACTGTAGATGTGCTGGTCATACAAATAAGCTGGTATATTTGTACATCTTTACATCTCACTGGTTTAAAAAAAAGATGAAGTGCTTATCAAAAGTGCCATTTTTTCAAAGGCATGCTGAACAAACTTTTATTGGACTTGTCTTCATTGGTCTCTCTTACTGTTAGAGATATTTTGGTCAAAGGATATGGTTTATTATTAACATTCTTCCTCTGAGAACAACCAACCTAATTGTCTCCCAAAACACTCTTTTATCCTGAAGAGATGCCCGTGAACCATATCTATGAAGGCCAAGAGTGCCATGTGAGACTAAAGCTGGCTTTGAGGACACCCACTGAACTACAATAAACCCTGCTGAACTGATAAGGGTACAAAAGTGAGTGATTAATGCAGATTGTGGCTGATTTTTGTGACTAGTCTTCATGTGCATACATTTTATGTAACCTGTTCTGAAAATCTGACCTTGCAAGTAGGTGTAGGTGTGGTTCTTTTGGGTAAACAAAGTTAGTGAGAGATTTTATCTAACACTTTGCTCATAGTTGATATTCTCAAACCATTGTATACATTTCCAGTCCAGAAAAACCCTAATCTTGAAGACTACAAATATTCACTATGCAAATCCATCACCTGTCACCGTTGGTCCATTGGTGACAGGGGACATTGGTGTGTCACTATGTGTTAAAAGACGAGCTACTGTATTTTGGGCTAACTGCAGTTATGAGAGGTTGGTCTGGCTAACACCTATATAAAGAAAGTTACAATATTCCAGTTGGGATTTAATAAAAGTCATTACAGGATAAAACAATTTCACTTTAGATAAAAGCCTTAGTTTAAAGAAGTTTTTACAACAAAACTAGTATTCAGTTAATAAAACAGTATACGCTCTAATTTATTCCTTACTGAAATCACTAAGCTAAACCCACAGTTATATGTTATATGCATGCAAACATTTGTAGGACCAATGCACTGTGACTGAATGTGACTGTATACATGTATTTATGCATACAGCAGCTCTCACATGTACACGATTTATGTTTTCTAAAAAAAGTTCCTTTTTTCTTCTTCTTTTTTTCAGTGAAATGTAAAGGTGACATGTGACATGACAAAGCCCATCATACGAGTTGTCCTGGCTGAGATAGCCACCATGCTGTGTACATAAAAAGTATAAATAATAGAGAATTATATACCAAAACATTTGACGGGAGTAACAATGGTTCTCCATATTTTTTACTCCGTTTTGACTTTATGGTTGTTTTCACACCAGATAGTCCGGTAGACTCGGTTCGGTTCGGGACCAATATTCATGACATTTTGTTTACATTTGAGCTGGTGTGTTTGCATTCACACTGCACTGTGCAGTCGAGTCAACCTGTTGAACCAACCTGTTCCCCCGCTCGCCTGTGGGAGCGCTGCACCAAGAACTACTGAAAGAAACAACACAAAAAATGATACCAGCAAGCCCTCAGATGTCCCGGTTACTGAGAGGCTGAAGTCTGCTCAAAGTTCACCTGTCATCGTTAGAGGGACGAAGGTCCATGGTTACTGGTTCTGGCAGTCAGCTGGGATTTACCACTCCTGTGCAGTGTGATTCTGGTTGCCTGGTAGACAGCTCTCGGAGCCCTGGGCTCTGGTGACGTTTAAATGCTGGGTTCTGTGAACTCCATCTTTTCTTTTTGTCTCTCGTCATGAGACGTCTGCATACGGGTGCTTCTTTCAGTTCTTCCTTCCTAGAATGTCTCTCTAGGAGGATGCGTCTTTCTTTGAAGTTTGCTCGAAGTCATCGGCTGAATGTTCTCTCTGAGGTCAAGTGCGAAGTGAAACTTTGGAGTTTTCTTAAAAGTGAAACTTAACTCTGTGTTAAAACAGAGATGACTGGTCCACCTCTCCAAAGAGGTGGTTCTAACTCTTGGCCTTGTTTAGAAATCTAAAGTAATTTTCTGTCTCCAAAAGTTTCCTTCTAGCAGAGAAAATAAGACAAATGTATTATCTTAAGAGAGGATTACTTAAAACACATTTCTTATGAATAAACATTCAGGTATGAAATGAAACAGAAATGACATATTTGAATTAATATTAAAATTAAAAAAAAACATGCAGGCGAAAGGGGTGCTGTTGCACTGTCCATGTCTTTCTTCATAAACAAAAGGGTTCTTATGGTGTAATCGTCATGGGAACGAGAGTCTGGGAGTATTACTTTTCGATAAGGCAAGCTATCAACATTGTGAGTTTTTCAGATGTTTCAAAAACTCTGAGGTCAGTTGAACAAAAACTCTCATTAAAATGATCTCTCAGTTTTATATAAAGGACTTGGGTTATTCAGTTCATGTTGGGTTAGTGAGGTTAACACATTTTTTTTTATATTACATTAGTGTCCACTTAGGAACTTTGTGAGCTGAGACAATGAATAAAATATGTCTGTTCATTCTCAAGGGAATAGATGAATCTTATTTTAACAGTGTCAAACACAAAACACAGAAGTGATGTTTGTTTAGGTGAAGTGAACTCTGAGATGAGGTGTTCTTTTTCTGAGGTGAGGTGTTCCCCTACTTCGTCTAACGCTGAAGTGCAGGTGTTTTTTTTTTGTGTTTGTTGACCGACGACAAAATTCAGAGTGAGCTAGTCACTGCAGAAGATCATACGAGCTGCTGACTCATTCAAATTTAAGTCATGATTATGAGCTAAATCCAGATTTTATCCAATCCGTGGGTGTGTGACAGTAATAATCTGCCGTCCGTCCGTTCATCCGTTCGTCCGTTCGTCCGTCCGTCCATCCGTCCGTCCATCCATCCATCCATCCATCCATCCATCCATCCATCCATCCACAGTGTTTGGTAAATAACAAAAGTAAAGTGTCATAACAAAAATCGAGATATTTTAAATACATCTTTATTGTCAACATCTATACTTAAATGATACATCGATGGTTTAGGGCATTGAAAGTAACAGCCACTCTCTTCTTCACACATTGTATGCTGTCGCTCCAGAGCTGGACGTAAACAGACTAGGTCTGCTGCAATTATTTTGCTGGAGAATTATCTGAAACTCACACAGCATATATTACTAAACCATATTTAATGTACATTTACCGGTACATACTTTTACGCTCAGCTCCCTATAGCAGATTAGTAATAGCTTACCATCACACGGTGTCTAACTTACATCTTTATGGCTTCCCACACTCTCCTGTACTTCTCCAAAGTCTTTCGCCTCACTGCCTGCAGCCATTTCGGGGTCTCTTCTCTTTGTCATTTGCCAAAAAGCCACAGACTGAGAAGAATGTTCAACAAAGCTACGAGATCCTCCATTTTTGTTGTGTATCATTTCAGAGTCTTCTTCTTCGAATATGTTTAATAGTGGCTAGTAAATAGCTTAATGGAGCACTACCGTCACTAGCTGGTAAAGCGCGTTGGATTCTGGACCCCACCCACTATAACCGGTACTGAAGTACTTTGTATATGGAAAAGCAATATGTACCAAGCTGAACCGAGTTGAGCCAAGTTGAACTGTTCCGAGCCGTCCCTTTGGACAAGAGGCATAAGAGCGAAGGAGGAATAAAAAAATGACAGCTCATGTCTGTGAAAAAGATTAATTCTTTCATGACAAACCATCTTGTCAAGATCTGTCAAAATCTCACATTGTAAACTTGCATTTAGCATAGCCAAAACGTATACTTCATGCCAAATAATTTACTAATTATGTTCAGTAACAATTTTCCACTATGCACTACTAATCTGAAAATTCCTGACATATGCCCAGCATTGCCTCTGATTCACAGCTTGTGTCTAATATTTTGCCTCTTGGGGAAAAGGTCGCTGGATCATATCCCAGCCGGGGACCTTTCTGGGTGGAGTTTGCATGTTCTCTCTGTGCATGCGTGGGTTTTCTCCGGATATTCCAGTTTCCTCCCACAGACCAAAAACATGCATGTTAGGCTGATTGGTAACTCTAAATTGTCCCTACATGAGAGTGAATGGTTTTTTGTCTCATTTGTCTATATTTGTCCCTGTGATGGACTGGAGACCTGTCCAGGGTGTCCTCCGCCTCTCACACAGTGATTGCTGGATATGAGCACCAATGACCCCCGCAACACAAAAGGAAGAACCGGTAAAGGTAATGGATGGATGGACAGATAGATGGAATATATTGTTTATTGATCTGATTTCTGATACATTCAATATTAGTTCCCTATATTAATAACCTTTATAATCTTTACATTACTTTAAGGCCATTGGGAATGCTTTGGTGTCATTGTTTGTGAATCAGGCGTCTCTGTAGCTACTGGCCAACCCCCATCCACCCTCCTCCTTCAAAAAAAAAAAAAAAAAAAAAGAATCCTCGAGAAATGTTTACCTCCAGCAGCTCCCTCTGTGTGTCTGTGTCTGCTATGGGCTGGTTCCGATAACATGAAGGGGAGCGATGGGCCCCTGATGAGTTTCTACAAAATAACTTTTTTCTGGTCATGAAAGCAGAACAGGTCAGAAACATGAATAGGTTTTGTAATGTGTAGGTCTGGCTCTTCTCCAAAACTTTATAAGAAATTTGATGAAGTCTACACCTGATTCTTTGTGAACCATTTTTTTTTTCTATAACACTTTTGACCAATGATCTATGTGTCACCTGATTACCTACATCTGAACCAATCAGAACAAGTCACAACTTCCTGTTTTCACCCAATATACTGTGAAGGATGTTTATAGGAATCAACCATGGCTTACAGTTGATAACACTGACATAGGTTGATTTGTGGATAATTGTTTTACATAGAAAACTATGTGATGTTTGCAGTGTGGCATGATTCAGTAACATATGTCTGATACGATGTTTGTGATATGTCCCAGCTGCTGCCACTTGTAGAATTAATCTGCACATTTGCAGAAAGGACATAAGTAATGCAGCATATCTGCAAGTGTTCATGTGTGCATGTTTCAGAAAAGAGCTGCACCTTGTTCAAAACCACTACAGCCACCTGCAGACAGCAAGACCCAGCTGTGTGTGTGCTTGTATGTGTTAAGTGATAATAAAACATAGGGAGGGTGCAGCAATGCATTTCACTCTCTCTTTGAAAAGCTCAAAAACCCTGCTGTCTTCCTGACGAGCTGAAGACGCTCACACTCTCTCAAACACAAACACACCTATCCTAATTGTGGTCTCCCCCCTGCAGGGTGAGAAAATAGGCCACCTGAGGGCATCTCTCACCCACTTGTTTCTTTCCACCTCTTTGTCTACTGCTGTTGCCTTCCTTCTCTTTTCTTCTTACATCCTGACTTCCTGCATTAAGCTATTGACACATTTCCTGTCGGGTCAATTTTAGACTTATTTTCTTATCAGACAGAGATAGCTGTAAACGTTTATTCTAGAAAAATATTTTTAAAATTGTATTTTTAGGCATGTGTTATTTAATTCATCCATCCATCCATCCATCCATTATCTTTACCCGTTTATTCCATTTTGGGTCACGGGGGTCGCTGGTGCCCATGTCCAGCAATCACTGTGCGAGGGGCGGGGTACACCCTGGACGGGTCGCAAGTCCATCACAGGGCCACATAGAGACAAACAACCATTCACTCTCTCACTCACACCTAGGGACAATTTAGAGTTACCTATCAGCCTAACATGCATGTTTTGGTCTGTGGGAGGAAACCGGAGCACCCGGAGAAAACCCACGCATGCACGGAGAGAACATGCAAACTCCACCCAGAAACGCCCCTGGACCGGGGTTTGAACCAGGGACCTGCTTGCTGAGAGGCAGCAGCTCTACCAGTTGTGCCACCGTGCTGCCTTATTTAATTCAATTAAGTTTAAATTCAATTTAATTCAGTTTATCTAGCAC
>NC_056498.1:72907006-72912041 GCF_014905685.2 Nematolebias whitei | reverse complement strand
ATATATATATATATATATATATATATATATATATATATATATATAAAGCCAATTAGTAAAAATTATCTATTTATGGAGCCAGCAGATTGTGTGGAATTTTCATTTCCTTTCAGTCTCCCATCCTGAGCAAGCATAAAGGCAACAGTGGAATGGAAAAACGTCCTTTTAGGGGCCGTTTACACGGCACATATTTTGAGTGCATCCGCAGGTTTCTCTCTGTGGTTCTGCTGATCATTTACACGACACCAGTCCCCCCCCCCCTCTTTGAATCGGGAGGTTTCTGAACCCACCTTCCAGAGTGGAGGTTTTTTGCTGACAACCGCTGATAATGTAAACATCTCCCGCTGAGGCTTTGTGTTAAACCACATGCGCACACGCACGCGCAAACAGACGCTATATTTCTATCAACATGGCGGCGGATACACTGCTTTCAGAACTACGACTGATGGAATATATTTTAATCTCGTAGTTAATCTACGTCAGATTCCAGGTGCTGTGACCGATGTCTGTGTTGGAAGAGACACAGTCTGATCCAGTTCTAATATCGCTGTTTATAGAACGAGGCATGCGCACATGTCGCTCTACATTATAACATACTAAATGTGCCAAATAATAACAGTTTAATAATAATAAACAGTATTTATGTTAGTGTGAGAGAGATATATAATGAAGTTTTGAGCTAAATGAAGCTATCTGGATATTATGTACTTTGTAATTCAAATTTAAAATGATGCTAAACATATAGCGTGAACACTAAAGTTGAAAATGAAGACATCAGGTTTAATTTGTATTTATTTATTCAACACCACAAATAGTATGTCACACAAACACTGATATTTAAACTGAACACACTATTAAAACAATTTAACTGTAAACTACGTTAATGAACAACTGGACTTTTGTTTTCATCTGGTATGGAAGTTCCACGTTGTCCATCTGACTCGTTCAAGCTGTCACTGCTTTGATTAATGCAGCTTAAAATATTGAATGGATTGAATAAAACAACTGAGGGGAAAATAAAACATAAAAAAATAAACAGTTCATCCAACATCTCTCTCTTCGACGTCCTCCTACAGTTCATCTGGGCCGAGCCTCGTTCAGAACTGGTCCACCTGGTGGAAGGACAGCTCCTTCTTCTTTCAGGAAAAATAAAAACTTAGTTGGTAGTTTTGTAACTGAAGTAAACACAAGCTAACATTATTAAGAACTGAAGAAGATACTGATTATGACGGAGTAAAGTTCAACATCGTCGACTTGGTTCTGGTCCACTCAGCGACCGGTGTGGAGCTGTTAGACGAAGCGGTCCAGCTTGGCATCAAATCTGTCGACTCTCATCCAAAATCCAGCCAGAATCCAACTTTAACTTGTTGTTACGTTGTTGTTAGCTGGTTAGCTCACAGGAAAAGAGCGTGCCAAGGCAGCACGCATGCACATTAGGTGAAGGTACAAAATTCACAGCGCCACCTAATGACCCGGCATGGTAACTACAGCGGATTCGGGAGGGCAGGGGGGAATCCTCCGGATGCATGCAAACCTAAAATCCGACCATGTCAACGCAAATCTTTTCCTCTAATTAGCATACTAAAAAAAACTATGTTTCCCCCCATCGTGTCCGTGTAAATAGGGCCTTAATAGGAAGAAACCTCCAGCAGAACCAGGCTCAGGACAGGCAGCCATCTGCTTTGGCTGGCTGCGTTTGAGAGGAACAGGAAGGAGGAAAAGACAAACAGAATGACAGGTCCAGATGTACTTTCTATAGGAGGAAAGACAAGACAAAAAAACATGTTAATGATAGAAATAATTACAAATACAAACAGGTAGAGTAGAGCAAGTAAAGACAGAAACAGAGTGAAGAAATGTGATCAGTTTGTCCTCCAGTAGTCTAAGCCTATAGGAAACCCAAGCCAAGCATAACTTTAGGATTTATAATGTTTATAGTGATTTAGGTAATGTGGTCAGTTTTTCTCCTAAGGTACAGTTAGAGAGGACATGGAGGTAGTTGGAGTGAGGACACAAGATGCAGAGGACATAGTGAGATGGAGGGGGGTGATTCACTGTGGCAACCCCTGAAGAAAGAACAACTGAAAGAAGAAGAGGAAAAATAAGTGTCTTTAAATATGTGTTTAACCCACAGTCAGGAATTACTGAAATCAGAACGATCCTTTATAGAAACAGTTGATGACAGATGTCTTATGTCAAAGATCATCAAGGAACTTTATGCTACAGAAGTTATGAAGAAAGTCAAAAAAGTGAGTCCCATAGTTGTCTTGATGCTACTGTCCTGTGGAGGTATGTTATTTTATAGTTTTCCTGGTATAAACCATTCCATAAGCCTCAGTTACAAATGTTAAGTTTTCCAGTCAGAAAATCTCAACAAACAAAACCTGTGCATTGCACTAGCAACATGTCTGCAAAAACAAACACTTCAAAAAGCATGGAAGGTAGTAAAACACCAACAGTAGTGTACCCACAATACACATCTGGTACCATATGTATAGGGTAGCATGATGCGTAATTTTATTCCTGAGTCGCACACTGTGGCAGCTGGTGATGATATTGAGTGGGAGGGCTTAAATGTACATCATCATTTCTTATTAATTACATTTTAACAATGGACCTTATACAAATTAAGAAGTAGGCTTTAAAAACGTCATGTTCCTTTTATTAGGATGGTGACATTTCTAACATGCATGGCTAAACAGACCATGCTTGTTAGTAAAATAACAGTAATAAATAGTTGTTAAATATGTAGGCAAATGTGACAATTTAAAGTTGCTGCATATAAATCTTGTATCCTTGTATTGTCATTTAACTTTATGACTATTACTGTACCTATTTATCTCCTCTTTGGCATTGCACTTTGTCTTTTTCCTTGCAGCTGCATTTCTAGCATCCTTCTACCAATATATCCACTGTCCCTCCTCTGGACATGTCCAAACCATTTCAGTCTGGCCTCTAACTCTTATCTCCCAGTTGATCTCATGCCTAATCTTATACTTTGTCACTCGTAAGGAGAACCTCAACGTTTTCATTTCTGCCACTTCCAGTTTATTCTTCTGCCTTTTTGTCACTGTCTTTGTATCCAGACCATACAACATAGCACGTCTCACCACTGTTTTGTAAACACCAAAGTTCATGCTCAATAATCCAGGAAAAAAAGCAACAACATTCAGACAGGTCATCTGGACAGTTTCTTTTTTCTTTTTTGCTGACGTTTCGTCCTTCATCCAAAGGACTTCTTCAAATCTGAGGAGCCACAAACAACACACTCACATAGTGGGGAAAAAAAAAAAACAGTTTGCTGGTGATAAGATGGCCTCCGGGGCCCAGCCTCTCCCCCATCGACTCCTCTTAAGGCAGTCATGCCAGGCTGTCTTGTAAACTCTTCCTTTGACCTTTGCTGACACTGTTGTGTCGCAAACCACTCATTTAATGCACACTATTTAAGAACAAACACATAATGTATGTGTGTATATATTGTAGAGTAAAGGGTCCTCAGATTGTTGAATTTTTATTATTAATTTTATTCTGAAAGAGGCACCACTTGCTTTCCGGTGCTTAAGCAAGAAAATTATTAAATCAGACTCAAGTTTTCGTGCTCTAGTGAGTTCTTTTCATATTAAATTCAAATGTCATATATACTAAAAATGCTTTGAGTCAAAGTACAATTTTGTGAAGTTTATTATCGATTTTGGTGAATATAAGTGGTCAAATGATGAGTATCGCTGAAAAATGAATAATGGCTTTAATATGACAACACAACAAGAGGTTAGGGAATAATCTTCTAAACTTTAATATGGTGAATTATGAGGTTCAAAAGCAGAGTAAATTGTCATCTATAAAGTTAACTAAAAGAAGTGTTTTGGCTAGATGTGATTTGTCAATTTAGGAAAACTTATTTCTAATTAATAATGATGAATTTTGTTTAGACTGGACAACTTCTTATCTTGGGCATTAGACACCAGCAGAGAGAAGGAGCAGCTTTTCCTACCGATTTGAAGTTCTAGTTCAACCGCCCGACAGTTACTAGGGACTCTCTTGAGATGAGTTGAGCGTCGAAGGTGGGATATCCCTCGACACTGGACATCAGCTGAAATCTGGAATCAATAGTTATCTGGCTCCCGATGGGGTCAGTTGGTGCGCTCCCGGAGGGCTGCGTTTTCTCATTCTGGTGACAAGAAACCTTTTGATACTTCCTTGAAACACGAGACAAATCTCTGGAACACTTGTCTCTTTTCTGCATGAACTTCTTATCTTCTTGGCTTCCCCAAGACTGCTCTAAACTAAACGTCAGAATAACTTTCTCTGACTTAGAGGGCATTACAATATTGATGGTCGACCCAATCAAAACAGAAAGGGTGGACCTTTGTTTCAGGTTACCGTTTCATTTGAACTTTAATAACATTATTAAAATAAATAGCTAATTTACTTTGATTTGGTAAATACTCAACATAACAGCAGGATATTCAAAACTTCTAAGCAGTTTTTACTCATCCATAAACATTTTCATTATAACTTGTACAAACAAGAGTTGAAATCTCTGATTACCAGTTTTACATCTACTTTCTCTTAGGCATGATTAAACTGAGTTCTGAACTGAGAAAGGAAGTAAACACGTTATTTCATAGTAGTTTTACAGCAAAACATTCAATTGTATTCAGGAGAACTCAGAAATTTAAATTGTTCAGAAAAATAATTTCTACCATGGGACGGCAAGAGTCCTTGAGGAACAATAGGGGTTCATTCCCAGACTCTAAGACTGCAGGACGAATCCTCCCTTTTAGGAAGAGATGCACATAACGCTTCAGATGTTATATTTCAAAGGTCAGATGAAAAGGTTCTCATACAAAGGGCCTTTCAGCTTTGCTGAAATCATAATAACAGGTGTGCAATTAATTACAATAACAGATTTTTGTTATTCTTTTTTTTTTAACGTTTTTTTTTTTTACCGTCCAACTTTGGGAATGACAGTCAGTCTTACTTTCAAAGTGTAAAAAGAATAAAAGTTGATGGTAGAAAAACCTTGATGTGTCCC
>NC_056498.1:72873789-72897006 GCF_014905685.2 Nematolebias whitei | reverse complement strand
CCCTGTGATGGACTTGCGACCCGTCCAGGGTGTACCCCGCCCCTCGCACAGTGATTGCTGGACATGGGCACCAGCGACCCCCGTGACCCAAAATGGAATAAGCGGGTAAAGAAAATGGATGGATGGATAAATTAGTCACTACATATCCTCTTGAATACATTTTGCAAAGTCATTTCAATCAATATGTGCCAACTTTACCAGAAAAAATAAATAAAAACACAGTTGCATTCTGTAATGTGATGACATAATAACATTGTAAAAGTGATTTAAACTTGTGACAAATGTTGTTTTGTGGGGTTGGAGGATGTAGAGGGAGGATAGGCTTGATTGCGTCAGCACCAGATAGTGAAAGAACAGCTGTTGACAGCAGTAAATTCAATGAATGAGGAAAGCAAAAGTCTCAAAAACATGAAGTAAAGCACAAGAACACAACAATGATGTTTTCCTACCAGCTGGTTCAAACGTAAAGACAAAGGAAGTGAACAGAATTACTGGGTAAATAACGTGGCAGGTGCTATATTTCAGTCACACAGACAACACTATGCTTTACTGCTTGTTGTTCTTGTCTACACCTCAAAGTACAAGTGGGTCAAACACTTGGAGCAGATTCTGAGTATCATCTTATTGTGATATCAACGATATGGCAACACATTGTATTTATGTTCTTCAGTGTGCACACCAACATTTTACAAGTGACTGTGGATCATTTACACGCTGACACGTAGATGACCCACTCAGAACAAACAAGAATCAAATACATCCACTCAACTATATGACCAAAGTAAACATTAGATGTTTCAGAACCAAAACCAGAACTGTTGTCTGTCCTGTCTGAGTCAGGCACTGGTTGACCAGTATAGAATAGCAAAGTGTTTCATTAAGATTGGATTTTAATATTAGAAATTCCCAAAATAAATTGTTGATCCTTTTTATTATTTGTTTTGTTGTTTATTTATTTATTTTTATTTTTTTACTTTTTCATTACAAATAATGATGTCCTGTAGGGCGGCATAGTGGAAGTGTTGGTAAAGCTGTTGCTTTTCAGCGAGAAGGTTGCCAGATCGAATCCTGACAGAGGATCTTTCTGTTCTCTCCGTGCATGTATGGGTTTTCTCCGGGTACTCCGGTTTCCTTCCACAGACCAAAAACATGCATGTTAGGCTGATTGGTAACTCTAAACTAAACTCTGGCAGAAGGTTGCAGAGTATTACGTGTAGAACCACTAGACTGAGGAACAGCTTCTACCCTGAAGATGTTAGACTCATAAATCTATAATCAGGATATTCATTGAAAGAAAAAAAAAAATCACTCTAATTACACTTTAATTGGTGATATGTGATTTATCCATGCTGCTAATCTCATGCTGCTGATTATCTCATGCGGCTGTATTCATTCATATCCATTTGCTCATCACAGACATGTTCGGACTGCTGTTGTTACACCATATTGTTTTACATTATTAGTGTTTAGCGTATATCTTAGATCAGGGCTATTCAACAAAACAGCTCGGGGGCCGGACATCCAGCGATTAAAATCATTATATAAATAAACCAAAGTTTAAAATTATCTGTTACCTTTTAAATGTGTTTATTTTATTTCATTGAATTATAAATGCAATAACCAGAACCCCAAACCCAGAACCTCCCCCCACCAAAAAAAAAAAAAAAGAAGTGGGCCAGATTGAAGCACCCGTAGGCCGAAAATGGCCCGTGTGCCGCCAGTTGAATAGCCCTGTCTTAGATCTTTTAGTGTACCGTTTGGCGTTCGTTTAGCATATATCGTAGCTTAAATCCTTGTTTACTGTTTCTTTTTATACTTTATATTTTGCTATTGTTGGGTGTAACTGGGACCCTGACTACCGTACATAATTTTGTTCCACCTCATGTACCACATGTGATGCGAATGACAATAAAACTGACTTGAACTAAATTGTCTCTAGGTGTGAGTGAGAGAGTGAATGGTTATTTGTCTCATTGGTCTCTATGTGTCCCTGTGATGGACTCTTGACCTGTCCAGGGTGTCCACCGCCTTTACCACAGGGATGGCTGGACATGGGCACCAGTGACCCCTGCGACCCGAAAAGGAAGAAGCGGGTAAAAATAATGGATGGATGGATGGTTGGAATGTGCTGTAGCACTGCCCCAGTAAATCTCTTCTCTCCAAAGAGGACCTTCAACTATCGACATCTGAGCTCTGAAAAGCCAGGAGAGTGATTGTGAATGTCTTTGGAAGTCTTGCTACACAATAGACGATCTACTGCAGGGTGAATGGGTGAGTCCTGCAAATGTAGATACCATTGAAGGTGAAAGTGTAGCTCTTTGCAACTTCCTAAAGTGGAACTGTTCATTAGAGACTGCCGCATGCTTAGCACACAAAGACAGCTCCTCTGACATGCCACCATTTCAATATGCAAATGTATGTAAATGAATCCTGCTTGTGTGATTATCCTTTCTGCATGATCAAAACCATGTTAAAATGTAAACAATATCATGAACTGTGATTCAGAAACACTCCTAAAGAAGCAGGGGGGCAAAGAACTTGTTTGGCACAATGTCCTCTGGCAAAATACCAGAAATAATGCTGTGAAATGTGAAAACACAATACAAATCATATTGTTTTTTTCCTGGAAGGTTTCCAGAAGAATAATAAGACCAAGGTGATAAAGTGCATACATATTTTCACAAAGTTTGTTATAGTTTCCCTGCGAGCAGCTTGTTGAAGTTCTTGATGAAGCTGTGGTTGATTAATTAATCAATTTATTTACTTTTTACAAAACTTGTCTTTATCCCACAAGTTGTCATATATCACCTAATTTCAAAAGAAGCTGGATAGCCCTGGTCTGTAGCATCATAGTTTTCAAAATGTGTTGTGTTTAGGCTGCTGACAGAAAAATGCAAATGCAATATTTAAAGATCCATCAGGTCTTCTGGATGATTTCTTTGTGTTGAAATATTTTGTCTTTCATCCAAAAGACTTCATCAGTCCGAAGAGCCACATCAATCTCAGTCCTATAAACAGCACCTTCACAGAGAGGGTCAACTAGCACCATCAAACTGGTTGACCCACTATGTGAAGGTGCTGTTTATAGGACTGAGTTGTTGTGGCTCCTCGGACTGGTGAAGTATTTTGGACGAAGGACAAAATGTTTCAGCACAAAGAAACCGTCCAGAGGACCTGACTTACCGTATTTTCTGGCCTACAGGTCGCAGGTTTATTGCATAATTTGTATAGCCTGCGAGCTATACACTAAAGCAACTTAAATGTTTTTTTCCTCATATTTATAAACCAATTTTTACTGAGATTTGACCGTTTTCATTCATTCTGACACTGAAAATATTGAACACTACCATTTTCAGCTGCTAGATGGCACTCGAGTATTATGGCATGCCGTTGTTTCATGTAATAGGTAAAAGTGGCTATTAATGACACAATCGGCTTGCCAGACTGCCACCTTCGTCCAGCTGCAGGATCATGCCTGGAGCAACCTTCAAATCAGCTTCATTTCATTGTGCTGCTCCGGCGAAAAGTAGACATTTGGCAGCCAATCAATTTTTGGCACAACACCAACCCACATTTCTGGGTTGTCAGACGAGATGCGTAACAAACGCGATGTGTCAGCGGTGACGCATACTAGATGCGACTTATATGACGAAGTAACATATTTGGGGGTTTTTTCAGTACTTTATTGGATATATTTTGACTGATGCGACTTATACGGCGGTGCAACGTGTACGGTGGAAAATACGGTAATTTTGTTGCATTTTTTACCTGGATTATTGAACATGAATTTTTAAATATTTACAAATGTTTTCGTTTTGAAATTCAGTTTTAAAATACACAATTTGGGAGCTATTTCCAAAAATGCTGTTTCTGTGTGGCCAGCTGAAACAAACTAAAAGCAACTTTCATTTAGAATAATGATTATAAAAAAAAAGCTGATATCTTAATAAAAACTGATATCTGTGTTTTGAGTTTAAGGTGTTATTTAGAATTCAAAGAAAACCACAGGAAAATAAACTACAGACCTTTTACATCATAATTTATAAGATGTATCTGAAACACACAACACTGGGATAGAAATAGTAGAACATGCCCCAAGTGCTCCATTATCCTCAAGTATTTGTCTAGTTTGGGCAGTTCATCTTCTGATTGACTCTAGAAATAGTGTGTGTGAGTGTGTGTGTGTGTGTGTGGGTGGGGGTGTGGGGGGGGGGGGTGAGAGAGAGAGATTATTTATTCAAGTTTTCTCCAATTGACTCCTTGGGTGGGAGCACATACTGTGTGTGTGAATATGACTCTGGGTGTGACCTATTTTCCAGTCATTTGCCTGGTTTTAAAGGTTTTGTCAGGCGGCAGAGAAGTATTATAAAGTGGTTTAATAGCTACTGCTGCTGAGATTACAGTTCTTTTCCAACCATTGGGTGTCTCTCTTTCTCTTTCTGTCTGTGTTTTTTTTCTCAGTTGAAATCTGTCTACCCTCTCATGCTCTATTGGCTCTCTTTATCACTTCATCAAGCCACATCAGTATTCTACTGTTGACTCTACCTCTCAATCTGTTTCAGACTTCTTTTTTTTTTTTTTTTGCTTTATCTTTGAACATGAACATTATTTAAAATACAGACCATGATCCTAATGTGACCGTTTCAAAAGATGTGAATTTAGAATACAGCAAACATCTGCAAATCACTGAATGTCATTTTCTATTTTAAATGGTTGAACCTTGAATGGAGAATATGCTTTGGTAAATAATCCAATAATTAGAATAGTCTGGCATTTATTCTATCTAAATATCACTCACATGATGAAAGGAGGGTAATGCAAATGCAGTTGTGTGTCTGTTTATTTGCATGTGTTCCTTTGTCTGTTAGCAAAATAGTTTATGAATCACTGGACAGATGTTAATGAAACCCTCTGAAAGTAATAAATGTAAGTTAAGTAAAGATGGTCACTCTGGCTAATCAACCTAAAAAAACAACAATTTTAACTCTGTCCATTTTACACATATTGACATAAAATTTAGTGGAGTCGTGGCTGAGAGTTATCTCCAACATGCATTTGTAGCAGCAAGACATCTTTGTTTGAAACTTTGGCAGAAAAAAAAATGTTAGTCATTAGTTTTGGTGTGTTAGCAAAATATCTCATAAACCGCAGGAAGGGTTTACTGAGTGTACTTTACTGAGTGCCAGCAGATTGTTCAAGATCATGCAAGACATTTAAATAATGTACACAAAAGACCAAAGGTTTTTGTTATTTGGTTTGACCCACATTTTGTTGGGGGCATAGAATCCGAACAGGCAATATTCAGGACTTCTATTGCAGATATGGCTTAAAGGGGCTGTGTCCTGAAGGTCATTGGTGCCTGTCACAGTGGCAGCCTAAGGACCTGCTGGTGGACACCAGTGGTGTTGGAGGCCATCAAGCTGAAAAAGGAGGCATTGGGGTTGTAGTCTTTCTGGATCTTTGAGTCTTCTGGGTATTTGCCTCAGTTGGAGGAGTTCAAGTATCTGGGTGTCTTGTTCACAAGTGATGGTAGGATAGAGTAAGAGAGGGACTGATGGATTGGGGTCTAATGAGGGTGTTGCCTTGGTCAGTCTTGGTGAAGAAAGAGTTGATTTTAAAGACAAAGCTCTCAATTTACTGGTTTGTTTATGTTATAGCCCTCATCCATGGTCATGAGGTATGGATTATGACAGAAAGAACAAGATCCCGAATACAAGCAGCCAAAATGAGCTTCCTTCGTACGGCAGCTCAGCCTTAGGCAATAGCTTCACCATGGGGGGTGTGGTGCTCTGAGTAGAACTGCTGTTCCTCTGCATTGAAAGGAATATATTTTCTGGCCTAGAAATGCCCCAGGGTCTCTGAGGTGGAGTAGAGCTGGAGCAAGTCGCTGAGAAGAGGATGTTTGGGCCTCTGTCCTGGACCTACCTGTTGCCTCAGTGACTTGACTGCGGATAAGAAGAAGATGGAGATGAATATGTAGTCTAAAACTCTGGCATTATAGGTGGTGGGCAATATATCCTTTAAAGAATGCATGAAGATTAATTCTTGATTCACTGCCAGAAAATAAACGCTTCAGTTTGCTGAGGTTAATACAGATTTACAATTTTTTTTTGCATTTATCTGCAACAACATAAAACTTAAGAAACAACAGCAGCTGACAATAGACTAATTGTATTTAAATTGATAAATGTTAACCTTTGCTTTGAGCAAATGTTGTGCAGTTTGTAGCCATGTTTAACTTGCACATATGTATTGACTTTTATATAAGAAGGATATGCTGAGATGTTAATATGTATTGGTAAATATTCCCTGATGCATGTTCAATAATCCAGGAAGAAAAATCTAACAAAGTCAAGACAGGTCATCTGGACAGATTAAAAAAAAAAAGAAAATCCTTCCAGAGGACCTGACTTAACTTTGCTAGATATTGGTAAATATAGTATCTAATAACACCAGTATATTATCTTCAATATAAAAGTCCTATGTTTATAAAACTTTAGCATTGATTAGTCATTTTCAACATGACTTTTTATTAAAATGTACCATAAATAAATCTGATAAGTGCAGGATGTGGATCAGGTTGGAAATTCTGTCACATGGAGGAACATAAATAAAGATAGCACAACAACAACAACTTAGTTGTAAAGTCTTTGGTTTACATAGTGCCTAAATGTTTGAAGCAGAGTGTTTAAAAAGCAGTGCAAGGATGCAGAGTCAATTTTACCCCTGTAAATGAATTCTAAGGACATATTTCAGACAACACTTTTTAAAAAAGTAGGTTACAAAGTCAGAACGCTCGACTTTTCTTGCCTAGTGTTGGCATAAATAGGGCCTTCCAGAAAATCATTTTAGTTGAATCCTATGGGATAATTATGTCCTCCGCTGCTCATTTCTCACGCGTGACACCTTTTACTTATAAATGAATAAACAACACGTCCATTTGGGGCTCTAATTATTAGTTTCCGCACATTGTCAGTTGTTGCAAATATGCCGTGCTGCCCTGTGGAAATTTTAAATAGGTTTTGGAAAAGCCGTCAGCTAGATGGAGGTGAAAAATGCGTCCAGACAAGAGCTAAATTAACTAATCTTATTTTGCCAGTGTGCATGTTCCTGCATGCGCGTGCCGTGTCTGTGTGCATTTGCCGCTGTGTGTTTCAGCTCTTGCTTGGGTGTATCCACTATGTGTTGTAATTGAACCATCACTTGGTGGATGTTGCTGGGGCACACAACAGATTTCTAGCTAGCTAAACAGGCACTATAATTGAAATTAAAAGGTAGCCACATTCATCATGCTGAGCGTAGGCTTAATTGAAATGTATATCTGTTTGTGTGTGTGAAAATGTGTGTGTATCTGGGAGAAAGAACAGGGAAGGATTGGAGAAGCATTAGAGAACTAAAGTCTAATAGTGAAAGATGGAGGGAGGCAAGGTTTGCGTCAGTATGTGTAGGAAGGTGTGTGTTTCTATTTCAAAACGAGACTGGAAGTGTAATTAGACTGGGAAGCTCAGACTTTCTATTTGTAGCTGTCCTGGTGACAAATAACACATGAGACCGTTAGCATACACTAGGGGTTGAACGAGTATATAATTTTTAAACTCGACATTAACATAATAAAACCCGAGTAGAACTCGAGTATTTGATGACGTCATAGATTTCAAGATACAAAAATAAATAAAACCGCAAAAAAAGGTAATTATTTACACACAAAAAAAAAAAGACCAACAAAACATTGGGAGCGTATATTATGCTCCTACCATTTATCATACCGCAAATAAGTCAAAGGAAAAACTAAACTATTAGTTTTTATTATTAAACTGCAAAGGTGAAAAAACATGCAGCAGGTCAAAAACTAAACTTAAACCGAAACTGGTTCTTGTTCGGTGGATTGGACGGTGTTACACCATACTGACCTGCAACAGTGCAACACCGCCTCCTACGGTCATACGGTGGTCACATAATATGACGTCACTACGGATACTCGATGTTAAATTTTTAACCTCGAAAGATGTCCTAGCAATCGATGTGTAGATTACTCGAGTACTCTGTTAATGCCCTAACATACTGTATATAAACATCTTACCTCCACTTTATCGGCCTCCTCTATGCTCTTTTTAACTTTTTATTAACATTTAACACAATATATTATTGATTTCAAATATTTCTGTTACTGCTTTTGCGTTTTCATTTATTTTGATGTGCAGAATGCTTTAAAAATAGAACAGGTGCTTTTCTTGAAAATATGGTGGCAATAGTATCATATGGGTCAATAAACTTACATTGTTCATATTAATCAAACAACAAAAAACGCGTGGCCATGCAATAAAATGTTATCTTTCATAAAAAAATGTGCAAATCTTTGACAGATTGATAAATATATGCTGCTGTTTCCAAGTTTACCCTTGAATAAAAACTTTTTAGGAAATTTTAGCTAACGGTTAGCACACTATTATATAGGAATGCTTTCAAGGCTAGGAGAAGTCGGGGTGCAGAGGGTGCAACTGTAGTTTTAGTGCTGCATTCATTTAAGTTTCAACAACATTTAGGTTTTACTGAGTTTAATAAAATGAATACATATGGGCTGTGCTGGCTATGACTTTCAGTGCCACTGTCTTGTAATCCTGAGACCGCAGGTTTGAGCCCAGGATGTCAGGAAGTGCATCAGGCATAAAACAATTGCCAAATCTTTCATACGAGACCACTTGTACCAACCCCCTTAACAAGGGGACAGTCGAAATAAATACATGTAATCAACACTGGTGATACATATATTTATGCAAACATTACAACAACCTAAATAACAGGGTGTTGAATATTTAAAGTTGGCAGAGCAGCATTATGTTATGATTGCAAGTTTATAGAAATAGTCTGTTCAAAATATGCCTCAGTGACTGCTGGGCATAGACATCAGTGGGTCCTGCAATCCAGATAGGAAGAAACGTGTGAAATAAATGAATGGACGGATGTTTAAAGTCATAACAAGTCCCACATAATAACACCCACCCCCAGTTGAAACACATTCCTACAGCTATGAATGTTCCTTTTAAATTGATAATTGATTTCGCACAAACAAATGTAGGTTTAACTCACCTAACTCATGGAATAAACTTGCGTTTTGAATCATGACTCAAACATGTAACATATTTTTTGGTCGATGTCCATCATGTTAAATTGCAAAAGATGACTGCCTTTCCTTAGCATGAAAAATGATAATTAGTCTGCATGTGAACTTTTTCCAAGTACCACAACACAGACGCAAGGGATTGATTTGATCCCCTCAGACTATCTTCATGAACTTCATGTCACATTATACATTTGCAGAGTTCAAAAACAGTGTGAATATTTATTTCAGATGATATTTAATCTGTATTGTTTTAAGTGATTCTAATTTAAAAGTTCCTCCAAATCCGCCTCCCTCCAGCTCCATTCAGCAGCTCACACACTTCACTCCAATCTCTTCTGCTCAACTGACTAAACTTTTGTCTGGTATTAAAACTACCACCTGCACTTTGGATCCCATTCCCTCTCCTCTCATCAAAATTTGTATTCGTGCTCCGGGAGCACGCTCTGAGGGAGGAAATCAGGAAGAAGGAACACTGCGCATTTCTTCGAAATTTAACAAGATAAGCACCTTAAACAATTATTTGTTTACTCGGCATTATAGTAAAGGTGTGTCTCAGTTAAACTTTTACTTAATAAATCCACTTCAATGGTCAAATTAGCTGCATTTCACCAGGGCGGCGCAGGAAAATGAAGCTGATTTTGCTCCAGGCGAGCTGGATGAACGTGGCAATTTCGGCAAGCCAATTGTGTCATTAATAGCCACTTTTATCTATTACACGACACAACGGCATATCACACTTCATATCATACATCATACACATCACATCATACTACTCGAGTACCATCTAGTGGCTGAAAATGGTAGTGTTCAAAATTTCCAGTCAGAATGAATGAAAACGGAAGTATCTCAGCCAAAATTTGGTTTCTAAATATGAGAAAAAATCCATAAATATGTTGATTCGGCATATAAGTTGCAGGACATGCAAATTATGCAAAAAAAATAAAAAAAATAAACGACTTTTAGGCCGAGAAATATGGTATGTTTGGATTGCTTTCTGGGAATTAAATTGAAATGTTTCCCGTAAGTCAGAAAAAATTTTACTAAAATACAAACACACACCCACCCAAACATACTCCCCCCCCACCCCACCCCACCCCCACACACACACACACACACACAGACATGTAGGCCAATTGTATGATCACCCTCCTTTTGTGGTGGCAGATGATAATGATAATTTGTATAAGAAGCATGTTTTGAGTTTGAGTATGGGATACTAGAGGATGCTAATATGGGTTTGCTTCAGGTTAACATTTTGATATTATTTATATAAGGAGGAATGAACGAAGGAAGGAATACTAAATTTAGAAAAATGAGTTATGGAAGAATTTTAGAAATTATGAGATGAAATCTCTATCAGACAGCACCTATGTCCAGTGTGTCAGGCTGATTTGAGGTCTCGTTTTATGACTCATATCCATCTGCTGGAACTAACAGATTTAAACTGCAAGATGCTTGTGAGTTCCATAGAGCAAAGTTTGATTTATCATTCTGTGCCACAGTGCAGCAGCGGCTCAGGGCCATCACTGCTCTTTGTTAGGACGTCATTCTACACTCTATTGACCTTGCCTCCACTCTCCATGGCCCCAATGTCTGACAGCTGTCAATTTAGTGCTGTTTTTTATGTTGCTGTTATATAACTACAATTTTATGTCTTCTCAGGTGAAGAGAATACTTTGCAGTGGAGTAACATTGAAGCATCAGCCATGATTATCTCCATTTCATTTATCGGAGCAGGTAATGTGGAAGAGACACTCCCAATTTTTCACATCAAAGTGAATTTATTTGTGATGAGAAGCACTCTCTTGCATGGAGAAGCAGTTATATCAGCAACACCTGCTGTGTCTGTGTCATTGTTCTGAAACTAAGGAAGTAACCTCCTTATGTGTCCAATATGGAGGCTGATAGCAAGGGAAAAAAGAAGGAATATGAACTGAGAATTAGATAAACATGAAATTTTGGTTGTCTTTTTTAAATTAGCTTTGGTCAAGTTCCCTAAACTCAGAAAACAAAACAATAAAAGAAAGAAGAAAAAAAAAAGCCAAATGCCATGCCACTAACATTTGTGCATTTTTTGCAAGCACAGGTTCAAATCTTGTACTTCCATTTGATTCACTAAACTTTTCAGAAGTCAGACTTGCACCTCTTGAAAGATTCTGAGAATTTGTAAGTATGAAGAATTCTGAGTTACACACTTTAAAAAAGGCATCTAGAAATCTGGAAAGAAAATGACACTCCACTAACATAGAATATTTTTATTTAGCTCAGAGCGATAGCCTGCTAATTTATAAGAAAGGTATCCATAAAGCTAGAACTATATATTATTAATATTTAATAGATGATAATAAAAGGGAGTGGCGGCACAGAGGTTAGAGAAGATGGGCCTGTGATCGGAATATTGCCGGCTTAACTCCTGGTACCGACAACATCAAAATGTGGGTGGGATAGGTGAATCACCCACACCTGCCTCCACCCTCATTTGCCCCACTCTGGGCCCTTGAGCAAGGCCCTTAACACCCACCATCTGCTCCTCTGGGCACCCTAGATAGCAGCTCTCTGTTCCACACAGACAGCTTTGGTAGCTCGGTGATCTGTGGCTGTGTCTGGAAGGGTATCCAGTGTAAAAGTTAGGGATGCACCGATCCACATTTTGTAACTTCCGATCCGATCCCAATACCTAAATCTGGATATCAGCCGATACCAATCCCATTCCGATATCATCATCATTATTGATTTGATGTGAGGCTGTAATAATCTCCTCTATAGGCAAGTACAAATTGTACAAATATAGGCATGTCCAAAAAGGCAACTTGAGGTAAGTTTTATTAATGTTGGATAAGTTTCAAAGTTAGAATTAAATCCTGCTAACACAAAACATGTTTTTTTTATTATTCCTAGCTTTAAAGTGGATATTAAAGTGATTAGATGGCTTTAAACATCTGCTAAATTTATGGCATAAACCTACACAAACATATCCTGATGCATGCTCAATAATCCAGGTAGAAAAATCTAAAAAAGTTAAATCTGGTCCTCTGGACATTCCAAAAAAAAAACAAACAAAGCAAAACAACAAAAAATGTAGAAACGTTTCGTCTCTCATCCGAGAGACTTCCTCAGTCTGAGGAGCTGTATTCAGCTCAGTCTCTTAAATAGCACCTTCTCAGAGTGGATCAACCAGTTTTGCTGCTGACAACCAAAACCAGCTGATCACATGCTCAAGAAGGACCATCAACCTAACAATGGATCATTAGCACACTGATGGCTGTTTACCATTCACAGAGGGCTGAGTGATACTAGCAATCACAGCATTGTAAGAGGGGGACAATTGAACACGTAGGCCTCCACCCCGTTTAATGATGGACGGTTTCTTTTCACAAAGATGGCCTCCTTTACTCCTCTCTCAAACCGTCGTTCCTCTCTGTCCAGGATGTGAACATCTTCATCCTTGAAAGAGTGACCGCTGGTCTGGAGATGAGTGTAGACCGCAGAGTCCTGGCCTGATGATGTTCATCTTCTGTGCTGGGCCATCCTTTTGGCCAGTGGCTGTTTAGTTTCCTCGATGTAAGACTGATCACAGCCCTCCTGACACTGAACAGCATACACAACATTACTCTGTTTGTGCCGGGGGACTGGATCTTTGGGATGAACCAGTCTTTGCCATAATGTATTTTGGGATTTAAAAGCCACTGGGACGTTATGTTTAGAAAATAAACGTCTCAGTTTCTCTGATACCCCCTCAACATATGGAATGACCACTGGTCTGGGTCTGGGTTCCTCCTTTTCACCTGATGGCTGACTGGAGTCCTGTTTGGGTTTCTTCTCTGCTTTTAGGAAGGCCCAGTTAGGATATCCACATTGCTCTAGAGCCTGTCTTGTGTGGGATTTCTCCTTCTGCCTGGCTCCTGAGCTAGTGGGGACGCTGTCTGCTCTGTGGTACAGAGTCCTGATGACTCCTAACTTGTGCTCCAAAGGGTGATGGGAGTCAAACTGCAAATACTGGTCTGTGTGGGTGGGTTTGCGGTACACCTCAGTTTGCAAATGTCCTCCATCCGAAGCTGAGACCTCACAGTCCAAGAAATCCAACCTGCCTTTTTTTTTGTCATTGGGCAGGAATCATCTAAATAACATGAAATGAGTCACACATCATTGGCTTTTTCCTCCTAACATACTTGCTGTGTAAACAGGAACACTTTTTTTGTTGTTGTTGTTGTTGGAGGTAATAAAGCTGAACTGGGGTTATTTGAACAAAACTTGTGTGTATATTTAATAGGTGATGTCATTAATCAGCAAAATCTGAAACTGAAACTGCATCCCACAGATAGCAAATATTCTTTAAGTGTACATCTGGCTTTATGCTCCACCTTTGTGAAGTGCTCAGAACAAAGGATGAGTCTCCTGTTTTATGTTTTTTTTAATTATTTTTTTTAGCTTGGAACACATGAGAGCACACTGACATGGTGGGCAAAAAAGAGAAAGATGTGATAGGGAACACAGATAAATGGCAGTCTCTCTGAGGGTTCAAGAGCACCACTTCAAGGTGGCTTCAGCAAGGGACTCAGGAAAAGAAGTAGAAAGAAGAGCTGATATCTCTTACAAAGATGACATTTGGACATGCATTTTTTTAGATGTCTTTGATTCAATTCAAAGGATCTGAATTGGAGCCAGTATGAAAAACCAAAGCATCACAGGTCTCTGACGAATCTGAGCTTAACATTTTCAAAATGCATGACACAAAAATACATTTGTCAACCTATTTACTGAGTAGATAAGACTGACTGATGAATAGGGTCTAATCTATTTTACTGTATCACTTGAAGCTGAAGTTTATTTTGTAACTTTCTTTTATTCTTAAGCCTTGGTTAATGTTTTAAAGCCACTTCAGGCAGTACCACAGTAGACTGCAACTGCTGGAGACTAGTTGGTGAACAGTATTCACAAGAAGACATTACAACATTTGCATTTGAATTCATTTTATTTATATTGTGCTAAAAGTTACCACAGGACACTTTACAAAAAACATTTGCATACATTTAAAATCCCATTTAATAAAATGTATTTATCTAAGGAAGCCAGCAGATTGTGTCAAATCTTATTTTCTTCACAAGCCTCAATGAGCAACATGTTGGTGACAGTGGAAAATAATGACTCCCTTTAAACAAGAAACAAACACCAGCAGAACCAGAAACAGGTTCAGGATGTGCAGCCATCTGCCTTCACTGGTTAGGGTTTGGGAGGACCAGAAAGAGACACAAACACAGGAAGATGGGCCCAAGTGTAGCTGCTATCTGCCTTACTCCTGGGGACTCTACTGTGTAAATGATTATGGGTACAACTTCCTGTCAGACACAGGAAGTAGCAGTAAATACTGGTTAACTATGGTAGCGGAGCACAGACCACAGTTTATTTGAAAGTAATTTACATTCAGTTTAGCAGATAAAACACTGTTTTTGTTTTGTTTACATTTATTTAACAACATAAAGTTTACTAAAATAGTCTTGCTGAGTTCAGGTACCTGTTGTGTTCATGGCTGCACAAACAACCAGACCAAACTAAATCAGTGGCTACAACAGCAGTTTTTTGAACACAGACCCAAAACAAAAACAGTGTTCCTGTGGAAAAATGGTATAGTTTTCATCACCTACCTACAGATGAGGAATTAAGAAGAATGTGTCTGAAAAATCTGAACTTGAAGAGACCACCCAAAACATTGTATGTGTGCTCGTTTCACTTTGTTGACAAATAGCCGACGTAGGAAAATCTGGCCTGAAAAGTCTGGCTTTTCTCTTTGTCTGCTTTAAGGTAAATACGATTGTGTCCCAACTCTTTTAACAAAACGCCACTGACCTTATTACTGTGTAGATACTGGGGCGGCTGTGGCTGAGTGGTTAGAGCAGTCGTCCTCCAATCCAAGAGTTGGGGGTTCAAATCCACCAGCAGTCACATGCCGAAGTGTCTCTGGGCAAGACACTGAATCCCTCGTTGCCTCTGATGTGTGTCCCATCGGTGTATGAATGTGATAAAACTCTGATTAGTCTCTTTAGAATGATTTGTTCAATTAGCTTTGTAGAGATCTAGTAGAGTGCTGTATGAATGGGTAAATGAGGACACAGATTGTAGTGTAAAGCAATTTGAGTATCTCGATAAGATAGAAAGGCGCTATATAAGTACAGTCCATTTACCATACTGATACACCTCAGAGCTTTTCAGGTTGTTCATCACTTCCCCATTGGAAGAACCGAGCCAATGAAGTAACTACATATACTAGAATATGTAATCTGCAGCCACTTCTTCAGGTCGTCCTTCATCCCTCATCTGCAGCAGGCAGCAGTATGATTATATTGTCCTGTTTGAGCTCTGACAGGTGGTGTTCCTACATGTTTAAATTAAATCCACAGAGCTTGAAGAAGCTGCATTAAATTGTATTGTACATACATAAACAAATCCCGGTTTTGGTCCGCACCGGAAGTCATGCCTATAATTCACGCAAGGCATGAATGTGTCGATTAGATGTATACTTTATTGTCCCCGAGGGGAAATTTGTCTTGGACATCGTGCGCTAACAAAGCTTCTTCCACAATTAAATACACTACAACCAATAAAAATCATGTGAACCCCATAATAAAATACAAAAATATAAAACACATTAATAAAATCATACAATTAAAAAAAACACATAATTCAATAAAAACACATATTGCACATTCCCGCATACATTCCAGCAAGTAAACGACACAACAATGAGACCAGAGCATCAGTGCATAACACAAAACTATATGCCTCCTTTGTTTAACAATCTGATTGATGTAAGGACAAATAAATTTTTAAGACTGGGGTAGTGGTCCCCCTATTCAAAATGGGGGACCATAGAGTGTGTTCCAACTACAGGGGGATCACACTCTTAAGCCTCCCTGGTAAGGTCTATTGGCGGGTTCTGGAGAGGAGGGTCCATCGGATAGTTGAACCTCAGATTCAGGAGTAGCAGTGCAGTTTTAATCCTGGTCGTGGAACACTGGACCTTGCTCTACACTCTCAGCAGGGTCCTGGAGGGTGTGTGGGAGTTTGTCCAAACAGTCTACATGTGCTTTGTGGACTTGGAGAAGGTTTTCAACCGCGTCCCTCGGGGAACCCTGTGGGGGGTACTCTGGGAGTATGGGGTAGCAGGCCCTTTGATATGGGCTGTTAGGTCCCTGTATGACCGGTGTCAGAGCTTGGTTTGCATTGCCGGCAATAAATCGGGCTTGTTCCTGGTGAAAGTTGGACTCCACCAAGGCTGCCTTTTGTCACCGATTCTGTTCATAACTTTTATGGACAGAATTTCTAGGTGCAGCCAAGGTGTTGAGGGGATCCGTTTTGGTGGCCTGAGGATCGCACCTCTGTTTTTTGCAGATGATGTGTTCCTATTGGCGTCATCAGGTCATGATCTACAGCTTTCGCTGGAGCGGTTCGCAGCCGAGTGTGATGCTGCCGGGATGAAGATCAGTTCCTCCAAATTTGAGGCCATGGTCTTGAGCTGGAAAAGGGTAGAGTGCCCTCTCCGAGTCAGGGAGGAGGTCCTGCTCCAAGTGGAGGAGTTCAAGTATCTTGGGGTCTTGTTCACGAATGAGGGAAAAATGGAGCGAGAGATCGATAGGCAGATAGGTGTGGCGTCTGCCGGGCGCTGTACAGGTCTGTCATGGTGAAGAGAGAGCTGAGTCAAAAGGCGAAGCTCTCAATTTACCGATCGATATACGTTTTTACCCTCATCTATGGTCATGAGCTTTGGGTTGTGACCGAAAGAACGAGATCTCGGATACAAGCGGCCAAAATGAGTTTTCTCTGCAGGGTGTCTTGGCTCTCCCTTAGAGATAGGGTGAGAAGCTCGGTCATCCAGGAGGGACTCAGAGTAGAGCCGCTGCTTTTCCACGTTGAGAGGAGTTGGTTCAGGTGGCTCGGGCATCTGGTTAGGATGCCTCCTGGACATCTCCCTGGTGAGGTGCTCCGGACACGTCCCACGGGAGGAGACCCAGAGGAAGACCCGGGACATGCTAGAGGGTATGTGTTTCTCGGCTGGCCTATGAACGCCTCGGGATTCTTCCGGAGGAGCTGGTCCAAGTGGCTGGGGAGAGGGAAGTCTGGGCCTCCCTACTTAAGCTGCTACCCCCGTGACCCAACCCTGGATAAGCGGAAGAAAATGGATGGATGGATGGATGGATGGATATTACCTGACATTGAGGAGCCCCCATACAATACAATTCTGACATGTGTCAAGTCAGTCCCCACATTTATAGACTGTTTTCTCCACCCTGTGATACTTCATGTTTTAAATTTCTATCCTATGAACCGGGCACACATTAGCTGTCATCTTTTTCAACTGAGTACGTGACACATTTCTCTCTTCATTAGACACATTTTAGCACACACACACATAACCTCACAATGACTGTGAGACTGATTATCCTTTTGATAACTTATTAACTTATCAAGTCTTAGACTGCTTATACGGTCGCTCTGACCTATTAAGTTGTTCTTTAACTCATCATTGATTATTTTATAATCCCCACACATACTCAAATGATGTGAACTATAATTTAACTTTATAGTTAATCTTAATTAACTGAACAAGAACCTTTGAGTTGTTTGGTGTTCTCATTAAAGGCCTTATAAGGTACCATTTTCTTACTGACAGCAGAAAGTGTCATGGTTGATTTTAAAAGTTAGCACTTACTAAAAATATATATATATATATTTTTTTTCATTTAGCCTTTATTTATCCAGGTTTATCAGCTTATGGCCTAGTTTGCACACCTGACAGATATTCTAGTCATCTTTATATGATCTATGTTCCATAATTCATAATTAAATATCCATCCATCCATCCATTATCTTTTACCTGCTTCTTCCATTTTGGGTCAGGGGAGTCGCCGGTGCCCATGTCCAGCAATCACTGTGCGAGGGGCGGGGGACACTCTGGAAGGGTCGCAGGTCCATCGCAGGGACACATAGAGACAAACAAGACAAACAACCATTCATACTTTCACTCACACCATGGGACAATTTAGAGTTACCAATCAGCCTAACATGCGTGTTTTTGGTCTGTGGGAGGAAACCGGAGTACCCGGAGAAAACCCACGCATGCACGGAGATAACATGCAAGCTCCACCCAGAAGGGCCCCCGGACCAGGATTTGAACCAGGGACCTGCTCGTTGAGAGGTAGCAGCTCTACCAGTTGTGCAACCATGCTGCCCCACAATTTATCATCAAAGGTTATTTTATTCCTAACAAAAGGTGGTTAATTTGAAACAATTGTCAAACTGTAGCTGCTAATTCTATGCTGTATGGATATGAGGTGGGCTTGTGAGGGTCTCAGTATGTTTGTTTAACTTACAAAAAATAAAATTAAAATAAAAAATTCCAGTGACTCTCCATCAAAGCAAGCACCAGTGGCAATTTTAGCCTCTTTATGACACCTCTAAATTTTAACTCAACTCCCCTGAAATTTAAAGAAACCATCACTAAAATTTAGTAAGGAAACTCAGTTCTCTAACCTTAAATTCACCAAAATATTGAATAAATTTTAAACAAATATGGAATAAATGATGACACTCTAAAACAGGCCAGTAAAATCTATGATTTATTTTTGCACGAGTCGGATCCTCAACGCCACCTGTCAATCAATCCAGTAGCTTACACTCATCAGCAACTGATCAATCAGTGATCACAATTTGTCTCTAAGTGAACGTCCCTTACTTGCAGGAGCTCCACCCCTTTTTCCTCCTACAATATTGTCAGGGTTTTGCATTATGAACGCTTTGCGGTCAGCAGGATTTCATGAAAAATTATCTGAAAAAATGGTTAAACATTATCAGTGGGAAACATGCAGTTCAGACATGCATTAGAGTGGAATACAGTTTTTTCCATTCCCAAAACTTAAACAGAGTCTGGAAAAATGTAAAAAAAAAAGATAAAAGCTGGTGGCTGACTTCATGAGCAGCTGAATAGAACAGTGATAAACAGAAAGCACTACATGTTCGTCTGTACGAAGGTAGATGCAGGTAAATCCACCATTTTCATGTCATAATTACATTGCGTGCTTCAGACCCGGCTCCAGAAGAATTTAGCTGGAGGGAGCTGAGGAATATATATATTTTTTGTGTGTGGGGGGATAAATGGTCATTTTATTTTATATAAATACATAAATAAATGTTTACGTAACCTTGCAACTGAAATAAACACATGTTGTTTATGAATACAAAACAAATAACAATCAGTGGCATGCAGTCACCAGAAAATGCTGAGAAATCGTGCTCAAGTTTGCATATCATTTTTTTTTTTTTGCGTAAATCTTACAAAGTAGTGCTGCATTAATTATTGTGTTTGAAACACATTAACACCAGAAACATGAAGGTAACTGTACATGAACTCCTGAAGAGAGTAGACAATGTATTTACACAGCGTTGTAATCTGTCTTGGGCGGGGGGGGGGGGGGGAATACTTGAATGGGCGGGTCCGGCCTGGCTGGCGGGCCCTCTGGCGGCGTGTCCGGCATGCTTAATGGTTCAATTAAAGGTTAATGCTTACAGCTAGTTGTACTTTATTCTCTGTGTTTTATATGTAGCTATATGATGAAACTTTTGTTTGTGTAAGTTTAGTTTTTGTTTGCTATGATCCTTGAAATGTCCTGTTTATGACAGAGCTCCTTGTTTATGATCATACCACCCTGGACACACCTGATCTTGGAAGCAAAGCAGGGTTGGGTCTAGTTAATACATGGGTGGGAAACTGCCTCAGAATACTAGCTGCTGTAACCCTTTGCACTTCTCACAAACCACACCATCAGTGCGTTGTTCAAGCCAACAACCATTGTCAGTAATGGGAGCTTAGTAGCTACCCCTAAAGGTTAGATCCTAGAATCACCCCTGGCAAGCGCACCTATTTATGTGCACAACAAAAGGACAGGCAATTAAAATGTACTAATTAAAGTTACAGCTGCATTTAATTAGATTGGGAGTTATAAACCAATTATTCTATCTAAATCTATTGAAAATGATCAAAGCCTAGTTCTGACATTGCACAATTAGAGCATGTTTGCACATTTTGTCTTGATTTAGCTATTTTATTTTTGTGTCACCAACAGGAAAAGTTTGTTTTAAAAATGAATCATCTTCTTGTAGAACATCCTGATCAAAATGTCACCATGAATGAGTGACAGAAAATATTACTCAAGGGTTTCAAAGGAAGTAAAATAATTACGTTTCAGATTTTTCATTTTATAAAGTTTAACAGCAACATCTCTCCATGTGGACAGTTTCTAAAAGTGTCTGTTAATTAGATTTTAAACATAATTTTATACATAAGAATAATCTAATACCATCATTTTTTTTCGTGCTTGCCCTCGGTGAAGGCAGATGCTTCTCCCTCCTGCTTCGTTCCTGCCTTGTTCTTTGTCCTGTCAACGTTTTTCAGATGCTCTTTCTACATATCTTCTGAATTGTAAACTATGGACCTGGTCAGCTGGTCTCTCAACGCAATTGATCAAATTTTCTCAACAAGAAGACAGAGTGAAGGAGAGCCCTCTTGCCTCGATGGAACATTAGCAGCTGGACACACAATGGATCCTTGAAGAAGTGGAAGATTGTGTGTCTCTCTATATTGTCGGTCAAGGATGCTGAAGATGTGAACAAAATTGGATTATGATAACAGGATTTCTTCTTTTTGGGAGTTGGTGGTTACCTGGCTTATTGACAAATTTGGAAAATTTCATCAGCTGTTCTGGCCATTGTTAAGCTGCCTGACATGGAACGAATGTGCCGTGCAGTCAACAATCAGACGCTGTGCAAGCAAATCTCACTGGCAGGAAAGAATAGATCTTAGAGAAGTTGGAAGAGCAACTCAGCGTATGTAATCACAATTTGGCTTTTTGGCGTCACCATAAGTTGTACTAGCGAGAAGGCAGACAGAAACTAACAGAGCTTGTCCTGACCCAAAACAAATGCTGATATTTGAATCTGGCTTCCCCCGCACTGGCCTTGGATTGGAAGGCTGACTATCTCAATTTCTCCTGGATGTTATGGAAACAAGATGCTCTGCCGCCCCGACCCCCCAACCTGCTCCCAAGGACATGGACCTGTGTATAAGCTCAACCGAGCTGGCTGATAAACACTACCTCTTATCAGGACTATGGCTAGTGGGGGCGCTCTGGACAGTGCTCATGGATTACTTACCCTGAAATTCACGCCAACGCTGGCTTCCCTCATTCCCCGCCGAGATTTGATTTTTTTACTTCCTCTTCCTCATGTTCCCCTTTTTCTAATCTAATGAAAAAGCAACGCCTCTCAGAGGCTGCTACCTCAGCCACCACATCTACCAAAGGCTGTGTCTGTTTGTTTGTTTGTGGTTCTTTGGATGGGCTTTACTGAAATGTAATTTCACTGTGCTCTATGCAACAACAATAAATCTGATTATGATTCAGATAATACATATTTTGTAAAAGCTTTTTCACCAAGCTTGGATGCACCATGAAAGAAAAACATACAGAAAAAAAGTAGTCCCAGGTTTGCTGCTGTGCTATGATTTGATCAAATCTGATTTAAAATACTGGATGTGCCTGGGTAAGACCCATCAGAGGCAGAGAAACTGATCAGGGACAGTGTTTGCAATCAGACAGCCTGAATAAAAATCTCAGAAACAAGTTGAGAGGGACAGACATAGAGCATCCAACTTTTTGGCACAGCACCTTTTTGGAGGGGGAGTCATTTGTAATCTGTTTTTTAATCCCTACATTTGCATGCAGGTGATTATAGTTGCAGTGCCTCTAGTGGAGTGTTTGCAGCTGCTTGTCATAAATAATTTTGAAGTTTTTAGCATACAATATGGATTGCTGTGAAGAAATATGGATTATAAACTCCTTGGTACTTACTTTTGTCGTTTTGTTCATCAAGTTGAATCCTTCTTATCATTCACGAGTTTTATATGAAACAATAAAGAGTTGTTTTTGTGGCCATTGATTGTGTGAGTGGAGATTATTTGAAGGTTCTGACATTTTAAGGAAAGATTTCCTGCCTGTGTGACCTATGAAATTCATTACAATACTTCAAATGTTCATTCACTATGAACTGCATTACCCTACCAGCACCAGTTTTGCATGCCTAAAAGGTACATGCTCTATACTTGAGATAATTAGAGTTAAAGTCCAGGGGATGGAATTCAGTCTGAGGTCATAGTTTTCAACTGGAAAAAGTGGACTAATCTCTTTGGTTTGAGATGATTCTCTGCCTCAAACAAATAAGTTCAAGTATCTGGGTGTTAGGTTCCTGAGTGAAGGGAACAGATAGCAGAAGCTAGATTAATGAGTTGGGGACTGGTCGACAGTAATGAGAGCATCCCTGCTGTTTGTCATGACGAAGAAGGAGCTGAGATGAAGGGCAAAGCTCATGATTTACAAGTCAGTTTATGTTCCAAGCATTGCCGATGAGATGTTCATTGTGACTGAAAGAATGAGATCATGGATACAAGCTGCTGAATGACCTTTCTCTGTAGGGTGGCCAGGCTCAGCTTTAAAAATAAGGAGAGGAGTTCCTGGAGTTCCAGGAGCTTCTGTTTCTCTACATCAAAATGAATCAGCTGAGGTGGTTCAGGCATCTAATTAGTTTTTTCTGGGTGCTTTCCTGAGAGGAGACTCCAGGGCAAACGTGTGTAATGTGAAAACTAGTGAACAGTTGGATGACTTGTGACTGGGTTACAGTTTGTGTTTTCGGAGTAATTACTTCACAAAATTAAAGAACTACAACAGGTCGCTGGTTCAAACCCTGGTCCAGGTGCCTTTCTGGGTGGAGTTTGCATGTTCTCTCCGTGCATGCGTGGGTTTTCTCCAGGTACTCCAGTTTCCTCCCACAGACCAAAAACATGCATGTTAGGCTGATTGGTAACTCTAAATTGTCCCTAGGTGTGAGTGAGAGAGTGAATGGTTGTTTGTCTCGTTTGTCTCTATGTGGCCCTGTGATGGACTTGCGACCCGTCCAGGGTGTACCCCGCCCCTCGCACAGTGATTGCTGGACATGGGCACCAGCGACCCCCGTGACCCAAAATGGAATAAACGGGTAAAGATAATGGATGGATG
>NC_056498.1:72872529-72873689 GCF_014905685.2 Nematolebias whitei | reverse complement strand
CAAAACAAAAACGGGTAAAAATTTTGGTAATTACTTTTGCAGACCAAACTGTAACTGTTAATAGTAATTCAGGTGTTCATGTTTGTGCTGGTCATGAAAATAAATGCACAAGTGGTATTAAATGCTGTCATTGTAATGTTATCCTATAGAAATACATATTATCATTACTCTTTTATGCCAAAGTTTTAATCCCAGACCATTTTATGATGAGAAGGGACCAAATTGAAGCTGTTTTGGTTAAACCTTGTAAATTACATTATTTACAAACCCATGTGAAATCTTGCAAGATCTGTTAGCAAGAAGAGATACTATGCTGAGGATGACTATCAGCTACTACCACAACCAAATTAGCACATCTGTAAAATAGACAGTTATAGCCATTCATCCATCCATCCATCCATCCATCCATCCATCCATCCATCCATCCTCCTCCAGTAGAACGTGCACAAAAAATTCTAATGGCAGGCACCTAGAAGGCATTCTAATCAGATGCCTCACTCAGTACTGAGCCAGAGATGGCTTTGCAGGTTGACAAATGAGGGCAGCACGGTGGCGCAACTAGTAGAGCTGCTGCCTCTCAGCGAGCAGGTCCTTAGTTCAAACCCCGGTCCAGGGGCCTCTCTGGGTGGAGTTTGCATGTTCTCTCCGTGCATGCGTGGGTTTTCTCCGGGTGCTCCGGTTTCCTCCCACAGATCAAAAACATGCGTGTTAGGCTGATTGGTAACTCTAAATTGTCCCTAGGTGTGAGTGAGAGAGTGAATGGTTGTTTGTCTCGTTTGTCTCTATGTGTCCCTGTGATGGACTTGCGACCCGTCCAGGGTGTACCCCACCCCTCGCACAGTGATTGCTGGACATGGGCACCAGCGACCCCCGTGACCCAAAATGGAATAAGCGGGTAAAGATAATGGATGGATGGATGGATGGATGGGTTGACAAATGAGATATAGAGGAGACTCAAAGACTGGTTCCAAAGAACTTTGTGTGAGTGTTCCTTTTGTTCTAACTCATGCTCAATAATCCATGTAGAAAAATTAAACAAAATTAAATCAGGTCCTCTGGACAGTTTCTCTGTCTTTTTTTGTCTTTCATCCAAAACCATCCAGAGGACCTGACTTAACATTGCTGGATTTTTACCTGGATTATTCAGCATGAATCAGGAC
>NC_056498.1:72869018-72872429 GCF_014905685.2 Nematolebias whitei | reverse complement strand
TATATATATATATATATCCATCCATTTACCCGCTTCTTCCTTTTTGGGTTGTGGTGGTCGCTGGTGGACATGCTCAGCAGTCACTGTGTGAGAGGCGGGGGACACCTTGGACAGGTCTCCAGTCCATCACAGGGACACATAGAGACAAACAACCATTCACTCTCTAACTCACATCTAGGGATAATTTAGAGTTATCAATCAGTCTAACATGCATGTTTTTGGTCTGTGGGAGGAAACTGGAGTACCTGGAGAAAACCCACGCATGCATGGAGAACATGCAAACTCCACCCAGAAAGGCCCCTGGACCGGGGTTTGAACTTGTTAATATTGTGGACATTGGTTTTGGACTGGTTGGATCAAAAATATTAGTTTTTATGTTTATGAGGTTCCACTAATTAATGCTTGATATGCAAGAGGATAAAACTGTCTCATCAAGAGGGGCCAGTGGGACAGCCGCCAATTATTTAGGGGTGGGTAAACCCTGACACTTAACCAACCAGTACAGAATATATGCTTAGGTCTTTTTATTAGATGCATGCCAGAAATTTATGAAATGTACATATGGAAAGGAACCGTTTTCCAGATTTATTTAAACTCACGTAAAGCTAGCTTTCATTCAGTTGACCAAATAATTTCCAATAATTTGGTGGTAGTTGGTACTGAAACGAAAGCTTTCATCCATAGAAAGAGGCAACAAAAGACTGATAAAAGGGTGAGAATGGGCTGAACGTTTTCCACACAGCAACAAAAATAAATCTTTATAATTCATTGTGGAGAACATACAGTATGGTGGTAAATGTGGGTTAAGAAATAACTCGCATAAAATAGTGTTGTTCCTTCTTAACGTTTGCCTTCAGTGTTTTATTTTATTTTATCTAATCTAAGGTTAAAATTCTCCAAACAAAGATTCAGAATTTTAATTACAACCTTTAATTAGCCAGACAAATCTAAATGAAATCACAATTTTATTTTTCAAGGGAAGCCTGGTCCTGAAGGCAGTATAAACATGTCGGTTTTTGTACTGTGGGAGGAAACCAGAGTACTCGGTGAAAAACACAAGCAGAACATACCAACTCCACACAGGACACATAGCCCAACCTGGGACTTGAACCCAAGACCTTTTTTATGCAAAACAACAGTGCTAACCACTAATCCACTGTGTTCAGGGCGAAATTAACTCTTCGCTGTACCCTGGGCAACAATCTTCAAGGGCCCCATCATCACAACCCCAGAATCACCATAATCTGTCAAAATACAAAATAAATTACCATAATATACAGTAAATATACTTAAAATTCTAACTATCAAGTGTATTTGTATATATGAAACTCCAAATGCTCATTAACACAAATCATCAAGACTGAATTAAGTTGAACACACTTTGAACCACATGACACCATATGTGTACTTGTTTAGTAACGTGTTGGCCACTGGTGTCAAAAGCATTTATAATGTTTGTGTGTTTTACAATCTCTGTACATGTATGTTGGATTATTGGTAACTCTTAATTAGCCGTTTACTGTAAGCGATCACTGTGCATGCCTGTTTTCAGTGTTGCTGTTAGGATAGGCCCCTAAACACAAAAGAGTAACCCCACGTTTGACGTACGAACTACATATTTCAGCCAAACATCTGTTCGTGGATACTCATAGGTGTTGCACAAGAAAAGAAATATCTATGTGAATAATTGTCAAAACTTGAACTCATTTTAGAAGCTAAACTTGACATTGCTAGAGTTTGATGTTATTGTGCTATTTATTGCATGTTTTGGGGGAAAAAACAAGTTTTATGTCGTTTGAGGTGAAAACTGGTGCTGGCTGACAAATTTGTCACTCCCACTTTGTCATCCTGATTTTCCTCTCACTGTCAGTGACAACATCACGTTTCACTGACTTTCTCTACTTAGTCATTTTCTTTCCCATCTTTTGTCTTTCACTACTTTCTCTGTAAGTGACACGTTGTCTTTGTAACCTCACCACTCTCTCCTGGCTTCCTTCCCTACAGCCATCAGCATTTGTTCCGCTCACTCCTGTTTATTGACAGCTGTCCCATAGCATCAGTGACAAAACACTCCAACTTTATGTATTCCCTTCCTTCACAAAATCCCCTTCTCTCCTCCTCTTTATATTGACAGCTGTCATGGAGCACCAACACAACACAATTTTACTTTTCAGTGACAAATGTGCTTATTTCAGTTTTGCAGCCTTTGATTAGATCCCACAGCAAGATCTGCCATTTGGGGAAATGAGTCATAAAACTGGTACACAGATTCCATTTTTCTCTCTCCATTGTTTCTTCTTCTACACCTTCCTTGTTTTTCTTTGTGTCTTTGACATCCTTTAAACCCTGTTTCTCTGTGTGATTTTGCCCCATTTTTCTACATTGACTTAAATTTATGCAGTTGCCTGAACTCAATATATTTTTATTAGTAACTTGATGTTGGAAAAGTTTCCAGCTGAAGTCTGGCATTAAGAAACTGCATAGGTTCATATCCCAGTCTGTATCTCAATATATTTTGAGCAGCTTTGCCACCAAGGTGCTATTAAAGGTTTATTTTCTTCAAGTTCCAATGACCTATCACTTTAAGATCTTAGCTTCTTAATGGTTTCCTTAGTTTTCTCCCACTGGTTAAAAACATGTAGACCTATGTTATGTAAATTGGTAACTAAATTATCCTATGTATTAATGTTTGTTTGTCTCTATGATGCATTCACACTGCAGGCCTCTATACAGATTTTTCCATGGAACATGTCAAATCTGATTTTTTATTTTATTTTTTAATTCAGCCCAAGTCTTTTTAAAAGTGGTACTAAAATGGATACATATGTATTGCTTTTCAAAGCAACAGTCTGTTGATACCCATGTAGAAGAGAGGACTGATGACATGCTTTAATTTGGAATTGGCATCCATTGCCACTCTTTGCGATAATTTCATGGAGGCGTGTCAGGCCCGTTTTCTTACACAGACCAAAAATATGCATGTTAGTCTGATTGGTAACTCTAAATTGTCCCTAGGTGTGAGTGAGAGAGTAGATGGTTGTTTGCCTCGTTTGTCTCAATGTGTCCCTGTGAAGGACTGGAGACCTGTCCAGGATGTAGCAAGCCTCTCCAACAATGCTGACTGGATATGGGGGCCAGTGAACTCCGTGAACCAAAAAGGAAGAAGCGGGTAAAAGAATATGGATAGATGGATGGGTTCAGGCCCATGTAGAACAGGTGTGAGGCGAACCATCACCATGGTACAATACATGCTGACTTTATATGCTGATGTGACCATGTTTGCATTAAGTTTACAATGAAGGCTCTTAGAAAAATATATAGCAATATCATATCAAATTATTATTAATGCATATTATTAATGCATATATACATATATATATATATATATATATATATATATATATATATATA
>NC_056498.1:72867415-72868908 GCF_014905685.2 Nematolebias whitei | reverse complement strand
ATAGGTGTGCTTTTCTGATTTGATGAAATATTGTCGGTTTATTTCATTGCAAAATCTTTAGAAAGTGAATAATGATGGGTGATTGTTTTCTATAAAATTGTCCAATGATAATTATTGAAGTGTTCTTTCATATTTTTTGTCATCTTTTGTTTTTTCATAAATAACTTCTCTGTAAGACAGAACTGTATTCAGTTGCAAGAGAGGAGAATCCTACATAAACCCTAACATCAGCAATTAAAATTTTCCAGTACGTTATCAAACTTTGTTAATGAAATTGTAGAGGAACGTTTTGGACGGGTACTGGCGATTCAGTTTGCTTTATGTTGTCTGTTCATTTTCCCTGATGTGTCCTTTTCATTTTCATTATTCTTGTTAACATAAACGGTAAACAAAATAACACTTTTGCTTACAGCTTTTTGAAAGCCCAGAAAATAAGAGAATAAAATACTGGAGTAAAAGATACACTTTTTAATTTTTTGTTGTGTTGCTCCAGTTGCATGTTGCTGACTACAAATACATCAGCTGCCTCTTTGCTGGCCTATTTGAAGACCTAACCTCAACTTTGGTAACCTTGGATGAGGAACTGGCACTGATTCAAAAAGGGTCCTGATCGTTAATCTGTCCTCTTGACAAGTCTGAACAGCCTCTGAAGTTTCCTAAAAGACTGGGTGACTGCTAACTGCACATGTTCATATTGAATGGAACATAAAGTGATGTTAAGTGCAAATTGCAATATACTTGTTATATCTGGAAATTATAGATAACATGCTAACAACAAGACCACCTCCTTTTGAGAAGTGCAGTAAACAGATTCAGTGACATGAGCTTCTCTTCTCTTTATATTCAGTTCACATTGGCACAGTCTGTATCATTTTCCCTCCTGTCCCACCCTGCTCTACATTCTTTGTACTCTGTGAGAGAAGGCGAAAGGAGGAGACGGGGTTCAGGGGGCTGCCCTCAGGCAGACACACAATATCTCAACTCCCAAGCCATATTTGTTCAGTTCACACAGCCTGCTTTAAGGCTCATCTGATGCAACAAGACTGCAGGAGAAAAAAAGGCCCTTTTAAACTTGTTTTTAAATTTGTCAAATGGAACAGTAAGGGTAGGGAAAATAATTTCACTTTAGAAAATTCTCAAAGGAGAAACTAATACACACACATAGGAAATTAGGGAAACGTGATTGATAAACATATTTCCCAAGTTAATTCCTAAAATAATTCAGGTTGGTATTAATTGGTTTGTCTTTTGCTTGCTTATAAGTGTTCAATTTTGTAATTCTGTTATTTACCCTATTCCTGAAAAACAAACAAAAAAAAAGCATCTATACTACATCCAACATTTTTCAGTCAGGTCATCTGGACAGTTTCTTTTTTTTGGTGCTGAAACGGTTCGCCTTCGATCCAGAAGTCAGAGTCAGAGAGTCAGAGTCAGAGTTTCTTTATTGTCATTCGCACCTCATGTGGTACATGTGGTGGAGCGAAATTATGTAC
>NC_056498.1:72861063-72867315 GCF_014905685.2 Nematolebias whitei | reverse complement strand
ATAGATAGATAGATAGATAGATAGATAGACAGATAGATAGATAGATATTTGTTTTGGCATGTAAAGGGAAAAATTGTGTTTTTGTTTGTTGTTGTTTTTTATTTACAAATCTAAATCAAACTTGAAAGTGTGCTACACAAAGAAATTCCCAAAAAACTAGAAGAAAAGTTCAAAATAAAGAGCTAAGAGTCGCATAGGAAATGAAAACATGAAGACTGAAGAGTCAAAGTTCACCGAATGTCCCTGCAGTTCAGCAATTAACCTTTGCACTCTGTGAAACAAGTGAAGTGTGTGTGTGTGTGTTTGTGTGTGTGTGTGTGTGTGTGTGTGTGGGGGGGGGGGGGGGGGGGGTAATTAAGATTACCTGAGCTTCGGTGTACTTCTGTATAAATGAGCTTGTGTGTTTTATAAGAACGTCCTAAAACATCAGATTCTCAAAGTGACCTTCAGCCCATTTCAGTTTATTGTATTTTTAAATGTGTGCTTATATCAACATTGTATAGAAGGTTTTAATTGTTGTTATGTGTTATAAAGCAGTGGTTTCCAATGTGGGTCAGACCAGTTACACTATGAGATTCTGATCATATGATAATCTTGAGCAATAAAAAAAAAAAAAATCACATTATTAAAACTTTTGAAAAATTATTTTATTTGCTTATATTAAAAAAAAATCTACATCTCATTACTCTTGTCTCAGTAATATAACGTGTCCAAAATGCTATAATTGCTCAAAAATATTTAATGATATAATAGCATAGAAATGCTTAAGATAATAAAAAATTAATAATTTTTTCAATTTTAATACGCAGACAAAAAAAAGGAAACTGATGCAAGTGAACATGATGAGTATTTTTTAACTCAGTTTCAGCTTTTTCTTGGGACAGATTTAATTACCAAATGCAGTCAATATTTTTATGATCAAATTTTAAGATCAAGGTAAAATCATTAGATGCACTGAGAACATTATTTCTAATTCAACTGCAAAGAGTCATAAGTATAATGTTTAAAGCCATATCCATATAGACTGAGAGAACAAGACTTGTATTTGTGATGGGTATCACCTGCTGCAGGTTTTTCCTCTCCAAGATGGCCACCAATCAGCACACCTGAAGATCGTCATCTTGATGAGGCTCCTGACTACTTAAGGCTGCAGCTAGATGTTACTTGTCGCCGGAGCATTTGCCACTGATGGTACACTTTGTCTCTGGCCTATGTTTATCTCTCGTGCTTTAAACTAAAAACCTTTTCTTGTGGTTACAGCTTACCTGCCTCCATGGATCCCCTCAGGCCTTGGTCTTCTTCTGGTTCTGCGGCTTGGTTCCCACCGTGCCTTGGTTTCTCTCAACTCCTCTCTTGATCCCTCGTGCCTTGCCTTCCAGCCACACGCCTTCTTGCCTTCTCATCTGGAGTCCACCTTGGTTCCCCTTCGACCATCATCTGGACTGTAAGACAGATTCACTGGATTAACATCATCTCCTCATATTATCCAGCCAGAACCCTCTGACCCTCTCCTTCCTTCTCAGGGTCCCAGCTGATCATCCTCTGCACTGTAAATAATAAACACTGTCAATTTGTATTCCTGAGTCTCGTCTCGTTTTCATGGTCTCGTACCGCTCTGGGTTCCTCAAGTCGTAACAGTATTTAACCTTCCTAGCGGGGCGAGATCCCGCACGCACTTATGATGTGAACGGGTCAGTTGTGACCCGTCTTAAATCAGCCAAAAAATGCCCTCAAAACAGTGTTTTTTTAAGAAGTATTAGAACACATCTCTAAAATAAATTTGTCTTATTATTTTGTTATTTTAATATTATTAACCATAGTAACATTTATAGTGTTAAGGGTAAGTTTTGACCCATGTATATTTACGTCAAAAAAAGGAAGAAACATTTCTTTTCAAACATTGAACTTTAATACCAATATAAAATAAAAAGCAGAACAAGTAATAATACAAAATACAGATTCAGAAAGACAAGAAAAAATCAAAATGAAATAAATGCTCTTCTAGTTACAAACATGCTCTTTCTAGTTTCTTTCTGTCTTTCATGCATGCGTATGAACTTGCGTATGAACTTGCGTTGTGTTCAGATGCATGTGTTGCAAAAAGTGGCAGTTTTCCTATGTTCTTTGCATATGTATTTTCTGCAGTCAAGGCACAATGTGTTTGTTTTTTCTTATTGTGCCCACCATGGTAAGTTTCCTCTTGAGAAGTTCTTGTCCAAGATCATAGCTGGTGAAGAAATTGTCACACGTGATATTGTGACCCCGCAGTCCAGTAGTCATATCAAGGATTACCCGTTTTCCTTGATTCTTTTCAGGGATGCCAGCTGCAAGTTTGCCTGTGTAAATCTGTAGATTCCAGGCATAGCTGGTTTTCGCATCACAGGCTGCCCAGATTTTTATGCCATATTTGCCTGGCTTACTGGGCATGTATTGCCGGAAGGGGCATTTTCCACGGAAAGGGAGAAGACGCTCATCCACTGTCACCTCTGATCCTGGGTTGAACATCAGTGGAAGGAGCTTCACCCATCTATCCCAGACGTCTTTGATGGGAGCAAGCTTGTCAGACCGTGCTCTAGTATCTCTGTTGTCAAATCTGAGGACTCTTGAGATCATTTGAAAGGTCTGAAGTGACATTGTTGCGCGGAAAATACTCCTGCCTGTGGACACATCCCAGAGACTAGTAAGGGCCTCATTGCTGGATCTGTACACGCCAGCGAGAAGAAGAACACCAATAAAAGCATCCAGGCACTCCTCATCAATGTCCTTCCAAGTGTCACCGTGAACTTTTTTCCCTTCGAGGTTTATCATAGCAATGATGACTTTCTTTAGTGACAATGGCATAAACAAATCAAAGCATGTCTTGATGTCACTTACTCGTGTCACAGCAAACCTTGTAATCCCAGGGGTCATCTTCATAACATTTTCAGCAGCTTCCCTGCCATGTAAAACAGGAGGAATCGCACTCCAAGTGATGTTACCCTTTTTGGATTTATAGGTTTCAGTTACAGGAGCAGCTTCAGCACCTGTGCCCTCCTCATCCGACAAGTCTGTGTACTCTGATTCATATTCAATAGCATTGTCCTCCTCAGAAACTGGCTCATCTGTGTCACTAGGTGTGTCCTCTGCATCATTTTCAGCAAGGATGTGATCTAGAGCTTCTTGTACTGTGAATCTTCTCTTCATTTTGGTATGTAGCCAAGCTCTAGGTAAAATGGACTGTCTGTTTCTACATGTCTCTACATGCCCATGTAGAGACACACCCAGGTGGGTGTGTCTATCTAGGTCTGCCTATCAAGATGGGCATGGCTATCCAGGTAGGCTTATCTCTACATGGGCATGCCTCAACATGTCTCTGCATCTACAGCTGGATGAACTTTTTCAGTTTTTGGGAGCAGAGTATGAGGGACTTATCAATAAAAGTAGTACGGATAAATGGGGATGTTTTGGTCAGTGAAGTAGACAAACAGGTAAAAACAGAAGGCCCTAACATATGTATGACAAAGTTAGTGAGGTCACAGTGTGTTTATGATTTCAGTTTTGACACTGATTATTGGTTGATAGTCTTATACCATAACTGGGTCACAAATGACCCCAGCGCGGCAAGTGCGTGTTGTTCTATAAAAAATAAAAATTAAATTTAGTGAAAAAAAATATATATTTTTTTTATTTAAATAAAGGTTCCAGACAAAGTCAAAAAGCCTTGATGCAAAAAAAAAAATTTAAAAGACAGTATCATGATTTAAAATTTAAAATGGGTCACTACGGACCCTAACATAGTAGGAAGGTTAAATGTATTTATTTACAGTGAATGAATATGAATCTATTTACAACAGGAGGACCTGGGAAACAAGGAGAGGAGTCAGGATGATGGAGATCAAAGAATGGTCAAGTAGTACGTAGTTTCTGTCTTACAGGTAGCTGAAGAAGTAGGAGCGTCGAGAGGAAAGCAGAGGGTTCCGATGGGTCCAGTCCAAGGTTGAAGAGAGCAGAAGGTGGGTACAGGTAGTTGATGGCAAGTGGTTGGAAGGCAGTGGAACAGCTGAAGTAACTCACAGAAAGGTTTCAAGGATTCACAGGAGGGTCCAGGAACAGATCTCAGGAAGCAAATGCTGAAACACGAAGAGAACTCAAGGTAAGTACTTTCTATTTTCTAGTACGGTACAAGGAGGCTGATAGTACACAAGCCTGAAGGCATGCAATGCTCCGGCAGGGAAGAGAGCTCCTCTGCAGCCTTTTATGCTCCTGGAGTTCTTCAAGGGAGTGATCCACAGCTATAGCTTTCTGGTGCCATTTTGGAACTTAGGAATCTGCGGAATTAAACTGTTTTAAAACCGTGAGACATTTTAAAAACATAGTGTAGATGTAGTAGACATTACTCACCATGGACAACTAGTTTTAATGAATCTGTAGGTGGTTCTTCATGTTTCTTTGTGCTGTTCAGTGGAAGAAGAGTTTCTATATTTAAAATATTGTTTTGCATTTTCTCTGTTATATTGTGCATCCTTAAAAACAAGTTGTTTTCTTTTAAAAATTAAGGTAAGTGTCCTCATTTCTTTCAACTGCACAAAATCAAGACCACACATATAGTCTATGCACAAGATCAATTTATTTAGACTTGTAAAGTAATTTTGCCTTGAGCAAAAACATATTAGCTCTTCTCTGCAGTCACATTCTTTATAAAACAACATTGCAAGCCTGTAAAACTGCTATAGTTAAATAATTTGCTAGAATTTTAGCTCAGTAAGCTCAGTAAACTGTACTTGCTGACATGCAGACTTTTGGAGCTTGTTGACAATGTTTGTTTCAAAATAGTGTTACCTTAAAAAGAACAATGGGTGTTGCCTCTCTAGTGGACAAGCCATGACTGAGTCATCCACAGGATACAATTTACAACCAATCAACCATGTCTTTCCTTAAAAAGCATAAAGGTTTTTTAGGGGAATGCCCCCTTGGCTACTATACACAACTGAAAGACAGCTCAGAGAAATGGGTCAATAATGGATGGGAGTAATACAAAAATCTGTCTGTGAATTTCTTTTAAGGTATTTAAGCCAAGGAGAAACGTGACAAAAAAAAGGTTTTGACACTGACATTTGTGTCCTGTCATAGAGAAAATGGGGGAATTGGAAATACCATTTGTCCATGCATGTTGTAAGCATAATAACATGAAAAATAAGTGAGGTCCTGACTCCTATATTGGTGTGTAGCTACATCGAGGTGTGAGAAAAGTTGCTTTTGAAAAACGGGTTGCCACATTGAATTCCAAGATGGCTGTGGCCATATATGTGCATATGAAAACCTGTGAGTTGGATATCTTCAAAAGTAAGCAATTCAAATATTCATTGGCATATTTGAGGGCGAGAAAATGTCTGAGGAATGGAAAAGTAGTGTGCTGGCACCCATTTTTAGGAACAAGGGTGATGCACATAGTTGTAGGAACTACAAGGGAATTAAGTTGATGTCATACATTGAAGATCTGGGTAAGAGTTTTGGAAGCTAGACATAGATGAGAGGTGACTATTTGTGAGCAGCAGTATGGTTTTATGTCGAGAAAGAGCACCACAGATGCCATATTTGCTTTGAGGATGCTGATGGAGAAGTACAGAGAGGGTCAGAAAGAACTCCATTGTGTCTTTGTGGATTTAGAAAAATCATATGACAGAATACTGAGGGAGGAGGTGTGGTATTGTGTGAGGAAATCTGGTGTGGCAGAGAAGTATGTTAGACTGGTACAGGACATGTATGAGGACAGCATGACAGTGGTGAGAAGTGTTGTAGGAGTGACAAATAGCATCAAGGTGGAGGTTGGATTGCATCAAAGATCAGCTCTGAGCCCCTTCTTGTTTGCTGTAGTGATGGAAAGACTAACATATAGAAATCCCCGTCGACTATGATGTTTGCAGATAACATTGTGGTCTGTGGTGAGAACAGGGAACAAGTGGAACAGAACTTAGAAAAACTGAGGTATGCCCTTGAAAGAAGAGGAATGGAAGTCAGCCCTAGTAAGACAGGTTCACTGTCCAATAAAACTGGGAGTGTAGTAAAGAGGTGAAAAGGAGAATTCAGGCAGGATGGCGTGGATGGGGAAAAATATCCTGATGCATGCTCAATAATCCAGGTAGAAAAATCTAAAAAAGTTAAATCTGGTCCTCTGGACATTCAAAAAAACAAAACAAAGCAAATCAACAAAAAAATGTAGAAACGTTTCGTCTCTCATCCGAGAGACTTCCTCAGTCTGAGGAGCTGTATTCA
>NC_056498.1:72858614-72860963 GCF_014905685.2 Nematolebias whitei | reverse complement strand
TGAATACAGCTCCTCAGACTGAGGAAGTCTCTCGGATGAGAGACGAATCGTTTCTACATTTTTTTGTTGATTTGCTTTGTTTTGTTTTTTTGAATGTCCAGAGGACCAGATTTAACTTTTTTAGATGGGGAAAAAAGTTTCAGTAGTGATTTGTGACAAAAGGGTGGCAGAAAAGGTTAAAGGAAAAGTTTACAAGACAGTGGTGAGACCATCTATGTCGTATGGTCTGGAGACTGTGACAAAAAAAGACAGGATAATGAACTGGAAATGTCAGAAATTAAAATGTTGATATTCTCCTTAGGAGTGACACAGATGGATAAGGTTAGGAATTAGATCATCAGAGGTACAGAACAGGTAGGACAACTGGGAGATAAAGTTAGAGAGGTCAGACTGAGATAGTTTGTACATATCCAGAGGAGGGACAGTGGGTATATTGGTAGAAGGATGAATAAAAAGTGATTTTAAATTAGGGGATAATTTGTTGCAATTGTGATATTACAAGAGATTATAAATAATTTGAGTTTTTAATGACTATCAACTACTTCCACATCAACATTTCCCTAATATTTATTAAATTGACTGTGTTAATACCTTTTGGGGTTGGCTAATGTCAATTAACTGTAGTGGTCATCCAGAATTGACTCTAAAACTTAACTAGGTAAAATCTATCCAGTCATTCATGAGAAAATTTGCTACAAAGGAACAGTTTGTCACAGACAAAAACATGTCACCCTGCCTTCATCTTCACTAGTCAAGGATAACAATCTGTAGTTTGGATTGATAAGTAAGAACTGAATGCTGAAACGAGTAAATTCTTCCACAGAGCAGTGGCTATTTGTTTGTTTCACAAAATATTAGTGACAGTTTGATGATGTAAAAACATAAGGTTTTACATAATTTCTCAGGCTCAAATTTGTTGACTAAACATAATCACGATTCAGTTTTAAATATTTTATAGTTTAACTTGAAAAAACACTTAAAGAGCAATTCCCAGTGTTTTGTTCTTGACAGTGTTTGTTCAACTTAATGCTCCCATGTATTTTTAAAACCTGTAGGCAACCATCAATAACCTCTATGTTTTAAGTTGCTTTGCAGCAATTTATCAGGCTGGTGTGCAGCCCAGGGCTCAAACCCACAACCGCCCTATTTGTCTTGTCGTGTTTTCCTGTTCTGACAATCTGCCAACTACATTTAAGTACATACACTTTTGTCCTTTCACTGACCTACAATGACTGGCATGAAAGAACGTTTCAGATTAAAGCTCTGTAAGAACTGCTGCGGGAGATGAAACAAATGGAAGTAAATTGAAGTCAGCTTGCCAATCGTTGTTTTTTTTTAATGAAAAACATACCTTGGAAAATTGGAGCTGTAAAAAAAGCTGCTTCATGTGTCTTCTGAAATTTACTGTAAGATAAATTACCTGCATCTCACTCAAATCAGAAAAATGCAACTACAAAGTATATATATTGTATACTGTGTATGTATGTATGTATGTATGTATGTATATATGTATATATATATATGTGTGTGTGTGTGCATACATATAAATTGAAACGTAATATGTCACATTTCATGATGAATTAAACAATCTTCTCAGATATGTGTTGCATGTAAAGAAACAAGCAAACAAACAAAAGGATTATGGGCAAAACTGGAATAAATAAAAGAACCAGAAGATTTGAAAAACACTTTATATCCCATAATAAAAAAATAAAAAAATAACTTAAGGCTGGAGGAAAACTTCTTGCTAATTTGACATGTATACCATTAACACTTGAAACATGGCACCGGCACAGGTCACTGCAATATGTGTGGCAGTCATTACTTAAAACTTTTCTTTTATATTTCACATTTTAATAATTTGCAATAAAATAAAATCTTGAATGTAAAGTAAAAATCAGTCATCTTGTTTGAAACATTGTTTTTAATCAAACAAAAGTAAAAGATAAAAATAAACTTCCCAGTATTTGGTAGCTCAGTCCGTTGCATGCCGGTAAGTATGTTTGTGCCCTCTTTTTAGTTTGAAGTTAAAGAACTATTTGTATAAGTGTCACTTTATGTTCTGATGTGTTATCTACCTGCAGGATCGCATCTGGTGCACAGATGAATGTGGACAAACCATCCAGTGGTATAACACAAAAATAAACAGCATCAGGAAGAAAAATAAAACCGCTGCCCTTATTTTGCATTTCCTCTCCACCTGCTCCACATCTTATTTGTTCTATTCATTTTCAAATATTTTCTTTGTTCCTGTCTCTCATCCAGTGAGAATCAAGGCAATGTCAGCTTCCTTGAATTATAGAAAATTTTCAATATTTCATCAGCTCTTCTGCCCTAATTTTACTCTCC
>NC_056498.1:72852695-72858514 GCF_014905685.2 Nematolebias whitei | reverse complement strand
CAACACGAATATGTCTGGTTCTTTTACAAAATTATGATTTTGAAGATACGGACACAGTAACCCACAAATCTTTTTACCCTCACCCCCCCCCCCCTCACACACACACACACACACATTTTATAAAGGATAATAAGGGGAAAACAGTGTGTTAAAATTCACAACAAAAATAAAAAAATAAGTCTGCTTTGATTTTTGGGTTACTGTGTCCCGCTCTACCCACTCAGAATTTTGTACTTGCTGTAAAACCAAAACCACACCTCTAACAAGGTGAAAAATGATGTTTGGAGGGAGTTTCAGTGTAGCATATGGGAAGGTTTCCCAAGAGAAATGTCCTCCATTAAGATTTTAACCTACTGCTGGTTAAGAAGCCCCTAATTGCTGATGTAGCTCTCTGAGCATCTGTCTGTCTGCATGGGTGCGAGTGGTTGGACGATGTCCTGCTGCACTTCAACATCCGATATATGTTTCAGTCTAATGTAACTATTACTCATAATCATTCTCATACACATGCCCAAGTTCAAAGAAGCAGTGCAGCTCTTTGTCGTGTGCATCATGTGATGCTTGGATGGGCCAGAGCCAAGCCAAGCGTCCAGAATCATGGGGTTTAATTAATTACTGTGGAAAAGTGACCAAGGTCAGAGCACAGCTCAGCTGGAGAATGTTCCAGAGGTTATGGCCTCTTCATCTGACTCCTCTCGAGCTGTCAGAATTCTGAAGGTGAAGAACAGAGCACCTTAAAATGGTTGTGAGTTTATGGAGCCAACTGTTAAAATGAGTGTCTTATAGAATTAATGCAATGGACTTTTTTTAATTTCCTGTTTAGAACTTTGTCCCAACTGGGCTTAACTAAAAGGACATTCTGGTCACTTTCAAAGTAAGTAAGTCAATTTAATTTATATAGCACTTTTCATAGATAAAATCACAAAGTGCTTTACAGAAATACAGATACAGGCTTAAAATAAAACAAACAAACAAACAAAAAACACAACAACAACAGCTGATAAAAAACAAACAGTAAGACCAGCTAATAAAAACAGTAAATAAAAAATTAACTAAAAGCTTGTCTGAATAAAAATGTCTTAAGCTGCTTTTTAAAGAAATCAACAGAGACGGTCACACAACAAGACAGGGGCAGGACCCACAACCTGGGGTTACAGTCTGAAAGGATGTCACCCTGAGTTTTAAACTGGGTCTTAAGCCCTATTCAGACAGGAATATTTTGCCTTGGGACCACATGCAATAAATAAATTACTCCCCAACATCTACTTTTTATGTGGCACATTTGCACGAGATAACCAAAGCCTGAGATTTAGCTGAAATTTACAGGCACCTTCCGGATATTATGTTAACGCACTGCGTTGTCACGACTGGGCCGGCCCATATAATATGCTTGATGTGTGGTCCGGGACCGTCTCAGGCTTTGTTGTGGTTTTACGAATCAGCAAAACCAAAGAATGCACAATAGAAAACTATAGTATTCTACTTGTTGAGGAGGAGGCAGGTCCGACAGGCTGGTTTAAATAAGAGGTAAAAAAAAAAAAGCCACGTTAAGCTCAGATGAACAGCTGTCACCAGCCATGCGTCGGTCACAATATATGGTGGTCACAGAATATGGTGTAACATTGGTTGAAATGAACTTGCGACCTGTCCAGGGTGTCCCCTGCCTCTCACACAGTGATGGCTGGACATGGGCACCAGCGACTCTCGCTACCTGAAAAGGAAGAAGCGGGTAAATACAATGGATGGATGGATCAGCTGATCATGTGCGCGTACCCGCACTTGCTCTCATCTGCGCTGAAGGAAGTAGCAGCGTAAAGCCGAATCGAGCAGCACATTCATTTAAAATAGCCTTGTTCTATATTTTTCCAAATGATTTTGCTTAAACAAAAACAAAAAACCCCTCATTACGTATCAGATCCCACACATTTCTGTCCAAATCACAGAGATGCCTATTTGTATTGGATTAGTCTTCTCACAGGTCCTCGGATTTAAGCAAAATATAGTAGGGAATTTGCTGGGGAATTTTTACTTTATAAATTACTGACATGGCTGATACGCACAAGATTAGCAACACAGACAATCTCTGTGATTATTACAAATAGCATGCGGTCCCTGGGCATTTCTAATCCCGTGCAAATAAGGCTTTTGGGACCTTTAAGAGGTTCAGCACTGAAGACCGAAGGGGGCGAGCTGGAAAATAAGGGATCAACATTTCAGTGATGTACTGGGGGGCCTGTCCATTTAAAGCTCTAAAAGTCAAGACTAAAATCTATCCATCCATCCATCCATCCATTATCTTTTACCTGCTTCTTCCATTTTGGGTCACGGGGGTCGCCGGTGCCCATGTCCAGCAATCTCTGTGCGAGGGGCGGGGTACACCCTGGATGGGTCGCAAGTCCATCACAGGGCCACATAGAGACAAACAACCATTCACTCTCTCACTGAGACCTAGAGACAATTTAGAGTTACCAGTCCATCTAACATGCATGTTTTTGGTCTTTGGGAGGAAACTGGAGTACCTGGAAAAAACCCACGCATGCACGGAGAGAACATGCAAACTCCACCCAGAAAGGCCCCCGGACCAGGATTTGAACCAGGGACCTGCTCGCTGAGAGGCAGCAGCTCTACCAGTTGTGCCACCGTGCTGCCCCAAGACTAAAATTTTAAAGTTAATTCTAAATTCAACAGGTAGCCAATGAAGAGAAGATAAAACTGGTGTAATGTGAGACCTTCTATTAGTTCCTGTTAATAAGCCTTGCAGCAGCATTCTGGACCAACTGGAGACGAGCGACAGTAAATTTATTAAAACAAGTAAAAAGGGAATTATAGTAATCTAAACGAGAATAAATAAAAACATGAATAATCACCTCCAGGTCAGATTTGCATAACATAGCCCTCAATTTAGAAATGTTTCTCAGATGATAAAAAACAGTTTTTTTTACTGTGGTGGTGTTTTAAAGTGGTGTTCTGTTAAATGGATGTCAGTAGTTGGATCCCTACCGATAAAGGCACAAGTCTTCATCCAGACTAGACTTATGTCTAGTCAATCATGGACCTGTTTATGTACTATTACCAGGATTATAAAAATAAAAATCTATACCAAAATACTGGTTTGGAAGAAAACCACACTAGTGTTGTATCTGTTCCTTGTATTTTGACTCTGTATCCTTGTGTTTCTATGCCACTCTTCATTACAACTTTGGGACCCTCCTTGGATCATACGTTCTCCTTCAAGGTGACTGAAGGTGAGATCTGCAGGGAAGCAGCTGAGGAGTAGGGCCACGGGTGACAGGCAGTCCCTACGTTGGCTTATCTCAAATCTGTGAGGCAAGTCTTGAAGTCAAAAAGATTTTATCTTCGTCTGTTTGGTAAAATAAAATGGATTCTAAGCAGCTTTTTTTTTCTTTACTTTTTTGCTCAGTTGCAACATTGAAATGGACACAACACACCAGGGAGCTGGAAGACACACAAGCAGACTATTGAGCTCTGTCAGAAAACCTAAGCTTCCAGCTTCCTGATAATAGTGAGGGACCGTTTTCCAGAATGCCAGACTCCCTGATGCAACACATTTATCTCTGTCCAAAGACTTGCAACTTTCAGTTGAGTTCAAGAATGCTGTTTCTGAAAAATAAATTGTTGAAAAGTTGTTAGAACAATAATTTTCATTGAAATTATTACAAATGACAGTGAGCATTATTCAACTTTCAAACACTTCACAAACAAATAAAACAAACAAAATTTTATGAACGTTGTTTTTTCAAGCTTAAAAAAAATTGTAAACCATCTTATTAATAAACAGCTAATGTCAGAGAGTGTGACCCTGTACAATATAATCAGGAATTACTCAGGTGAGAATAACATTTAAAGAGAAAACAGTCATGGAAAGTTCTGAAAGATGACCTCAGGTCCAGGACTCCTGAAATACTCATTCTTCATACCATTTAAATACAAATGATATGGTTGGTGCTATCAAATATCTGAGAGCTACTAAATATTCTTTGTTAAAAATGAACAAAAAAAGGTAAATTTACTTGTCCAGCTGATTTCATTTGTTAAAATATGATGTCATTCCTTACAAAAAGAAATAGAACTAAAAGAAAAAGATATGAGATTTAAAAAAAAAAAAAAAAGATGCAAACATCCAGCCTGACCATAAACCCTGGTTTCTTGAAGTTTTAGAGTGACACTTTGCCTGCAGAGCAGCTGGGATAGTTCTGATGGTCTCTGTTGGTGGCTCCTAACATCCTGGGAGTTTAAATAAAACCAACCTCAATGGATCAGCTGACATTTTTACAAAGGCGCTCAAGGCAGTGCAATCTAATTATTAACTTTTTAACAAGGTCACAGCATTATTCTTGGGGAGGGAAGAGCTTGAAAAGTTCAACTTTGTTTAACATAGTTCTCAGTTTCAACCTTTGACAGTGCCTATATGTAGATAAATAATAATCCATCCATAATATGTATCCACTTCTTACTTTATGAGTTGCAGGGGGTCTCTGGTGTCCATATCCAGCAGTCACTGTGCGAGACGCAGGTCCATCACAGGGGAACAGAGAGACAAACAACCATTCACACTCTCACTCACACCAAGGGAGAATTTAGGGTTACCAATTAACTTAACATGCATGTTTTTTGTCTGTGGGAGGAAACTGAAGTAACATGCATGCACTGAGAGAACATCCAAACCCCACCCAGTAAGGTCCCCATCTGGGATTCAATCCAGCAACCTTCTTGCTGAGAAGCTACAGCTCTACCAACTGTGTTACTATTCCTAACATACCATTAAAATGTTATTACTCATTTTCTCCCATAATCATGAAAGATGAAGGTGGATAAATCCAAGCAAAACACTACTGAAGACCTAGGTGTAAGTTCACTGATATGAATGTGCGTGTGTGTGTGTGTGTAAACACACATACATACATACATATATATATATATATATATATACATATACAGTATATACTAGTTTGTTTTACTTCACAACTAATACTACGAATGCTAACAGATTTTTATTTAATTTTACTTTTAAAATAACTATTGAAGTTAACTCTGTCTCATGAAACACTGAGCAGACTTTAATAAAATTTTCAGAAGGTAGACACTGGTGCACATCTACGACACAGATTCACTTTTAGAGCCAATCCAATTCAAGATGGCCACTACAGCCAATTGACCTTAGGAAACATGCCTAATCCTCTTCTCTCTCTATATATATAGTCTATAACTAAATTTACAGAGTTTGAACTACAACCTTGGTGTGGTAGTAATTGAACATCCTTTCCAACACAATAATACACATGGTACCAAATCTTTGACTTTACCTCAATGTTGACTTTTAGCATAATATCTCAGGGACTACTAGACCCAATTTAGTGAAACTATCAAAAATAAGTATTGGATACACAGCTGCAACAGATTAACATTTAAAGATAACCTCATTCAAGATAGTTGTCAAAACTAAACACACTTAAACAACAAACTTTCTTAAACTTTCTCAGTCTTAAAAAGTATGTGCTAAAATTTGATGTGGTTTTAGTTGAGAGTCTTTCCCAACATTTCTACCAAGCACATACATGATAGAAATATCCTGTAAAATTGCATGATATTATGAACATATATATGTATTTTTTGTTTATTTGTTTGTTTTTTACAAGCTTTGACCTGAACGGCCATAATGCTCATCGTAATTTGATCTTAGTCTAATACTCTAGCATGAAAGGAGGTGGGTGACATGCATTCATTTTTGAAAACTTAGGCCTCTAATAAAAAAGTGGTTTATATATATATATATATATATATATATATATATATATATA
>NC_056498.1:72845565-72852595 GCF_014905685.2 Nematolebias whitei | reverse complement strand
ACTGTAGTGAACTAGGCCTGAGGTCAAATCCTGACCTTAAGGACCTTCCTGGAACAAAAACTGTCATTTCATTGATTTGAATCCAGAAATACAGGTTGACCCATCCTGAGACTTTCTTTCTTGAATTAATCAAGTGAAAGAACACTACTTTCTATTATCATTACTATTTTACAAATGTTTGATAATCAAATTGTGTTAGTTCAAACCATTTTTAAATGTTGAAGTGAACTACTCATTTAAATCAACTGTGAAACAGTATTAGTGATTTTTAATCCTCATTCAAAGTAGAAATCAGGTTAATGATGCATTGTCTGATTTTCTGTCTTCAATGAGCAAGTTGTGTAAGTTGGTCAAAGGTCAAGTTTCGGTCAACTTTTAGTTTACTGAAAAAGAAATGTCATGTTTAACTTTTTCAGGCAGATACTAGAGAATTGACTCCACGAAGTCTGAGTTTTTCATAATATCTTCTGTCTGTTCTTAAACACTCTAATCTTTTTCCTTGACTTTTTAATAACACCTTACTTCACAAAAACACACCTCTGTTGGTCCATCGACCAATCAGAAAGTCCTCAAATGAACCGGAAGTGACCCTTTTTAAAAGGTGCAACACTTCCTAGTTCAGCAGTTCCAGAGTTCAGAAGGCTGGAATTCAGGATGCTGGAGGAAGAAAAATAAGCTGAACGGGAGAAGATCAGGGGAATTATGAAATGTCTGTTCTGGATGATCTCACGACTCCTGAGGTTTAGCTGTTCTTACGGAGACGCTGGAAGAGTTGAAAGGAAAGCTCTACACCAACGCTGAAACTATCATCTGCAAAGGTAAGAGTAGATCTCAACCAAAGTGTACCGTTGGGTTAAGCTGGTCCAAAGGAGCGTGTTGTTCTGGTTATAACAGACAAATTCCCTCACCCATCTCTCTCAAGATAAACTTCATTTTCCATCTTTAAACTCTTCTATCTGCTAGCAAATTAATCCAGATATTTTCAGAAATGTCTGTTGTGAAGCAGGGAAACAATCGCCGTATTGTTTCCTCCTTGTAAAACTAGCCTAAATAAGCTGTTGTTATTTTCAATTTTTGCCAATTAATGTAAATGTGTGATGTGTTAAACTTTGATTCTGTAAATAAATGACGCATTCATTTGATGGGTCAAAGAAAATTAACGTCTCACGTTACGTTTTTAATAATTCAATGCACGACATTATTCAGTCCAGAAAAATGAAAGAATCCGTTTAATTTATGAATATATACAACATATGTTCATCTACATTCTGGTGGCCCATGACAGGTTCATAAAATGGACTGTATTCGTGTGACAATTGAATTATCATGTTGGCATGAAAAAAGTGCAGATTCTGCGGTGTGAAACGCAGCGTTTTGAGCTGCGACGCTTGGAGAAAATACAGCTATGTTTTGCAGCTAGTGATGTTTTGAAAGCTGAAATTGAGAGTCAATGTGTCTTTTTGAAAGCTGAATTTGTACATCTGTTGTGTGACAAAGTTGATGAGCTGTGGAAACGTTATTCTGTTTAACCTGTGGTCCAGACGTGACTCTGGTCCGGCTCGGTTCTGATAAGTTCGAACGAGTTGTTTTAAATGGTTGGAAAGACGTTTTGAGACTGAGCGAAGTCTCAGTGAAGCTTTGAGAGCTTATTTGTTACATTTCTAACAGAAAATAGTGCATTTTGACAGTTTAAAAGACGAAAAGTTGACAGACTTTTTCAGGCTAATGCTAACAAAGATAGCTGAAATGGCGAGCAGCGATTGGTCGAAAACCGCTGAGTTGGGACGTCCTGATTCGCTGAGAAATGAGTGACGTGTCTGCGTCACTTCCTCTGAGTCAGCGATATAAAACCCACCCCCGCTGTTTGTCTCTGTGATTGGTTGAGAACGGCCGTGTGGAACTCTGATACGCTGAGAAATGAGTGACGTGTCCGCGTCACTTCCTCTGATGTCAGATTGTAAAGCTCGGTTGTACCGAAGCCTTTTCTGTGCTTAAAATCACTAAATGTGCCATGCCACATGTCCCCAAAACTCATGTTCATGCAAAGAAGTCGTGCTTGTTGGAACAACGCCACGTTTTAGCTTGAAATACGTTCAGAAATGTTGATTTAACCGAGTTTAGCCGAAGCTAATTTTAAGCTAAGCGGCTAACGACAGGATGTCAACAGAACATCCGCAGGAAGTTGTCATAGGCTCCTGCTGGTAGAAAGCTAACACTGCCCCCTCCTGTAGAAACTTGAAATCACAGTTTCACTTCGTTTTAGGTTATTTTTGGTGAAATTAGACGTGCTTATGTCTGTCAGAGGCATTTTTGAGTTAATAAACGTTATTCAAGCTGAATTATTACTGTTATCTTACATTTAAAAAATGATTAAGGTATTTATGCGAGAAAGGCATTTACCAAAACATCTTTTTATTCACTGGTAATTCCTCTGATGGAGGTGCAAAATAAAAAATTAGAAACTTTTTAAAAGATACAGTTCAGATATTCACAGAGTTGATAAGTTTACTCATTTGTTGAAAAGATAATACACATTTAATTGCTATATCACTAAATAAGAGTAAATATATCAGAAAAAGGAAACTTTTATGATTTGTTTTTACCACCTGAAACACTACATCTTCCTATTTAATTTTTAAATAGAAGATAATGGCAGGAGAAGAGGAGTATAACAGTTTTCCTGAAGGGGAGACTGATTATTCCTCATCATCATTTTTTCTTTTCTTTTCACCACCTGGTTCAATGAGTAACTGTTAAAATAGCGAATTTCTGGAATAGAACGGCTTAAAAAGCGTTTTTGAACTGATGTTGCTGTGAGACTTTTTAGAAAAATTGCAGGTTTATTAAGTTCAGTGCTTTAGAGTAAAAAACACTGAGAAGCTTGGTAATCTAGTATCTGTTAAAAAATAAGCACATTAAAAGTAACACTGCAGAGAAGCATTTACTTAAATATTCATGAATTGGGGTAAAACCTACGAAACAGGTGCCCATTCCTCTGAATAAGTTGACTTATAACAGTACTTTTGTGTAAACCCAGAGCTTAAAAAGTGTGTGAAACTCACTGCTCACTTGAATACAAATATTTACCTGTTAAACTAATCTGAAGTTGGCAACTGTGTATCAGATAAGTGCTGAAAAGTGAATAACCATGACAGGTGTGATAGAAAAGGATTTTGATCCTTATGAGATGAAGGACTGTTTAGAGGATGTGTTAGCACTGCTGACAGGATCCTTACATCCATATGGCAAACAGGTGGACAGCATGAACCCAAAAGAGTTAGTGGACAATCTAATGGAGGTTGCGGAGAGTGTGACCTCCACAGAAATTACAAGGTCAAGCTATGAAAAGCTGGCTAAAATGGCAATCTTGCTGAAAGAATCATTCTATACAGTGGTTGAGAAAGTTGATGACCTTGCAATAAGGTTAAACAGTGAAAAAGAGGTGGTTCAGGAAATTGAAGAACACTTCCTTCAATTTAAAAGTGAACACGAGGTCCTCACAAAAAAACATTTTGAACAGATGTTTCAATAACAGCAAGATGCACGTGCAGAAATTGATTCACAATACAGCAAAATACAGTTACTTAATGCATCACTATCTGAAGCCAGGGATGCTAAAGAGCTGTTGTCCAGAGAATACTTTGCAGTAAGACGGGATCACGTTGTGACAGTGTCACAAGTTTCCCGCTGCAAAGCTGAGATAGATGTGCTTAAAGTACAACTTGACAAATGCAGACTGGGAAAAGAGACATTACTCCAACATTGTGTGCGTTTACAAGGTGAATGTCAAACATCACAGGAACGCCTGAAAGCTTGTGAGGAGAAACTGGCTGCGGCAACAAATAAAAGTTCTGACGTGGGGCGAGTTTGTCTGGAACCCAGAGAAGACCGTGGACAGAGTCCAGGTCATCCGCCAACACCTCAGAAAGATGTTGTTGCACCTCCTGCTCTTAATCCCATTCTGCCACCTCCACATGTGTATAGAGAAACACCTCCACCCTCACCTAAAGTGGTAGGAACAGACCTGAACAGGTCTCCTCCACCAAACATGCAACAGAGTGCATGGAAACTTCCTCTTTCAATAGATGTTCTGCTGAAACTCTCAAAATATGTACAACGCTTTGTACCGGGACCAATGGGTTCAACTGGAACAAAAGCGTACCTCAAAGACATTGAATTCAGATTGAATGGTTGTCCTAATGCTACGGTTGTGGATAAAATCCGTCTGATAAGGCTCACTTCGGACAGAGAGGTGTTCACCTTCATCGAGCGTCTACCTGATGCAACGAGAAGGGATTACAACCTTCTGTGCGAAGCTTTGATCAAAGAGTACGACCCCTGCACGGGACCTGCTGGTTTCCCAGCCGCAGACAAGGTCACGCAGGGCAAGCATGAACATCCAAAGGTTTATTACAAAAGAATCTTCCAAGCTTATTTTGGTTACAGAAATGAAACCGGAATGGAGGAAGAAGAAGGTTTTAAATTTGTTTTCAGCAAAAATCTCCACACTGACATACGCATGTCAGTACAAATTATGGCAAATTTCAGAGAAAAATCCATCAATGAGATTAAACAGTGTGCTATGAATGTGTTTGAGGCATGTTCTCATGCTAAGACGCCCATAGAGGTGTTTCCTGGTATAAGGGTTAAACCCCACTCCCTAGAAATGGACGGATGGAGTGCATCGCCTCCTCCTCCTAAAACAGGCGAGAAAAAGCAGTATTTTCAAACTAACAAACCAAGTAATGAAGGTCCACGCTGGGACAGAAAAGCTCCTCTTTCAGAGGATGAACGTGATTATCGTAAATGGGGTATGCGTAGGACGCAAAGATATGGGATCCAAGAGGACCCATATTATCAGGGGAAGTCCGAAAAGGAACCCCCAAAAGACGTACCTAACTCTCCCCCACCTCGGACGAAACGAACCGAGGCGATAAAATCACAAAAGTTCCAGATACAATGCCCTACACCTCTGAGCTCGGAAGAGACAGAGAAACTACAAAGGTTTTTAGAAACTTTGAAAAACGCTGAAATGGGAATCCAACCTGGAGCACTGTGTAGTGATGTGATCGCTACTAAATCTGAAGGCGCGAATGACAACATTACAGATGTCGGTAGAACACACCAAGACATTGCTGTCGTTGCCTCCAACAACCCCTCATCGGACGAAGGGGGGGTAAACTCACACACAAACGATGATGAGTCATCGCAAGCTGAACACTCAGAACCTGATTTTCATGATTTTGAACTAGGCATTCCAGTTCTGGGAGGACTCCCAGATAACCTGGTACCGAGTCAAGAAACTGGGCCAGTATGGTTAACAAAACTAACACAGGCCATAGCTCTTTTCTCAACCAATGACGTTGACCAAGGACCTCAAAACTATGGTGTCTTACCCATAGACAGGTCCGACGACTCAGAAAAGGATTTGTTGGAGCTCTCCAAAGAGCAAGAACCCTCATCAGTCTCATCACAGATTGAACAGGTGGTCGCCCAAGCCGACACTCTGACATCTGATGAAGAAAGAGACAAACTTCGCCTAGTTCTTTTAAAATATGAAAAGTCATTTTCAACTGACCCAGACATCACCCAACTTCAGAAGTTGGATGATCCTGCAATTAAATCGATGATCCTGTATCTGACTGACCCAGACAAATACACTCCATCGAAAAGCGAACTGGATTCCAATCCAGACCTTAAAGTCCTCTTTCAGCTGCGCAAACAGTTAAAACTATTCAAGGACAGCCTAACTTTAGCTCATGGAGCGACGTCCTCACCCGTGTTCGCGGTCTCCCATGACCGAAGGGGGGTGACGCCAGTTAGGATAATGCTACCAGACGCGATAACGTGAGCAAATCTGACATTCAGAGTGAGTGGCGCACCGAAACGTCGTTTTCTAGTTGCTTAATCACTACTTTTGTCAATGTTGAAACGTTGTTTTACTGGTTGCTTAGTCACTGTTTTTGTCGATGTTGAGACATCGTTTAATTGGTTTTTGGTATTGTTTCTGAACACCCCAAGCAAGAATGAATTTTGTGTGTAGTTAAGTTAGAGACTAAGAGGCCTTTAACCATGCCAACATGCAGTTCATTCGTTAAATTGCAATCTTTGCGGAGTCAATGTATATTATTGCTACCTTAAGTACCATAATCTACATTGGTCTCACAACGCTTAAGCCGAACCTACTCGAACAATTCTATTCGGGGGGATAGCTAATTCTTTTTGATGAGTCTCGCCATAGACTTCCAAAAACATTTATGGGGAAACCAAACACCCAATCTCAAGTCGTTCGTCTAAAAGACAACAGACAATTGAACCAAACTATATTTTGCCATGTAAAGCTAACTTAAACCAAGTTAGGAATGGAAAAATAGTTTGGAACCCTTTTCTATAGGTATAAACCCCTATAGTTACCCTTTTCAGCATGTTCCATCCCTTAACTGGTAGCTGTAGCTGTTCCCAACCATAATAGCTTACACACCAGGTACATATAGTTTAAGGCCTTATGTAAAATCCCCTTCATAAGCCCACCTTAAACCACATAATTGCATGACACATTTGAACCAGAACGGCACAGACTGGACGTCGCCCAGAGACGACCTTCGCTGGAGGAGACCTGCAATCCTGACGTTGGTCTCCACTCTTCATCCAGTGGCCGCATCTTCAGTTCAATCCAAGGGAACCCCTCTGTATGCTGATCAATCAACACTTCCAATCGTTGTGGATTTACCGTTGTGGATTATATGACTTTTTCCAATGGATTACAGACTCTGTTTCCAAGGGGTTAAAGCATTGCTACAATGGAATTACCAACAACATTATGGAATTACCATCAACACAATGGAATTACCAAGAACATTGTGGAATTACCTCCTTTGACTTTTGTTTTCCTTGCTGGATTACATCAAGCTCAAGGACATTCGAAGGCGTAAGTTCATGTTGGAATTCATCCCCATGGACAGGCGATGATTTCCAAAGGGGGGACTGTAGTGAACTAGGCCTGAGGTCAAATCCTGACCTTAAGGACCTT
>NC_056498.1:72843113-72845465 GCF_014905685.2 Nematolebias whitei | reverse complement strand
ACAAAGTCCATGCTCAATAATCCAGGTATACAATCCAACATTTTTCAGTCAGGTCATCTGGAAAGTTTTTTTTTTTGTGCTGAAACATTTCGCCTTCGATCCGGAATGCTTCGTCAGTCAAGGAAACACACACCAAAACTGACTCTTCCCCCAACAGCTTACTCCAAAGTGGAACAAACCAGTTCTGCTTGTGATATTTTCAACCAGTTTGACAAGACTTTCAACAAGGAAGAGGGCCGGCAATGGAGGAGGGGGCGTACCATAGATACCATCTTATCACAAACAGAACTGGTTTGTTCCACTTTGGAGTAAGCTGTTGGGGGAAGAATCAGTTTTGTTGTGTGTTTCCTTGACTGATGAAGCCTTCTCCTGCTCCGGCTCCTGCTTACATGCCCCCGCTGAGACGCTCCAGACCGGTACAAAAGAAAGTTAAATGTTGGAGCCAGGACAGTGGACCCATACTGAGAGATTGTTTTGATCGAACAGACTGGCAGGCTTTCAGAGAAGCTGCTGAAAATGGAGGTTCGCTTGATCTTGACCAATACACATCCTCAGTACTGGGTTACATTAGTACATGTACTGACACAGTCTCCACTATCAGAAATGTTAAAAGCTACCCAAACAGAAAACCTTGGCTGAATGCAGAGGTGCGTACCCTGCTGGAAGCCAGGAACACTGCCTTCAGGTCTGGAAACTCAGAGGAGCTGAGTAGGACAAGAAAAGAGCTGGTTGCTGGTATTAAGAGGGCCAAGGCCGCATATGCAAAGAGGATCGAGGGTCAATTCATCTCACAAGACCCTCGGAGCATGTGGAGGGGCATTAAGTGCATAACAGATTATAAAGGAAGGAGCGAACAATGTCCCAAAGACCCATCTCTGCCTGATGCCCTCAACAAGTTCTATGCACGCTTTGAAGACCCGAACAGACCACCCAGCACCAGACTCACCTCGCCACCGGATGAAGAGCATCTCAGCGTGACCTCAGCAGAAGTAAGGAGTGCCTTCAGGAGGATTAATCCGCACAAAGCAACTGGCCCAGACAACATCCCCGGAAAAGTGTTGAAGGAATGTGCTGATCAGCTCTGTGAGGTGCTGGCAGACATCTTTAACACCTCACTTACCCTGGAGACAGTTCCCACCTGCCTGAAGACTGCCACCATCATCCCAGTCCCAAAAAGCTCTACAGTGACTGGTCTGAATGACTATCGGCCAGTGGCCCTCACCCCGATAGTCGCTAAATGCTTCGAAAAACTGGTCATGACTCACATCAAAACAACCATCAACATCAACGAGGACCCTCATCAGTATGCATACCGTGAGAACCGATCAACAGAGGATGCAATCTCCTCTGTGGTCCACACTGCACTCAACCACCTGGAGCAGAAAAACTCTTACGTCCGTATGCTCTTTGTGGACTTCACATCCGCCTTCAACACCATGATCCCACAAACCCTGATGGACAAACTATCCACACTAGGACTAAGCCCCTCCATCTGCAACTGGGTACTAGACTTTTTAACAAACAGACCACAGTTAGTGAGGATCCACAACCTCTCCTCCTCCACCATAACCCTCAGCACTGGCTCTCCTCAGGGATGTGTGTTGAGCCCCCTTCTGTTTACTCTGCTCACATATGATTGTGCAGCTACCCATCCAGGCTGTCACATTGTAAAGTTTGCAGATGATACAGCGGTGGTGGGATGCATCACAAACAATGATGAGTCCAGCTACAGGCAAGAGGTGGAACACCTGGAGAGCTGGTGCAGAGAGAATAACCTTCACATCAATGTGAAGAAGACAAAGGAGATGATTGTGGACTTCAGAAGGAACAAAAACACCTACACCCCCCTGAACATAAGAGGATCTGCGGTGGAAGTGGTCTCCAGCTACAAGTACTTGGGTGTACACATGAATGACAACCTCAGCTGGAGCAACAACACCACCAGCCTGATCAAGAAAGCTCATCAGAGACTCTACTTCCTCAGACGGCTGAGGCGAGCTGGTCTGGGAAGCTCAGTCCTCACCTCCTTCTACAGGTGTGCAGTGGAGAGCATCCTGTGCTCGAGCATCAATGTGTGGCATGGAGGCTGCACAGCTGCAGAAAGAAAAGCTTTGCAGAGAGTGGTGAAGGCTGCACAGAAATCTGTTGGAATCAGTCTCCCCACCATCACAGACATCTACACCTCCAGATGCAGGAAGAGGGCCACCTGCATCATGAAGGACCCCACCCACCCAGCACACACACTTTTTGCCCCACTCCCCTCAGGAAGGAGGTTGAGGAGCATTAAGTGTAGAACCACTAGACTGAGGAACAGCTTCTACCCTGAGGCTGTTAGACTCATGAATCTCTAAC
>NC_056498.1:72839938-72843013 GCF_014905685.2 Nematolebias whitei | reverse complement strand
TGTAGTGAGTCACGTAGGTACGTGTCACTTGTTGTATGACAAATATATGTGGTATATATTTATGCATACTTTTCACGAGTTCTTCATTTTTCTGACTGTGTAATGCCGTGCATTGAATTTAAAGGAATGCGAACGAGAGACGTTATTATCTTTGACCCATCAAATGAATGGAGTCATTTATTTTCAGAATCAAAGTTTAACATCAAACATTTACATTAATTTGGCAAAATATGAAAATAATAACAGACAGTTTCACAAATAATGAACTTCAAATCACTCGGCGGTGATTTGAGGACTTTGCTTCAGATATTTCTAAAAATATCTGTACTGATTTATGAGAGAGAGGTGAGTTTAAGAGGAAATTGAGATTTATCTTACAGAGGAATATGTGAGGGAATTTAATCTGTTTGACCAGAAATTGCACGCTCCCATCAGGTATCTCAGCTTATCCCAGGTACACTTTAGTCGAAGAAGAAACCGTTACCTTGTTGACGATAGATCACCTCAGTAAGAACCTTCAGACTGATATCAGCGTCTCCGTTGAGAACAGCTAAAATCCTTGGAGAGTCGTGCGTGGTTAGCTCAAAACAGAATTATAATCCCAAACGTCTCTGGATTCTCGGCAACTCTGACTCTTCATTGTCAGCAGCTCTCAGACTCTTTCAGATCTTCTCTTCACCATTCCAACTCTCTCCATAACTCTAACTCTGGAATCTCTTGGAACCGACTGCACTCCATGGAATCTACTGCACTCTATGGAATCTCCTGCACTCCATGGAATCTCCTGCACTCTGCTCGAACCGGGAAGTTGTCACATTTTAAATGAGTTTACTTCCGAGTTTACTTCAGAGCTTTCTGATTCGTGGATGGACCAGAAAGAGGAGTGGTTTTGACGTAAGGTGTTTATCAAAAGTCGAGGTCAGAGAATGAAATTGTTTTCAACTTACAGAAAAGATTATTGCAAAATACCAGACTTTTTGGAGCCTCTATTCTGATTATCTTCTCCAATAGTTAAACATGACATTTCTTCTTCAGTAAACATTTAGTTGACCGAAGCTTCAACTTTCACACACTTACGACTTGGCTCATTTCAGACAGAAAATCAAGAAATGCATATTCAGGTGATTTCTTCTTTGAATGAGGAATAAAAATCATTACTTACTGTTTATGTAAAATAAAAATGAGTAGTTCTTTTCAACCTGTAAGCATTGAGTGAAACTAACACAATTTGATTATCAAAACATTTGTAAGACAGTAATGATTATAGAGGATTGTCTTTTCTGCTTGATTAATTCAAGAAAGAAAGTCATCAGATGGCACAGACATTCAGATCAATGAAAATAACAGTCTCTGTCCATCTGGTAGATTTGAGGTCATCAGGGTCAGATGAGGGTCAGATCATCAGGCCATCTAGTTCACTACACAGGTCTTTCTTGTAAATGAGTCCTTGAGGCTCAATGGGATTTACCTATCTAAATAAAGGTTGAATGAATGGATGTTCTATAAACCAGTTTTTAACTAAGCACCTTTTTTATTTAAATATAATACAATATTTTTTGAATGTTGTGAGAAGGCGGGCTTGTGCAGGGGAAGGCTTGGTCTGAGCACCTTTTAACAGGTGTTATGCTAACCGTAATGTTGTCTGGCTTCAACCCCACAAATAATATATATATATATATATACGTGAGTTACTGTAGCAAACTTAATCTCCATCTCTCAAAGAAAAGACAAAGAATCTGGTAATTTAAATACACAATTGTGTAACATTTATTTTCAGTTTGAATGATGACAATATGAACATTATGGCAAATATAAAACATGGATAAATAACCAATAGTATTAATTCAGTAAGCAAATTACGTAAATATAGAGACTTTAAGAAGGAGTGTAGATTCAATTTGGACTAAGGTTTTTAACTTTAACATTAAAAATGTAGGTAAGCTTATCTTAGATTCGCAAAACAAAGTTGGCACTTAGTTGTTCTCTCATCAGAAGGAAGATGTTTCATCTACTGGCGTCCATTTCTCTCATTACCACAACAGATGTGATGAGGCTGGAGATTCACGTTGTCACTGGAAAAGGGATGTTTTCTTTACAAGTGAAGCACCCACACCTGCCTCCACCCTCATTTACCCCACTATGAGCCCTTGAGCAAGGCCCTTAACCCCCATCCGCTCCCTCGGTCACCCTAGATAGTAGCTCTCTGCTCCACACAGAGGGCTGTGGTAGCTCGATGGTCTGTGGTTGTATCAGGACGGGCATCCGGAGTAAAAATAATTACAAAACCTTTATACAACTTAGTTGGATGTGGTGACCCCTGAATAAGGGAGCAGCCGAAAGAAGAAAATTATAATAAGAATAATTTTTCATGTTCTATTTAAAAGTTTAGCTATTTATTGAACTACTGTACTTTCCAGATTATACGTTGCTCTGGAGTATAGTTCACGTCAATCAAAAAATGCCTCATGAAGAAGAAAAAAAAACACATATATAATTGGCTTCGGAGTATAAGTTGCAGGACTGGCCACTCTATGAAAACGTAACTTAAAGTCCAGAAAATACAATATTTGAAATTTATGTTTTGTGTTTAGTCACTCTAGCTTTTTTTTTTTTTTCCATTGCCAGCCACAGTTTAAATACTGCATTATAAAAGGAAGTAATTGGGTCTTCTCACACAATTTACTTAAAATAACTGGAGGTCACACAACACACATTTTCCGCTTGCATGCACAAGAAAACTGAATGTTGAAAATGGCACTTTCTAAACAACTAGATTTTCACAGAGAAGTAAACATGTCAACAGTTACTAACAAAACCGTTGGAAAATGATTTTGTTTGACCATCTGCTGAGCTTGACATGTTTTTGTGTCTCAAATCCTAAGAAAAGGTGTTTGTTTTTCAAAAACTGTGTGGTTCTTTTTTTTTTTTTTTTCCTTTTTTTGTGAGGATGCCAAAAACCTGTGGCTTGTTGTCTAAACAAAGCAACAACAAAACACACTTCAACAACACTGCCTTGTCATTGCCTTCTGCCAAAAAAGCAATAATGTTTATGCTTGTATCTGTGTGTGCATGTGT
>NC_056498.1:72824313-72839838 GCF_014905685.2 Nematolebias whitei | reverse complement strand
TTCCTTGGTCTGCTACATTGGGGGTCGACGTTGTATAAACCTGATAGTATGTCCCAGCCAATGGACCCCCCAGGCAAGACTGAGGAAGTAAGGGCTCAGTTAGGGCCACTAGGAAACTTTGACAATCTTGCTCTAACATTACAGCAGATTATCACTCAACAGCAAACCACCCAAGACAACATTCTGGATTTGGGGAGCATGGTGGCTTCACTACAGAAGGGGAGGACGTCGCAGCTTCACTCCCCCGAACCATTGGCTAAACCTGTTGGAGTTTCCCCTAGAGAACCAGACGTTCGACCTTCGGAGTTTTTTGAAGGTAATACACGAAAGTGTGGGGGCTTTATTCTCCAGTGCGAACTTGCATTTAAAAGAGCCCCAATTACCTACGACTCAGATTTTTCACGCATTACTTACATTGTTAGCGCTCTGAAGAGCGAGGCACTACAATGGGCGCAAGCCTACCTCCGCCGACGCTCCGTCGAAAATTTAACATATTCCACTTTCCTAAAAGACTTTCTCCAGGTGTTCGATCACCCTCTCCAACAGGAGGAAGCTGCACAAAAGTTATTCTCCTTACGTCAAGGGAAGGAGACGGTGGCGAGATTCTCAATCCACTTCCGCATCCTCGCCGAAGAGTCCGGATGGGATGAAAGAGCGCTCTGCAGTGCGTTCATAAGGGCCCTTGACCGCCAGATTAAGGACAAAATGATTACTGGTGAGATCCCTTCCCTCTTAAACGACGTGATTTCTCTAGCTATCCGCATCGATAACCGTGTTCGGGAGAGCTTGCTCGAAGCGGACTTCAACTCCCGTGAGCCTTTCGCTTCCAGAAGCCCCGCCTTCACTACTCCCGAACTGATTTCCGAAGAGGAGCCGATGCAGGTCGGAAAGACCCGACTCTCTCAAGAGGAGCGACAGCGACGTCTTGAGGCAAAGGCATGTATGTACTGTGGAGGACAAGGTCACACAATTAAGACATGCAGGTTACGGGTAAAAGCCAACGCCTGCCAGTAAGTGAGGAGATACTGGTGGGCAATACTTCTTTTACTCCTAAAAACTTTACCCTACCTGTCATTCTCTGTTTAACCTCTGAAAATCACCCTGTGCAGGCACTAGTCGACTCGGGCGCCGAACAGAGCCTTATCAGCAGGGACCTCGTGGAGGAATTACAGATTCCCACAACAAGGTTGGATCCACCCATATCTGTCACCGCTATCACTGGAAAGAACATCTCGTCTATTTCATATAAGACAGAAAAAATAAATTTTGTGGTCTCAGGAAATCACAGAGAAATGGGTGAGTTCTTTGTGTTTGATTCTCCCACTTCACAACTCATTTTGGGATACCCTTGGTTAAGGATTCACAACCCCCACATTAACTGGGCTGAAAATAGGATTGAAAGATGGGGTGAGGAATGTTCATTACGATGCCTCCGTTCCGCCATCTCTCCCAGTTCTCCTCCTCCAGTGAAGAAAGAGGAGATTGATTTATCCAAAATCCCTATCCTCTACCATTCGTTAGCACCGGTTTTTAGCAAACAACTGGCCTTATCCTTGCCACGTCACAGACACTATGATTGTGCCATCGATTTACTGGCTGGAGCTCCGCTACCCGCTAGTAGATTGTTTAACATATCTGGTCCTGAGAGAGCCTCCATGAAAGATTATATAGAAGACTCTCTTAAATCTGGCATTATTCGCCCATCCACGTCTCCACTTGGAGCTGGGTTCTTTTTTGTCACAAAGAAGGACAAAACCCTTCGTCCATGCATAGATTATCGGGGACTTAATCAAATCACTATCAAGAATAAATATCCTCTACCTCTCATCGATTCCGTCTACGAACAATTACAAGGTGCTACTATATTCACAAAACTAGACCTCCGTAATGCCTATCACTTAGTCCGTATTCGTAAGGGGGACGAGTGGAAAACTGCGTTCAAGACACCCCTTGGACATTTTGAATATCTGGTCATGCCTTTTGGCTTGACCAACGCTCCAGCAGTTTTCCAGGCCCTTGTCAACGACGTCCTACGTGATTTTCTCCAAGTCTTCGTGTTCGTCTACCTAGATGACATACTAATCTATTCTAAAGACGAGGCTCAACACACCCAACACGTCAAAGCAGTGCTTCAAAGATTACTGGAGAATCAGCTGTTTGTGAAAGCTGAGAAATGTGAGTTCCACCAGACTTCAGTCACTTTCTTGGGTTTTATTTTTGAGAGGGGACAAGTGAGGTCTGACCCAGAGAAGACACAAGCGGTGGTGGATTGGCCGACACCTGATAATCGGAAACAGTTACAGAGATTCTTGGGGTTTGCCAACTTTTACAGACGCTTCATAAGGAACTACAGCAAAATTGCCATTCCCCTCACACAACTAACCTCAACCCGCTTAAAATTTTCATGGACTGATAAGGCTGAACTTGCTTTTTCCACGCTTAAACATCTCTTCTCCACTGCTCCTATTTTATCCCATCCAGATACCTCTAAACAATTCATCGTGGAGGTCGACGCATCCGATACTGGGGTTGGGGCAGTCCTCTCACAGAGATCGTCCGACGATGGGAAACTTCACCCGTGTGCCTTCTTCTCCCGTCGCCTCTCGTCCGCCGAGGCCAACTACGACGTGGGTGATCGTGAGTTGTTGGCCATCAAGTTAGCCTTAGAGGAATGGAGGCACTGGTTGGAGGGATCAGAACTCCCCTTCATTATTTGGACGGATCACAAAAACCTGGCCTACCTTCAAGGGGCGAAGAGGCTCAATGCCCGACAGGCCAGGTGGTCCTTGTTCTTTTCCCGTTTTCAGTTCTCCATTACCTATATCCCGGGATCTCGGAACGTCAAGCCGGACGCCCTCTCTCGACAATTCTCGTCAACCGAGGATTCCGGAACTCCCGAAGACATCCTCCCGTCCTATTGCAAGGTGGGAGCGGTAACTTGGCCCATCGAGAAGGACATCCTGGAGGCCCAAACTACCGAACCTGATCCTGGTTCGGGTCCCCCTGGACGGCTGTTCGTTCCCTCCTCCATGGTGGGCAAGGTTTTGGAGTGGCTCCACACTGCTCGTTTCTCTTGTCACCCCGGTATACGACGCATGCTCCACCTGACAAGAGCTTCCTTCTGGTGGCCAAACATGCAGAAGGACGTTAAGGAGTTCGTCTCTTCCTGCCCTACCTGCGCCCAAAACAAGAACAACAATCAACCCCCTGCTGGCCTTCTTCTTCCTCTCTCCATCCCCACTCGTCCTTGGTCCCACGTCGCCTTGGATTTCGTCACTGGCCTCCCCGTCTCCAATGGTAACACTGTCGTCTGCACCATTGTTGATCGTTTTTCCAAATCTGCTCATTTCATCCCTCTCCCCAAACTCCCCTCTGCTCTCGAGACCTCACAGATTATCACGGAGCATGTCTTCCGCCTCCATGGCATTCCATCGGACATTGTGTCTGATCGGGGCCCTCAATTCATCTCCCAAGTCTGGAAGGGGTTCTGTGAAGCTTTGGGGGCCACGGTCAGTCTCACCTCAGGATACCACCCCCAATCCAATGGCCAGACGGAGAGATGCAACCAGGATCTGGAGGCTGTCTTGAGGTGTGTGATCGGTTCCAACCCATCATCCTGGAGCCAGCATCTCCCGTGGATCGAATACGCCCACAACTCACAGACCTCGGCGGCCACTGGACGATCTCCATTTGAGGTGGCTTTGGGATTTTCCCCTCCTCTCTTCCCTTCTCAGGAGGTCGATGTGGGCGTTCCCTCGATACACCTTCACCTCAAGCGCTGTCGTCGGGTCTGGCGTCAGACTAGGGCGGCTCTGGCCAGGTCCTCCGAGCAGAACAAACGTTTCGCGGACAGACACCGCTCCGAGGCTCCCAGATATGAGGTTGGTCAGAAGGTTTGGCTTTCGACTCGGGACATCTCATTAAAGGACTTCCCCAAGAAACTCTCTCCTAGGTATATAGGTCCCTTCCCTATTGTGAGAGTGCTGAACAGGTCGGCGGTGCGACTTCAACTCCCTCCATCCATGAGGATACACCCGACCTTCCACGTGTCCCAAGTCAAACCCATTGTGTCCAGTCCTCTTCAACCTCCCTCTAGAGCCCCTCCTCCCCCCCGGATGATTGATAACGCGCCTGCGTTCACCGTCAGACGTCTCCTGGATGTGAGACGCAGGGGTCGGGGCGTCCAATATCTGGTGGATTGGGAGGGGTATGGTCCTGAAGATCGCTCCTGGGTCCCTAGGTCTCGCATCCTGGACGCAGGCCTTATCACCTCCTTTTTCAGGGCTCACCCTGAGAAGCGGCTTAGATCGCCGAGAGGCGATCCTTGAGGGGGGGGCACTGTGGGATTCCTGGTTTCCCTCTGTCTGTTTGTGTCTGTTTGTGTCTGTTTGTCACTTTCCCTCCACAGCTAATCACCCAACTCATCACACCTGCCACCAATCTGAGGAGTACTGCTACTCACCCATTTAAGCAGCTGCCAGCCTCCTCTCCAGTGCTGGGACATCTTCTGACAATTGGACCTTCCACGGCCTGATTCATTCTGGTCCTCCTTAGGACTTCTCCCACCACTGGAACTCCTTCCTGTGGATCTTTGATGTCCTGTCTCCAGCAACGACGTCCACCACTCTGTCTGGGTCAACCTCCTACTCTCTCCTGGATTCTCCTCACACCCAGGATCCCACTCTTTGCTCCTCCTCAACCATCTCCTGCAACAATAACAAGTAAGGATCAATTCTTGTTTTATCATCATCATCATCATCAACCAAGAGGATATATATTCACCGTCTCTCCCCTTCCCTTACAGCTGTTCGAGTTTTTATCTCCACCTGTAAATAAATATCACTTACCTTTTTACCTGCCTCGTGTCCTTGCTTCCTTGGTCTGCTACATTGGGGGTCGACGTTGTATAAACCTGATAGGTGGAGGAAAGACAGGCTGCAGGTTTCTTTTCAAATCCTAAAGGAGAGTTGGTGTCATTATCAGAAGGCAGTTAAAGCCGCCAAATCGAAGTTCTTTTCTGCAATAATTGCCTCAAACTCCCACAACCCCCGAGCCCTTTTTTCCACCCTGAACTCAGTTCTACACCTCAGTGAACCTTCACCTCTAGAAGCCTCAACTGAGCTGTGTGAAAACTCCCTCCATTTCTTTTCTGAAAAAGTTGCAAACACCCGGGCACTCATTTCTCCACCTGCTCATGATCCGTCCATCCCATCTCATTGTGTTGCTGTTCTTGACCACTTGGAGCCCATCTCTCTGTCTTCCCTGGAGCAGGTCATGTGCGGCATGAAGCCATCTGGCTCCCCTTTTGACGTTGTCCCCCCTCAACTCCTTAAGGAGCTTCTTCCTGTTCTGGGCCCTCCTGTTCTTGGCATTGTGAACAGCAGCTTAGCCTCAGGTGTGGTGCCAATAACTTTTAAACATGCTGCTGTCCAACCTCTCCTGAAAAAACCTAGCCTTGACCCATCAGTCATGTCCAACTTCCGGCCTGTCTCCAGACTCCCATTTGTCGCTAAACTGCTGGAAAAAATAGTGGAGTCCCAGCTGAAATGCTTTCTAGAGGACAATGCCATCTTAGAGCTATTCCAGTCTGGCTTTAAACCTCTCCACAGCACTGAAACTGCTCTACTCAAGGTTTTTAACGACATTCTCTTATTCACAGACGCTGGTGATTCTGTGTTCCTTCTCTTACTGGACCTCACATCTGCCTTTGATACAATTGACCACGAGATCCTCATTGCGAGGTTAGAGCAGTGGGTGGGCATCACTGGGTCAGCCCTCGAATGGTTTAGATCTTACCTCGCTGACAGGTCCTTTTGTGTCTCCATCAAAGATTTTAGTTCAGCCTCGGCAGCGCTTAAATGGGGGGTACCGCAAGGGTCCATCCTTGGTCCTCTTTTATTTTCTTTATACCTGCTGCCACTAGGTGCTATTTTCAGGAAACATAACATACCTTTTCATTTCTACGCAGACGACTGCCAAATCTACTTCCCCCTCAGACTCAACGGTACTCGCTCTATTCAACCGTTACTGGACTGCCTGGCTGACATCAGAGATTGGATGGCTTTAAATTTCTTGAGTTTCAACGAGAAGAAATCTGAAGTTATGCTGTTTCCTCCCAATGACACAATCACCAACCACTGCATCGACCTATCCGTTCTGTCACTGTTAGTGAAACAAAGAGTCACTAATCTAGGAGTGATACTTGACCCTTCTTTGAAACTCAACAATCATGTAAATATGATTGTTAAATCCTGCTTTTTCCAGCTGAGGCGACTGTCTAAGCTGAAGCCCATATTGTCCAAAAATAACCTGGAGACAGTAATTCATGCATTCATTACATCCAGGCTCGACTATTGCAACTCACTCCTTTTTGGTATCAGTCAGACCTCCATAGCTAGACTCCAACTGGTCCAAAATGCAGCAGCCCTGTTTTTGACCAGCACAAGCAAAAGGGAGCACATTACACCTGTTTTGGCCTCCCTACACTGGCTTCCGGTTCACCTTCGAATCAAATTCAAAATACTCTTGTATGTCTATAAATCACAAAACAGCTCTGCCCCCTCCTATCTTACTGATCTGCTCCAGCCATATGTCCCACCACGTTCTCTCAGATCAGCAGACCAGTTGCTCCTAACAGTCCCAGGAACCCGTCTCAAGCGCAGAGGTGACAGGGCCTTCTCTGTAGCAGGCCCAAGACTTTGGAATGAGTTACCTCTGCTGGTTAGACAGGCCACCTCCCTCACAGTTTTTAAATCTCGCTTAAAAACACACTTCTATTCCCTGGCTTTCTGCACTGTGTGATCTGTGCTGAGTCTGTGTGCATCACAATGTGTTAGTCATGTTGCGGTTGTTGTTGTTATCCATTATTGTTTTTGTCGGTTTCTACTTTTTGGTGTCCTGTTATGTAATCTGTTGCTATGTGCTTGTTCTGTTTGTCCCTGTACAGCACTTTGGTGTACTTTGTCACTGTTTAAAGTGCTTTATAAATAAATTGGTATGATATGGTATGGTATTTGTTTATTATTCGGCAATTTTTTGTTAGTCAAAAAAAAAAGAAGAAAAAATCTAATATAATGCAAGTAGCATATATTATTAATAATATTGGATAATGTATTCAGTTTTATTTTCCCCCATCTTCATGCAGCCTAGATTCTATTGTTGCATTTGAAAAGCATCTTAAGACATTCTTTTATAAACCTGTAAGATGTTGAATTTTGTAACATGTGTTCTATTTCTATTAATTGTTCCTGTTTTTTTTTTTCTTTCTATGCTTTTATATGTATTTTGGTGTATGCTCAGTATTTTTGTCCTAGTGTGAATCACTTTGTGATACATCTATGATAGCTGCTATATAAAAAAAAAAAAAAAAACATTACTTACTTACATATGCCATCCATCTACCATGGATTTTCCATGTCCATGCTGGACTAATGTTCTTAGTATATTCTATGTTCTTATATTTTTGTTTTCTATTTGTTTACCCTGGCAGGCTTTTATGTTTCCTTGGCCATTGTTTTTCCAATACTCATTCAGTACATCCATCCATCCATTATCTTTTACTCACTTCTTCCATTTTGGGTCATGGGGGTCGCCGGTGCCCATGTCCAGCAATCACTGTGCAAGGGGCGGGGTACACCTTGGACGGGTCGCAAGTCCATCACAGGGCCCGATAGAGACAAATGAGACAAACAACCATTCACTCTCTCACTCACACCTAGGGACAATTTAGAGTTACCAATCAGTCTAACATGCATGTTTTTGGTCTGTGGGAGGAAACCAGAGTACCCGGAGAAAACCCATGCATGCACGGAGAGAACATGCAAACTCCACCCAGCAAGCCCCCAGGACCGAGATTTGAAACGGGGACCTGCTCACTCAGAGGCAGCAGCTCTACCGCTCTACCAGTTGTGCCACCGTGCTGCCCTCATTGAGTACCCCTGTTCTTCATTGCCATCTTTCCAGCTGCTCTCATTCACCCTTTCCAGGATTTAGGCCCATCGTTTATTTTTCTCTTATTCACTATCAGTTCCTTATCATAGTTTTCAGTACACCACAGCCTTCTCCGGTGTTTCATTTTTGTACTGCCCCAATTTTGTTCTACTTTGCCGCATTTTTTAGATTTCAACATATGCCTACTATGTGCTTGCACACCATTTTGGATTGTTGTTGAATAACAATTATTGTGGCCGTGGGCTGTTCCACAGATCACTAACCACCATGGTAAATCTGTCACCTCTGGTTTTGAGTCTAAGTTAAATAGCACTGGTTTATGGACATTGGAGCTCAGGCTGGAGTTTGACAATGTACAAGTTGTGAGAGATAAGATGATGCCAAACTATTCAGGGTTTTCAGACAAAATGTAATGGATCTTAATTAAGACAGGAAGCCAGTGTAGTTCAAGTGTGATGTGATCATGGTTTTTCTCTCCTGTTAAAAGATGTGTAATAAAATGCATAATTATTTAACTGATTCCTACAATTCAGATTTTATTGGGCAATTTATAAAAGAAAAATAATTCTGATTAATACAACAAAGGTTTAACAAAGGTTATAAAGCTTTAAAGGGGATCTGACTTTTTGAGATCTACTAATGGGTTTATCCCACCATGCACATTAGGCCTCAGGGTAGATAATGACATATTAGACTGCATCACTGTCATGTTCACCACTGAGCTTTTCGAAGCAAAGGTAAGAGTAATTACATGCCACAGTATGAATGTTATTAACTTAACAAAGAGACCAATTTCCTATTTTAAACTGCTGTAACTATTTATTTTTTGACTCAACAGTGGAGAGAAAAGACATTAACTGGACAATTAAAGTGATAACAAGGGGAGTCTTGAACAATTTACAAACACCAACAGCAAACGAGTGACTAAAATCTTTAGGTTTTATCCTTTCATAAGTTACAGTATTTTTATCTATCATATATTTGTAATATATAATCTGTCTTCTTTGTAAGGCTTCCAAAGTTCTTATTATTACCCCCACCCATGAAAGTTAAATGGCATTTGTGTGTGTGTGTGTGTGTGTGTGTGTGTGTGTGGGGGGGGGGGGGGGGGGGGCTGGTTTGTAATATTAGGAAAATGAATGAATCACTTGAAAAATTCCTGTCAAATACCCAGTACTCATTGGCTGCACATCTGCAATCCATTAACATTTGGTTTCATTTCAAGTGAACATTTTACAAAGTCATAGTTCTTCCTGTGTGCCCTAGAAAAAAAAATTGTGTTGTTTTTTCCTGTACAAAAATCTAGCTGTGGGAAAGGATGTACCAGTGCACAGTTACTGAACAAACACATTAAATTCTGTGACTCTTAACACACACTCATCTGCCATTTTTCCTGTATGTTCTTTAATTTTTCTGTCTAATGGCAAAATATGTTGTGAACAACTGGATAGATGTTTATAAAATTCACAAAAAGACATTGTTAGCATTCTGTGGGTTTTTTCCACTCTAGCACCTTTGTGTTAGCTCCTGAGTGGCAGGACGGAGACATTTACCCACATCTGTCTCCAGTCTACTGACGAGGAGACTTCAGTACTAAAGGCTTTTTGGATTTACCAGTCTCTGCTGGAACATTGTCCACACTATGGTACTGTGTCCAGCCCTAGTGATATACCTTGTGATCTTTACCCAACTACACTTATTCTCCTTGTGCTCCCTGTCGCTCCTGTGATCCAGTTCCTTGACTTGCTCTTTGCACTTCAAGTCTCCCTAAGCCACCAGTGTCTATCCATGTGCTAACCTGGATACCCTTTTCAAAGCAGTCATCAAACCAAACCAAAATAAATCAAACATTTCACCACTCAGCCTCAATAGGTCCACCCTACCGCTCTCCACCATAACCATTCTACCTACCTGTTCTCCTGGATCATCTTTGCCCATGCAATTCTACGGTCCTCTCTCCAAACCTGTAAGAGAAAAGAAACAATAATACATTATTGAGTACCTCCTCAGACAACAAATAGGTTTAAATTTCATGAAACTTGTTTTCTTCCTACAGTTCTTCCCTTCAAGTCAAGGTCAAGGTTTCTTTACTGTCATTCACATCATATGTGGTATGTGTGGTGGAAGGAAATAGTGTACACAGGGTGCCAGTTACATCCAACAAAAGTTCAATTCAATTCAGTTTTTTTTATATATAGCACCAAATCACAACAAAGTTGTCTCAGGGCACTTTACAGAAACATTCACATACGTAAAAGCCAATTAGTAAAGTTCTCTAAGGAATCCAGCAGACAAGTTGAATCTCGGCTTCATTGCATTCTCTCATCCTGAGCAAGCACAGTGGCAACAGTGGAAAGGAAAAACTCCCTTTTTAAAAGGAAGCAAACTCCAGCAGAACCAGGCTCAGGACAAGTGGCCATCTGCTTTGACCGGCTGGTTTGAGAGGACAGGAAGGAGAGACAGACAAACATAGAATGGTAGGTTCAGGTATAGGTCCAGGTGTATCTGAAAGACAAAAAAAAAAAAAAAATCATGTTAAGGATAGAAAAAAGAATTACAAATACAAAACAGGTTGAGCAGAGTAAGTAAAGACAGTAGCAGAGTGAAAAGTGTGGTCAGTTTGTCCTCCAGCAGTCTAAACCTATAGCAGGATAAATAAAGGACATCTCAGGAAACCCAAGCCACCCTAACTATAGGATTTAGCAAAAAGGAAAGTCTTAAGCCTAGTTTTAAAACTGGATAATGTGTCAGCCTCACAGACAGAGATTGGAAGTTGGTTCCACAAGAGAGGAGCCTGATAATTGAAAGATCTGCCTCCCTTTCTGTTTTTGTAAATTCTAGGAACCACAAGTAAACCTGCAGCCTGAGAGTGAAGTGTTCTGTTAGGAAAATATAAGTATAAATTGTAAAATAAAAACAGTAATAAGATCTAAGATATAAACTAAGAAATATGCAAAAATAAGATTACACCAAGTACAGTAGTACAAAAACAATATGCCGAACAACAGCAGCACAAACATGAGTCTGTGTGAGCAAATGAGTACGAATGAATGCAGCAGCATGAAATAAAAAAGCGGCATGAGATCAGCAGCATGGATAGTCAGCAGCACACATCAAAAATCAATTGGCATTACAGTGATTTTTTTTTTTCACAGTGATTATCCTGATTAGGGATTCATGAGTCTAGCAGATTCAGGGTAGAAGCTGTTCCTCAGTCTAGTGGTTCTTCACTTAGTTCTTCTTGACCTCCTGCCTGAGGGGAGCGGGGCAAAAAGTGTATGTGCTTGGTGAGTGGGGTCTTTCATGATGCAGGTGGCTCTCTTCCTGCATCTAGAGGTGTAGATGTCTGATGGTGGAGAGGCTGGCTCCAACAGTCTTCTGTGCTCCTGTGACTACTTCACTGTACATAAATGCTCACTTTTATATTCAATTATCTGGATTCTCATGTTCACAGTTGGTTCTCTGGGTACTTAAATCTTACACCAGTGTGATACTTCCATCTACAGCTGTTTAAAGATGGAGTCAGAGTGAGTCAAAATTGCTGTTACAACTAACCAAGCATAGAATACCCGAAAATAGATACTACTGATTATTATTTTTTTACAAATATTGAGCTACACTGATATGGGCTAGTAGCTGAGAGTCACTTACAACACAATTGAAAATGACAATAGCTTATTTGACTTAGGTATAGCATGTGAGTGAGATACATTGTCTCAAGATCTGCTACATTTAAATTTGTATAACACAATACTGAATGATTAAATGTTAGACTTTTTTTTCTCATTCTGTGTTTTAGTACTTGCATTTAATTATATCTGGGACAGGTTGTTTACAGCACATTCTACTTCTCGTTTTTATTCAGGACCATTTCTCCCATATTAATGTTTCCAGAGACTGGGTGAGCTTACCCTCATTCAGGCAACACAGCCCAATTAACGTTAGAAGAAATTTCCATTTAAAATGATACCAGCTAATGGGAGACTGTCAGTTCTGTCAGTGCAGCTTAGATTACCTAACTAAAACATTTATCACTTTAACAAATTACCAATGAGATATGTTAGGCAAATAAAGAAGTGGAAATATGTTAGTGGAACCCATCATTGGATGTTTTAGCCCCCATCCCTCCCTTTTTGTATTTTTTTCACAAATATTGATCAGAAAATAAAACAGAAGACTTTTTACTGCTGATAATGTACCGTCAAAAATATAATCTTATTTGCTTCCTTATTCATTTGTTAGTAACAGATGGCTCGATTTAGCTATGCCCTTCTCTTACTTCTTCATTTTCATTACCATATACTATTTCTCGCCTCCATTTATTTTATTTTCTCTCATTACATCTCGTTGTCTAATGTTAAAAAGAATGGAGTCATCTACAACCCATTTTTCACCTCCTTCTCCTGTTTTCTAACATTTTCCATCTCACACTTGCTTATCCTAATTTTCACCTCATCCTCTTCTTGATAAAGTCTTATATCTCTTTAGCTACAAAATATTGTAGGATAGAACAGTTTGGAAGAAAATCTCCTCTTAATGCACAAGTCAATTTTCTTGGATTTCTCCCTGTCATAGTTTTTTTTTTTTTATCCCTTTTCTCCTTCATTCATCTTCTCACTACCATATTGCTATTGCTATGTATGCCTTTGTCTTATACGTCTTGTTATTTCTTTCCTTTGCTCCATCAACATTCCTTCCTCTTTTGGTTTGTTTTTTAACATTCAGACTTAGTATGGTTTTTGTATTGTAATAGTTATTGCAATCTCACCAAGATATTTTAGAAACAGGCATAACACAAAGTGCATCGAAAAAGTAATGTATCATTTTACAAAGAGATATTTTGGCCCATGGCACCTATGTAATAATGATAGTGATAGGAAGGTTTGGTTCGTAACATGTATCAGCACTGGTACAAAAAAAAAAAGTTTAGTTTTCAGCAATGTATAGAAATGATCTACATTGCTTATGACTGAATTCACAATAAAATATTTATATGTACCTATTTAGAAGAAATCTCTAACAAAATCCATCCATTCTTCCTTTTTGGGCCACAGAGATCAATAGTGCCCATGTCCAGCAGTCACTGTGCGAGAGGCGGGGTACACCCTGGACAGGTCTCCAGTCCATCACAGGGACACATAGAGACAAACGAGACAAACAACCATTCACTTTCTCGCTCACACCTGGGGACAATTTAGAGTTATCAATTAGCCTAACATGAATGTTTTTTATTATATGGGAGGAAACTGAACCTGGAGAAAACCGATGTATGCATGTAGAGAACATGCAAACTCCACCCAGAAAGGTCCCCGGCCAGGATTTGATCCAGCAACCTTCTTGCTGAGAAGAGGCAGCTCTACTAACTGTGCCACTGTGTTGCCCGTTATAAAATATTAATTTATTAACCATATGAAAACACTCTCTCCACCCATCTATTTGCTGCTGCATATCCATGGTTGGGTTACAGAGACCGCAGATTGTTTCATATTACAGCTGAATAGTAGGCTTGCAGTCATGTAGTTGGACGTTGTTTATTTTTGCACACACCGTTCATATTCCATGAGACACAGAGTGCAGAACTCCTGGGAAACCTCTCTCGCTGAAGTATACATCACATCGCCACATGTTTCTGACTTCCTCGGCCAACTGTTCCTCATGTTGTTGGTGTGCACAACAGCCGGCTTCTGTAAGTAGAGTAGTTGAAGAGAAATTATGACATTACTGTCAGAGCACTTTTCTGCATAAACAAGCATGCCTAGGAACTTCTGACCAATCATAATAATTTATGCATACACCTGTAAAACCAAAGGTTGGCCTGGCTCTTGTGTCGAGAAGGGGCAGGCAAATCAATTGTGAGAATAAAGTAACACAATGAGAGATGATTTCCCAGCTTTGGATGGAGTACGCAGGGCCATTTAAGAGAGAAACCAAGACATCCCTCTCCACAGCAACACGCCACTCCTCCTCATGATTCATGAAGTTTTCCCAGGGCAGAGAAAAAAATTACTCCAGAAAGTTCTTAACTCTGGGGTTTCCTCCAAGTCATACATTCCTAGAAAGCCACTCAGCAGGTATTCTAATCATATTACCAAACCACCTCCATTGACTTCCTCTCATTGTGAAAACTTTACATGTTCACACAGTAAAACTGTTCTTATAGCAATTGCCTGACTCTGTTTACATGACACATTTTTGAGTGAAACCGGAGCTTTATGCCATGTTTCGGATGTTCATGTACACAACAAGAGCTCTCATTCTTCCTGAAACCAAAGTTTTCTGAATTCAAATTTCAGAGTGAATATTTGTGGGGAACCCCCGCAGAGGTGTGAAATCGAGGTTGAAGTCAAAAGTATTTCGGCATAAAAACGGATACAATAAATGGCAAACAGCTGAGTGTTGTTTGTGTTGCTCACCCTTTCTCAACATATAGAAGCAAACCAACAACATCCTAGGTCTGAAGAATCATTCCTGTATTTACCAGTTCAGATGCTATTGTGATCATGTTAATACGGAATGTGCAATGCATGCAGCTGAGCCTGGTCAGTGTTGCCAGAAAAAACACAAATACATTTTTACCCCCTCATTTATTTGACATTAACATTTATTTAAATGTTCACCATTCACAACAAACATTTCATCTTACAACTTCCCTCTCATCCTTACTCAGCACATATGATGATTTGGGTAAAAAAAGTGACTGCAATAGTTCATCATTTCCTATTTGGCAATCCAGAAACAAGCTAGAAATGACAATGACGTTTCTATGTCAGCTCACTCACTGTCTGTGATTTTTGTATTTCTACATCATGTGCATGCAAGTATACATTAAAATCTCAAACATGAGAACAGTTTGATCAAAAATGGAAAACACAGGAACATTTAAACAAAGCTCTTAAACAAATGACTAGCACACATTTGCCATTGTTACTGTTGTTGATCTACTTGTTCGTGTGCAGAATACTTATTAACCGACTGCAAAGGCAAACACTTCCACTTTCAGGTAAAATGTGATTCCTTTGAAATAATGCAGTTTAGAAAAAAAAAATCCACTGAGTTCGGTGTCAGAGAATCTGATCACTGTTGCTGTGTAGACCAAAATGCAAAATAATTGCTCCCACTTTACCTAACAACCAATCCAGGAGTCATCCATGATTAATTTTTCTGTAATTAGAATTCAAACTTTATGAATGAATGTTGGAATAAAGATGAACAAGCTGAGAGCCTTGCCTTTCAGCTTAACTCCTTCTCCACCACAACAGAATAGAGAAACAGTCTGTTGATCCCCTTCCTATTCCATTCTGCCATCAGTCAGACTTCCAGAAACTTGATTAAAAAAGTTTCCTCATAATCTAGTGGATGCACTTACCATGTTACCACTTACCATGCAGACATGTTCCTGTTTTTAGTGTTCTACATTCGCCTAGCTGTTTTTTGTTACTTTTTTAGCCATCTTATTTGTAAGAAAAAAAAAATCTGTATGCCTTTTTATAACTGTCCATTGTTGTCATCATTCTTTGTTGAAATCAGGTGTAGTGAGTCACGTAGGTACGTGTCACTTGTTGTATGACAAATATA
>NC_056498.1:72822854-72824213 GCF_014905685.2 Nematolebias whitei | reverse complement strand
ATGATTGTTGAGTTTCAAAGAAGGGTCAAGTATCACTCCTAGATTAGTGACTCTTTGTTTCACTAACAGTGACAGAACGGATAGGTCGATGCAGTGGTTGGTGATTGTGTCATTGGGAGGAAACAGCATAACTTCAGATTTCTTCTCGTTGAAACTCAAGAAATTTAAAGCCATCCAATCTCTGATGTCAGCCAGGCAGTCCAGTAACGGTTGAATAGAGCGAGTACCGTTGAGTCTGAGGGGGAAGTAGATTTGGCAGTCGTCTGCGTAGAAATGAAAAGGTATGTTATGTTTCCTGAAAATAGCACCTAGTGGCAGCAGGTATAAAGAAAATAAAAGAGGACCAAGGATGGACCCTTGCGGTACCCCCCATTTAAGCGCTGCCGAGGCTGAACTAAAATCTTTGATGGAGACACAAAAGGACCTGTCAGCGAGGTAAGATCTAAACCATTCGAGGGCTGACCCAGTGATGCCCACCCACTGCTCTAACCTCGCAATGAGGATCTCGTGGTCAATTGTATCAAAGGCAGATGTGAGGTCCAGTAAGAGAAGGAACACAGAATCACCAGCGTCTGTGAATAAGAGAATGTCGTTAAAAACCTTGAGTAGAGCAGTTTCAGTGCTGTGGAGAGGTTTAAAGCCAGACTGGAATAGCTCTAAGATGGCATTGTCCTCTAGAAAGCATTTCAGCTGGGACTCCACTATTTTTTCCAGCAGTTTAGCGACAAATGGGAGTCTGGAGACAGGCCGGAAGTTGGACATGACTGATGGGTCAAGGCTAGGTTTTTTCAGGAGAGGTTGGACAGCAGCATGTTTAAAAGTTATTGGCACCACACCTGAGGCTAAGCTGCTGTTCACAATGCCAAGAACAGGAGGGCCCAGAACAGGAAGAAGCTCCTTAAGGAGTTGAGGGGGGACAACGTCAAAAGGGGAGCCAGATGGCTTCATGCCGCACATGACCTGCTCCAGGGAAGACAGAGAGATGGGCTCCAAGTGGTCAAGAACAGCAACACAATGAGATGGGATGGACGGATCATGAGCAGGTGGAGAAATGAGTGCCCGGGTGTTTGCAACTTTTTCAGAAAAGAAATGGAGGGAGTTTTCACACAGCTCAGTTGAGGCTTCTAGAGGTGAAGGTTCACTGAGGTGTAGAACTGAGTTCAGGGTGGAAAAAAGGGCTCGGGGGTTGTGGGAGTTTGAGGCAATTATTGCAGAAAAGAACTTCGATTTGGCGGCTTTAACTGCCTTCTGATAATGACACCAACTCTCCTTTAGGATTTGAAAAGAAACCTGCAGCCTGTCTTTCCTCCACCTATCAGGTTTATACAACGTCGACCCCCAATGTAGCAGACCAAGGAA
>NC_056498.1:72807356-72822844 GCF_014905685.2 Nematolebias whitei | reverse complement strand
AGACACAAACAGACACAAACAGACAGAGGGAAACCAGGAATCCCACACCACCTGCGTTCAGCTCTCCTACACTGCTGTCTAACGGCTTGAGTGACGTCATTAAGCCATGGTTCTAATAAAAGTTTTGTTTTCCTGGTTTTAACAGGAGCAACACGGTCCAGAATATTTAAGCAAACAGAGTTAAGCTGAGAGGTTAGCTCCTCGGTGGAGAGAGACACTGAGAGCTGATCGATCCTCTCAGAGCTAAAAGCTTCAGTAAAACGTGCAGCAGTGAAACGGTTAATGGCGCGTGAAGTACGTGCAGAATCACATGACTTAGCAATAGGAAAAGGCGGGATGATATCAAACAAGACAGGCATGTGGTCTGAGAGAACGTTGTCACCGATTACCACATTACAAACAGAGACATCACGTGTTAAAATGAGATCCAGAGTGTGACCGTGTTGTTGGGTGGGAGCATTTACATGTTGAGTTAAATTAAATGAGTCCAACAAATCAAGGAAGTCCTTCACTAACGGCTTCTCCTGACAACAGACGTGAATATTAAAGTCACCAACAATAATAAAGTGATCATATCTTGGTGTGATGTAAGCCAGAAAATCAGAAATGGTAGTAGACGTTTGTGTTTTGGCAGATTCTTGATCTATAGGCTTTTTTTTTTTTTTTTTTTAATGTTTACTTACAAAATGTCAGATTGGTAGCTTTTCAATATCCTTATCAAATAATTAATTCTTGAAAGAGTTGCCATGTGTGACTAGCACATCACCCTACCAAGACATTCTGACATCCGCACATTGTTTTAGGCACAGTTTGCACGTCATTAACAGCTGTAAATAACATTTTATGCTTTAAATGTTGGCCTTCCATTTCATTCTTGTTTGTGCTTTCCCCTTTTATTTCCCTAGCCTTTTTGGTCTAATGCTTCTCTACTCATCACTATGCTCCCACATTTCCACTCACTATGCCACCGTTTTTCATCGCTTCACTTGCAGGATGTTTGATGAGAGATTTATGGGAAGAGAAAAGTTTTAACTTGCAGCAAATTTGCTTTGTTTTCTGTCCAAACAGCAATGACTAATGGAGTTGTTCAATGTGCCATTTTTCTGAAGAAAATTTTAAATAAATAATAATAAAAAAAATAGATAATGTGCTTTAGAGCATCTTAGGTAAAGTGAAGGGCCAATCTTTTGTGAGTTCACTTGATGGAGCCTTGAGCTTTTGAATGTGCGTGTGTTTGTGTGTGTGTGTGTGTGTGTGTGTGTGTGTGTGTGTGTGTGTGTGTGGTGGAGCATTGTACCTAAAGTTCTTGATGCGTTTGTGACTGAGATCTAGATATAGCAACAGAAAAGTGGCAACACTTTCTACTTTGTTCCATTATGGTAGATACACACATACTCATTTAATAATGTATAGCTGTTACAGCCACCTCTTTTATTCTTACAGATGGAGTGGAATGACAAATGACGGTTGGGGGGGGGGGGGGGGGAATGTAGTTGTGCCACTCAGAGAAAACTGCTGACACTTCAGATCAGCAGATGGCCTGAAAGTGGGCCTTTCACCACTCTTTTTGCATCTGGGTTTAGAAAGATTTATTTAACTGCTCTGTACAATATTACATCATATGGATATATCAAGACATTTTTAAACAATATTTTTCAAAATCTGTTCAGCCACCAGTGTGTCTACTGTACATAAAAGTGTATGGTGTTTAAAATCTATCAGATTAATTTGCATAAAGTGAACCTATTACAGAGTGGTGTGAATAAAAAACAAACAAGGTGAACATTTCAACAAAAAGCACAAGTACCAGAAGGTAAATAATCCTTCAGCAAGGAAGGAAGCGCTTCTGCCGGATGACTGTCAGCTGTAGCTTGTTGGCACCACCTCTGGAACCAGGAACCTGCAGAAAGAACTGGGAACACTACATTACCTGTTCAACAAAGTTTGTATTTTTTTTTACTTTATTTTTACTGTGAATCTACATAGGAACAATTTATAAATTTGCTTTGCTCTCAAATACAATAAAGATTTATACATGTATATGCATATTTACACACACGTACATGCATACAAATACAAGCTGCACTTCAATAGTCCAAGTCTATGTAGGTTACATTTTTTAATATATGATCTAAACTGATTGGGTCAAACATCACCCAACAGAACAATAAAACTAACACGCAAACAAAAAACAAGTAATATAAAATAAACAAACCTCTCATATATATATACATACATACATATATAAGTTGTTCAACTTCCATAATTCCATTCAAAAAGCTAATCTTTAATAGATGATAGATTCAGGGCCCACAAGATCAACGATTTCAAGTATTTATTTGTTCATTTTTACATTATTTGGGCTTCCAGCTCATGAAACCCATAAAAAAAGAATTTCAAAAAATTTGAATACTGACAAAATCAGCCCAAATTTTGCAGGGCATGAATGTTTTAAACTGAGTGTGACACACTAATTATCTACTAAACTCAAAGCACCGGCACAGGTTTCCCCAGGTGTCATTAAATTGCTTCAGTTTGGTTCAATTGTCTCAGTTCGGTTCAATATAGGGAAGACTGCAGACATAACTGGGCAGAAGGCCATCATTGATACCCTCCATAGGATGGGTAAGCCACAAAAGTTCATAGCCAAGGAAGCTGGCTGTTCACAGAGTGCTGTGTCCAAGCATATCAATGAAAAGTCTAGTGGAAGGGCAAAATGTGGCAGGAGAAGATGCACCAGCAAAAGAGATGACCGTGGGCTTCAGCGGATTATCAGAGAAGATCCCAGAATCTGACAGAGATCCAGAAAGAGTGGAATGAGGCGGGAGTCACAGCTTCAAAAACCACCCCATTCAGACTCATCCGGGAGATAGGCTACAACTGTCGGGTTCCTCTGTCCTCTTTTTTGATGAAAGTAAAGTGTTCCTTTCATTTTGAAATCAAGGTCCAAGGGTTTGGAGGAAGAAGGTTGAGGAACAGAGCCCATACTGCTTGAGGTCCAGTGTGAAATATCCACACAGTCATGATTTGGGGGCAACGTCCGGTGCAGGTGTTGGTAAACTCTGCTTTCTTAAATCAAAGGTCACCGCAACAGTCTACCAGAATGTTTTAGAGAACTTCATGATTCCTTCTGCTGAGGATCTGTATGGAGATGCAGATTTCATCTTCCAGCAGGACCTGGCCCCCTGCCCATGCTGCCAGAAGCACCAAAACCTGGTTTGATGCCCATGCCACAGTGCTTGACTGGCCAACCAACTCACCGGAACTAAACCCCATTGATAATCTATGGGGTTTTCTCAAGAGGAAAATGAGGGGCACCAGACCATCAACAAAGAAGAGCTGATAGCAAGCATCGAGGATAGCTGGGCTTCCATAACGCCCAGGCAATGCCACAGGCTGATTGATTCAATGCCATGTTGCATTGAGGCAGTGATTAAGGCAGAGGGATTCCCAACCAAGTACTGAAGATTGACATATCGTTTTGAAAGTACCATATTTTGATTGATTTGTGATCCTAATTTATTTATTTTCTTTTTTCCTGCAACAATCTGAGTAGTGTGGGCTGATGTCTTCACAGTATTCTAATTTTTTGAAATCCTGTTTTTGTGGGTTTCATGAGCTGGAAGCCCAAAATATGTAAAAATAAATACTTGAAAAGTTAAGTCTGTTCCTGTAGAGATTCCAAAAAAAAAAAAAAAAAAGGACCAGACTTAACTTTTTTAGATTTTTCTACCTGGATTAGTGAGCATGCATCAGGAAAAGTTGACAAATGTTTTTTTTTTTTTTTAATGAGCAGACAAAGGACTGGCCCCCAATACCTGGCAAAAGGGAATTTTAAAATCTTTGGGGACTCAGCCTGCAGTGCCTTGGGTGTATTTGTTAGGTTTCAGTGCCTGGGGACTTGGTGATGGTGGAACTTCCGCCTCTGCTGTTGCTGGGTCTATAGCAGAGGTCACTAGGTGGACCTCAGTACGGATCCGGACCGTGTGATGATTATGTCCAGGTCCGTGCCCAATCTGATAAATTCACGAAAATGGAGCATTTTCATTGAGAATTTTTCCAGCAATAGACAGCTTAGGCGCAGAGCCAAGCAGAGAAGCTGGAGGAGTTTAACCCACGTGACCCTGTTATTGCGCACCCTATTTTTTAAAAGTTCTGGGGCACCCCATGTCATTACTTGCTTGCTTGCTGCATCACACTGCTGCTCACTGACTGCTGTTGTTGCTAAACAACTTTGGCAAGATCTGCAATCAGCAAAATTTGAAACTATTCAATCATCTGCTCGACGGTGAGTTGCCCTTTTGTTTTACAATATTATTAGGCGTGTTAGTAGCTGTGTTAACACTGCAGCAACAATTACAGCACTTATAATGCAAGACTCCATAGTGCTAACGGCTAATTTGATTAGTTTTTTACCCTTGTCAATATGATCTTCCCAACCATGTATTTATTTAATATGCTAATAAAGTTACTTAATAAGTAAGCTAAATGAAAGGTCATATTTTTAATAATTAAAGGACATGTTTGGTTGAATTTTTTAAAACTATTTAAAGGTATTTTTGTTAATTTTTGACAAACTGCTCCAGCGCAGTGGTGGTTTTGTACTGTTTAGTACTAGCTCAGTTTGAATTAATTTGTAGCTACGTATTTTGAACCTTTTGAACAACTGTTATTTAAATTAAATGTTTGATTCCTTTGTTAGCCTTAAAGCTAACTGATTTTGAGTAATCATTTTGGAAAATGTGCCTTAATTGAATTATGAAGTCAAATGTTTATGAAATATAGCATTTATTGAATACATGTTTGTATTTTGTAATGGTTATAAACCATTTCAGCTAAAGCTAATTTAATTTATTTGAATATGTACTTTATTTATGTTTTTGACCTTTTAGGTCAGGTTTTATTGTCACCCCCATTAACATCATTCTACAATTGATGGCAAGCTACCACCTGACCACATTATGGTAAGAAATCAACATATTTGTTGGTATTTATTCTGAATCTCGTGGAAATTCAAAGAAGGACCCTACCTCGGACAGTTTTCCCACTTGGAATGGTTTTCACATAGAACATGGAACTCTGAGCCTTACTGGAACTTGAATTACAGACTGAAAATCTGAATTGGTTCCAAACTGATATTAAATGTTATTTTGTTTATTTTTACATGTTAATCAAAAAGTGTATTCATATATATATAATTTTTGAAAATTTTTATTAAAAATCTCTATCTATTAACTTCCAGTAAGATGGCGCCCGTGTACCTGGCTTGCAATCCACCTCTCCTGACGGTGTTCGGATTATTTGTGTTTTGTTCGTTTTTCATCTGGGACATAAACTCACTACTGGTGTACAAAGTATGATCGACAACGATTTGGACTTTCTCTCCGTCACAGAGACTTTGATGTCTCCGGGTGAGTCCAGCACCTTGACAAAATTATTGCCACTGAACTGTCTGTATTTTAACGCACCGCAGCCATCAGGTGGTGGATTATTAACAATATTCAAATCGACTTTTGACTGTAAACAACTGCCCATCCAAGTTTCCCGTGCCAGCTTTGAGCTGAGCGTCTTTGAACTCGGCCATTCGCCTTCGACTTTATGCGCACTCGTTTACCGCCCACCTCGATCTAAGGATTTCATAAATTAGGTTTCTGATTTCTTGGGTGAAATCACACCAAAATATGATCATGTTTTCATTATTTCTGAATTTTAATTTGCATGTGTGCTGTCAGGAGAAGCCCTTGGTTAAGGACTTTTTAGATTTATTGGACTCATTTAATCTAACTCAGCATGTAAACGGTCCCACCCAAGAGCGCGGACATACACTTGACCTTGTTTTAACTCGTGATATGACTGATGGTATTCTTGAAATCGGCGATAATGTGTTTTCAGACCACATGCCTGTCCAGTTTGAGTTTGCCCTTCCCCGTCTAACTCCTAAGCCATGTGCTCCTGCACGTAGTAGCCGTGCCATTAACCACTTCACTGCCGCACATTTCACAGATGTTTATAACTCTGAAATGATCATTCAGCCCCCAGTGTTTCTCACCACCACTGAGGAGCTGACATCCCAGATCAACTCTGTCTGCTTAAAGACTGTGGATCATGTTGCTTATGTAATACTAGAAAATCTAAACTCAGATCAGAACCTTGGCTGAATGACATCACCAAAGCCATTAGACAGCAGTGCAAGAGGGCGGAGCGCAAATGGAGGAAAGACAGGCTGCAGGTCTATTTTCAAATACTAAAAGAGAGTTGGCGTCGTTATCAGAAAGTAGTAAAAGCTGCTAAATCTAAATACTTTTTTGATATCATTGTCTCAAACTCTCACAACACGTGTTCTCTTCTCTACCCTAAACTCTGTTCTCCACCCCACTGAACCATCACCTCTGGAAGCCTCGACTGAGCTGTGCGAGAACTTCCTACATTTCTTTTTAGAAAAATTATGACCACCTGGGCTCTCATTCCCCCTCCAACTCATGACCCATCCATCCCACCTCAATCTGTAGCTCTATATAACCATTTTGAGCCCATCTCTCTGTCTTCTCTAGAGCAGGTCATGCGCAGCTTAAAACCTTCTGGTTCCCCATTTGATGTGGTCCCCCCTCGACTACTAAAGGAGGTTTTTCCTACTCTAGGTCCGTCCATTTTTGCTATTGTGAATAGCAGTTTATCCACTGGCATGGTGCCAAAAACCTTTAAACATGCTGCTGTTCAACCTCTCCTGAAAAAAACAAACCTTGACCCCTCAGTCATATCCAACTTCCGGCCTGTCTCCAGACTCCCATTTTTTTCTAAAATACTGGAGAAAATAGTTGAGTCCCAGTTGAAGTGCTTCCTGGAGGATCACGTTATCTTAGAGCTATTCCAATCTGGCTTTAAGTCAAGTCAAGTCAAGTCATATTTATTTATAGAGCACAATTTAAAACAGATAGACTGTTATCAAAGTGCTTAACACTAAGGGTAACACCGAGAAATAAAAAGCAGTAAGAATATACCTTAAAAAAATTAAAACAACAGCATTAAAATGAAGACATGAAACAAGATATACTAAATCAACTCACACAGTATGAAACGCCAGAGAGAACAGATATGTTTTTAGCAGGGATTTGAACACAGGAAGGGAGGTGGCATGCCTATTGTTGGGGGGTAGGTTGTTCCACAGTTTGGGACCCATGACTGAAAACTCCCAATCTCCTCGGAGCTTCAGTCGTGTTTTTGGAACAACCAAAAGCAGCTGATCGGATGATCTCAGAGCCCGAGAGGGAACATATGGTTCCAGTAGCTCAGAGAGGTAGATGGGTGCGAGGCCATTTAGGCACTTATAGGTCAGGAGGATAATTTTGAAATCAATCCTAGTTCTCACAGGAAGCCAGTGTAGGGAGGACAGAACTGGTTAAACCTCTCCATAGCACTGAAATTGCCCTACTCAAGGTTTTTAATGACATCTTCTTATCCACAGATACTGGTGATTCTGTGCTGCTTGTCCTATTGGACCTCACATCTGCTTTTGACACTATCGACCATGAGATCCTCATCTCTGGGTTGGAGCAGTGGGTGGGCATCACAGGGTCAGCCCTCAATTGGTTCAGATCCTACCTCACTGACAGATCCTTTTGTGTTTCCATCAAATATTTTAGTTCTGCAATGGCAGACCTTAAATGGGGGGTTCCGCAGTGGTCCATCCTGGGTCCCCTCCTATCAACCTTTCCACTCTAGCCCTGTTAGAAAAACAAAGAGTCACAAATCTGATTTGCTACAGCCGTATGTCCCACCACGTTCTCTGAGGTCGGCGGACAAGCTACTTCTCACAGTTCCAGGAACTCGTCTTAAGTGCAGAGGTGACAGGGCCTTCTTTGTAGCTGGCCCAAGACTTCGGAACAAGTTACCTCTGCTTGTCAGACAAGACCCTCCCTCTCGGTTTTCAAATCCCGTTTAAAAACCCACTACTATTCCATAGCTTTCAACACCAGATGATCTGTGTTTTGAACCTGTATGCTCCACACTGGTTAGTCGTTATATTTATCTGCAACGTTTTTATGTCTATATTCTGATTTACTTCATTTTGTATATTGCTTTGTGTGTTGCCTTTTTTTCTGTCTGTACTTCACTTTGGTTGGCCTTGTTGCTGTTTTAAATGTTCCATAAATAAAATGGTATGGTATTATATTTATTATTTTATATTATCTTCCAACCTACTTGCTTTTTTTTTTTTTACACTTTTTTAATACTAGACTCGTTTTTTTTTTCAAATTTCCAATGTTTTTTCAATGTTTTCTGTTTTCTAAACATATTAACTTTTTTCTTTAAGTGTAAGCCTTCAATTCTTAGGCTTGGACCTCTTAAATTAAAAAAAAAAAAAGCTTATTGGGCTCTGTTTGCACATTTAAGATTTATTTCAAGATCTTTTTGTTTTAATCTGAAATAAAGATCTTAAGTTTATTTGTCTGGGACTAATTTTAAATATGGTAAAATAGTTAGTTGTTTACTATAAAGTGCAGTTTGTTAACAGTGAAAATATGAATATGGTAGGCAAGACCATAAAAGTCAAACGTTGGATTTTCGTTCAGACCTTTTACTAGTAGGAAATTTTAGTAACTGGACCTCAGTGAGTTTTAATTGAATACCCCTGGTCTATAGGGAGTACCCAGTGTAAGGGTGGCCCCTTGACTGCACCACATCAGGGAGTGGTTGTGGCCTCATAGATACTAGGTGACGAGGACACTGACATGTTGTTGTGGTCTGACATGTTCTTGGGATTGAACTGAAAAATCATATTTTCCTGTTCTACTTTAAAGCACAAAACCATCCGTTGGTGCCAAAGTCTTTCACATTCCACTTCTCTTATCTGCTGCTGCAGCCATCAGGGTGCAGAATGGAATGCTCTCTGTGTACATTTTTTTCCACCACCAAATATGACAGGTAAATCTCGAGAAATAAGACATGTTATTGGTGAGCCTGCATGGACAGGAATTACAGACTCCATGAAGTCTGGGCTGGGGCCTTGGTCAGGCTGACTCAGAGTATACTCCCTTATGAGTGACAAGTGATCAAGTGAGAGCTTAAGCACAGTATAAAAAAGTTTCATAAACTATGATTATAATGTTCTTATAACACTGACCTTTAAGGTCAGTGATAAAGTGATAAGTGAGGCCAAGCAGTGAATCCCTTCATACCTCCTAGTCTCTCTATGGTTGGGGAGATGATGGAATTCACAGAGCAACTTGCACCAATGCAAAAATGCCAGTAAATTGCTGTGTACTTGCCTTAGAAGGATGTATACAGGCATAGCCCTATTCCAAGAGCTTTGGAAAGTTAAAACTATGCTACCAGGCCTGGAATTCTCTGGAGACACACTTCCATATGATGTGAGCAGCCATGGAACCAGAGCAGCAGTACGCCCTGAATCATTTCCTGGCTTGCAGTGATAACAAATGACTTGCTCAAGTCCCACTTATGTGGGTAAACAACATGCAAATACTTTATCATTTAGTAAAAAATACAAAACAAAAAAACAAAACTGATGATATAATGTCTTAATGACAGCAATAATCAGGGTTTATTGAAGAGGTGCAGAATGTAGATCAGCCAAACAGTATCAGAATCCAAAAGACCCTCCCCCAGCCTCCTCACATATTTTCTAGGGATGCACCGATCCACATATTTTTACTTCCGATCCGATCCGTATACCTAAATCTAAATAACGGCTGATACCGATCCAGTTCCGATATCCTCAGCATCATTGATTTTATATGAGGCTGTAATAATCTTCTCTCAAGTACAGTTTGTACAAACATATGCATGCATATCCAAAAAGGCAACTTGAGGTAAGTTTTATTAATGTTGGATAAGTTTTAAAGTTATAATTAAATTCTGCTAACACAAAACATGTTTCTTTTTATTCCTAGCTTTAAAGTGGGTATTAAAGTGATTAATTTAAGTGATTGTTTAAAGTTATTTATTTATTTATTTTTTTAAATAAGGGGCAGATATAGCATTTTTTCATCTTCCTGCACTCTTTTCATTCAATGTTTTCTTCTTGATGAATTTGTTTTGTTTCTTTTAAATAAATGAATAAATAATTAGAATAAAATGTTAAATGGCTTTAAATATCTGTTAGTTCATGGCATAAACCAACAGACATGTTCCTGTTTTTAGTTATTTACATCACTTTATAAGGTAGCTGTTTTGTTTATATAATATATATATATATATATATATATATATATATATATATATATATATATTAAATGATAAAGCTCTGTACATGTTGTATATTACAATCATTGTTCCACATTTAATCTATTGCATTGATGTTTGGGGGAAAGCATGTAAAACATTTACAAAACCTTTTTTTATTTTACAGAAAAGAGCTGTAAGAATTATCACCAGAAAGCATTACAGTCACCCATCAAGTACATTATTTTATCAATTAAAGTTATTGAAATTCCATGATTTAGTAGATTACAGTATTTTATCAGTTATGTATAGGGCTCAAAATAACACATTACCATTAAATATCCAAAGAAATTTTGTTAAAAGACAGAGTTGTTACAATCTTAAGGGAATAGAGATATTTGTCAAACCAAAATTCAGAACTAGACTGAAGGGAAGGTCTACCTCAATCCAAGGAGTTGGATTGTGGAATGGTCTAGAGAGTGATGTGAAAAATGTCAAGTCAATGTGAACATTTAAGAAAAAGATCAAAGCTGAATTGTAAAAAATATATATATAAAGTAGCTTAGTGTGTTTTTTGTATTAGAATTAGAAAAATTAGAAAGTTATTCATTTTGTTCTGTTACTTGAAAATTATTATGATTGAAATAATTGTTTGAAAAAAGGGGCAGATATAATAAGATTTTTTCTTCTTTCTGCTGCCTTTCATTTTAAATCTTTTGTATCTTTTTTATATTGTTATGGAATTGTTTTGTACTTTTTTTAAATGAATAAACTTTATACCATAACACACACACACATATATATATATATATATATATATATATATATATATATATATATATATATATATATATCCTGGAGGGTAAACTATATCTTGACTGCAAGTATCAAGCTGAGAAATCCTTCATTTTCTACAACTGATAGTGGTCAGTCATTAATTATGATGAAGTTTAGCAACTTCTCTGTCCACATTCGAGCTCCAGGGCTTCAACGATGTCTTCTTCTTGTTCCATCCTAAGCAAGCAGTCTGATCTCGGTCAGCCGCGTTCAGTCTGTCCTTCCTCCGACAAAGACAGACTGAGCGGGTCAGATTGAGATTGAACAAAAATAACAAACTGCTGAAGCCCCGGAGCTCGAATGTCCATAGTAAAACTAACTTTACCACGGTTTAATGTGGTGCTATGGCTCTGCAGACATTGCACGTTGCCGTCTTGTTTTGTGGTGTTTCTAGGGTAAAATACTTCCACACGGCGGACATGTTTAGATGAAAAGTTGGTTAGTTGTTAGCCACAGTGCTGCTAACTCAGTCCTCACGTTGTAGCTGGCTGCAAACTATGAAATGGATTTCCTGAATGTGAGGCGGGTCTTATTACTCTGGGTTCATGAGACACACCTCCGTTCAGGAAATCCATTCCATAGTTTGAAGCCAACGTGCACCGCAACCACAGACGTAAGTCATGAATCGGAAATATCGGCAGGTTGGATCGGAAAATCCGATGCGTAAATTATGCGGTATCAGAGCCCGATACGGATACTGGATCAGATCGGCCCCTTCCCTAATATTTTCACTAAGCCTTTTTAATTGCTCCTATCTTTGTGACAAAACAGCACTCACTTGTCACTTGTACATTCAACCAGAAAGGATGTACTGGATGAAGGCCCCAACCCAGACTTCATGGCATCTTTATTTCTATCTACGGTATGTAGCTTCATCGATATCAGAGTCAGAGTTTCTTTATTTGTCATGGGCACCACATGTGGTACATGTGGTGGAACGAAATTGTGTACAGGGTCCCAGTTACATCCAACAAAAGTATAAAACGTAAAAGAAAGACAGTTCATATCATAGATCTTATTACTAAGAAAAACGTTAACTAAAAATCTGCTAAGCACTAGTAGTACAAAAACAATATGCCAAAGAGCGTATAACATGTTATGTCTTATTACTTTTTTCCATTCAACCTTTATATATACAGGTTAGTCTCATTATCAGGTTACATTGTCTGATAAACAAAATTCTACTTAAACAATAAATAATATGTTTCATCCATATTGAAAAATAAACTTTTTATGAATAAATTAAAACTTTGTCTAAATGTGTGCATGTGCCAACAATAATTCCTCCTCTTACCTAGGATAAAAGATAATTAATTATTGACTGATTAATTATTGTTTAAATTGTTCATTATTGTTTTAGTGATTACGTTACTACTTTTCATACTAGTTATTCTCCATATTAACATTTATCATTTGCGTTGTTCAATTTGTTTATCATTTTTGTAATACAATTTCAAAGACAAATTTGGTCTCCTCATTTGTATGACTATTCATGGATTCTACTTCAGTGACTGTGTTCTGATTATTAAAGGAAGAATACATTAATGAAGGTTTTGCTGGTCAGTAAACTGACCAGCTGGTGCCCTGCTTAAATGAGTGCAAAACAAATAATAAAAGTGTAGAAAAGTGAGGAGCAAGTGTCACCCTTCCTCCTCTATTCACACGTATATGCCACAATTCACTGCATTAACACAGGACAAACATCTAACATCCATTACATAGCAACTGAGACTGCAAGTGGTGGAAAGAAAGAAAGAATACGCATTAATATTTAATTCTATAGACACTTGGTTAAAACTACCTGCAAGTGGTAAAAAGTAAAGGACAGAAAGGACAAGCATTCATATTTTATCATGCAGAAATGCACATAGTTAAAGGAAGTGGAAAGCCATATAAAGTTATATCTCATGGGAATTTAAATAAATGTGAAAAAGGACACTTTCAAAAAAGAAGAAGAAAAACAGTGAAGTCCACATTCATATTTCATTAGAAAGAGGTGACTAAAATGGCTTTTAACAGGTTGGTATCAATATAGATGCACCAGGCCACTTATGACCAAGGGACAGAAAAGCCAAAAGTGTCTCTGAGTCAGGAGCACATAAAAAGCTGATAACTGCCTCTATGAATATAGACACATCCACAGAGATGTTTATAGACAACCATTAGATTCAAGACTTTTACTTTGTAGGCAGTTTGAGAAATCATTGACTCCATTCCTTAGTCTGTGCTTTTCAGTTCTTTAAAATGTGGTCTGAGTGCCGTGGAGTTAATGTCAAAGTTTTATTTGTTACACATAAAAACAGAAAACAACTTCAAAGCTGAAAACAGTAAAAGTAGAGAAAATGTAAGACACTGGAAGCTGCACAATTTCAGGTTCAATCTAGAGAAAAATTGCTCAACAAACTAAATTTGACCATTTTCATTACTTAGAATAATATTTGGAATAAAAAATGCATATGGAGATGCCAAAGACAAACAGAAGTGTTGCAAAAATACAATATAATCTAATTTATTTAACAACATTTTACAACTATATTTTTATTAGTCAATTGTTAGTCTTGTTAGTCCCGACTAACTCAGCCAGGCAGAAGGAGAGCTCCCACAAGACAGGCTCTAGAGAATTGTGGATATCCTAACTGGGCCTTCCTGGAAGCCAATGAGAAATCCAAACAGGACTCCAGTCAGCCATCAGGTGAAAAAGAGAACACCAAGCCCAGACCCAAACCAGTGGTCATTCCATATGTTGTGAGAGTTTTTTAAAAAATGAGATGTTTATTTTCTAAACATAACGTCCCAGTGGTTTTCAAACCCCAAAATACTTTACAGCAAAGACTGGTTCATCCCAAAGATCCAGTCCCCAGACACAGAGTAATAGTGTGTATGTTGTAAAGTGTCATGAGGGCTGTGATGAGTCTTACATCGGGGAAACTAAACAGCCACTGGTCAAAAGGATGGCCCATCACAGAAGATCAACATCATCAGGCCAGGACTCTGCGGTCTACACTCATCTCCAGACCAGCAGTCACTCTTTCAGGGATGAAGATGTTCACATCCTGGACAGAGAGGAACGATGGTTTGAGAGAGGAGTAAAGGAGACCATCTTTGTGAAGAGAACCCATCCATCGTTAAACAGGGGCGAGGATCTCCGTGTCCAACTGTCCCCCTCTTACAATGTTGTTATTGCTAGTATCACTCAGACCCCTGTGAATAGCAAGTAGCCATCAAGGCACTAACCATCTGTCTTTATGCTGATGGTCTTCCTTTTGCATGTGAACAACTAGTTTTGGCTGTCACCATCAAACTGGTTGATCCACTATGGGAAAGGCTATTTACTCTATAAGACAGAGTTTATTGGTGCTCCTCAGCGTGAAGAAGTCTTGGATAAAAGACAAAATATTTCAACAAAGAATCTGTCCAGAGGACCTGCGTCAACTTGTTTGACAAACTGAAGTTAATTTCTCTTTTAATTGATTTGTGACAGATAATGTAACACCACAAATTAAGGATGACAAATTTTGGAATGAGAATACAAATTTGAATATGTTACAAAATAGAAGCCCTTTTAACACCCTGAGTCTTTTACACTCAGTGTGTGTGGAGGTTTGTTAGTCTGTGTGTGAAAAATGAATGGCTGTCATACAGAAAAACTAATATAAACTCCCAGATGAACTGTTAATGCCAGACAAGGACAGCATTCACATGTGCACACGTAAAGTCACGGACATCATCTCTCACTTGATACAAAGCCAGCAGATCATTAATCCACTTTGCAGTCTATTTGGAGGCCACTGTTGATGGAAGGAGGAAGTGACAGAGTGGGACAGCAAAAAGAGTAGAAGGAAAAGTTATGTATTAGAATAAATGATAGGGGGAAAAACATAAAATATAATAAGCTTTTACGAATATGTCATAAAAGCACCAGTAAAGATAGTAAACAGCATAAAAAAATAAGGGCAGGAAAATTAAAACAAATATGTCATAAATGTGAGAGCTGCAGAGGAAAAAGACAAATACAACAAGTGCTGTGCTGGTGTCCTGTTGCTGAGGGATTTGATTAATGAATGTTTTTAGTTTATGACATGATTTTATTTTATTTTTTTTCTGGACTGTAATTGAACGTGCAAGTGAATCTTAATGGTTTTAGTGTAAGATATTCAAGTAAGTATTTACTTTTTTTTTTTTTTTTTTTTTGTGGGATGTGGGGTGGGGGGGTGCTTTTCCAAGGCAGCGCAGCCTGACAGATCCTGGCAAGTGACAGGAACAATTTCATCAATAACAGGAGGAGCCGGAGGCTAACTAATGGTAGCCTTGGCCAACAAAGATGAACTTATGGCCATCCCAATGGGCCACCCCAGATTATTGAGGATGACAATACTTTTAAGCAATATAAACTAAAAAGCATAAATTCCTCAAACGGTTGGGGTGGTGTTTTTACTATATATATATATATATATATATATATATACACACAC
>NC_056498.1:72805136-72806956 GCF_014905685.2 Nematolebias whitei | reverse complement strand
CTTGGATTTTGACATGGCAACCTACTTCTTATAGGAACTCTTTTATGCCTAGATGCAGCTACAAACCAAAATGAAAGTCTACATGTTGCTTATTTTCAGGTTTTCTAGATCTGAATGTAAACATTGAGACATGTGTGGTGGCAGCCATCTTTGATTTTGACATGGCGACCCAATTTTCGGAAGGATGCTTTCTTATGTCTAGATGTAATGACACGCCAAAATGGAAGTTGGTTCTTTACTTTGTTTTCAAGTTATCATGCCCACAAGGTGCATGGATAAATAGACAGAGGGTATTTCCAAATTTCCTCACTTTGCTCCATGATGGGGGACAGAGACAAGCATGAATAAAAGAATTACAAAATATCTGAAAACACTAAAGTAATCTTTTGTTTTTTTCTTTACGAATTGCTTATGTCAATCAGTGAAAGCATTTCAATTCAGTTTAATTTATATAGCACCAAGTCACAACAGAAGTCATCTCAGGGCACTGTACAAAAGCATTCACATACATTATAAAAGTCATTTAGTAACATATATCTATCTAAGGAAGCCTGCACATTGCGTTGAATCTTCAGTTCATGGCAGACTCCCATCCTGAGCAAGCACAAAGGCAAGAGTGGAAAGGGAAGACTCCCTCCGTTCTCACAGGAAAAAACCTCCAGCAGAACCAGGCCCAGGATGAGCGGTCATCTGCTTTGACCAGCTGGGGTTTGATAGGACAGGATAGAGAAACCCTCAAACAAAAAAATGACAGTTCTAGGTGCACTTTGTACTTTGTATTTGAAAAAAAAACCAACATGTTGAAAATAAAAATAATACAAACAGGTAAAGAGAGCAGCAGAGTGAGGAAATGCAGTCATTTTGTCCTCGAGCAGTCTAAGCCTATAGCAGCATAAATAAAGGATAGCTCAGGAAACCCAAGCTGACCATAGCTATAGAATTTATCAAAAAGGAAAAACTTAAACCTAATCTTAAAAGTACACAATGTGTCAGCCTCACGGACACATACTGGAAGTTGGTTTCACAAGAGACTAACCTGAAAACTGAAAGCTATGCCTTCCATTCTGCTTTTGAAAACTTTACGAACCACAAATAAAGCTGCAGTCTGTGAAATGACTGGCAGAACCCAAAGTTGTATGAGACCAGGACAAAGCCAAACTCAGACAGAAAAAGGTAACAGTGTTTATATATATATATATATATATATATATATATATATATATATATACACACACACTTGGAACCCCTGGAGCACCTGGAAGAGAGAACAGGGTCAGTGGGTCCTGGTTGAGAGGAAGAGTAGATGTTGATTGATTTGATAATTGTTGATGATTTGATTGTTTCTCTTACAGGTGGTGAACGCAGCAGCGAGGCATCGAGAGGACTCCATGAGGGCTCCAGAGTAAAAGGGGAAACAGGCAGTGGCAAGCAAAGCAGGTCTGGAAAGCGAGAGGCAACAAGGCAGGACTGGCAGGTGACTGGCAGGCAAGACATGATCCGAGGATTCAGGATACTGCAGGCACAAAAACACAAGGTAAGTCTAATTCTCTTAGACACGTGATTTGAGGCTGAAGGCATAAATACCAATTGAGGCACAATGCTCTAGCGTTGGGTCACACTGGACTGCAGCCTTAAGTAGTGCAGCTCCTCATCAGGTGGGTGGCCTTCAGCTGGTGTTAATTGGTGGCCATCTTGGAGAAGGCTGCAGACAGTGAGACTCTTACAATGCTGCTGTTCGACGTAAAGTTTTTATGTTACTAGTGCTTTGTGTACTATTTAGCTGATGTTTTTCTTAGTTCATATCTTAGATCTTATTACTG
>NC_056498.1:72798404-72805036 GCF_014905685.2 Nematolebias whitei | reverse complement strand
AGGGTGTGGCACTCACCCCCCCCCCCCCCCCCCCCCCCCCCCCCCAAGAATCGCTTCCAGGCTACCTGTGGTGTTTCTCTGGGTGAGCTCTGAAGAAGTTAGTGATCAGGCTGGGATCCAGGATAAATGAACGGGGAATCTATGACCTCTCCTCGGGACCATAGCCCTCCCAATCGACCAGATATTGGAAGCCACGATGACAAACGTCCAGAATGGTTCCAGACTGTGAAGGCCGGGTGGTTGTCGATCAGACGGGTGGGTGGAGGGAGGTCAGAAGGTGGCCACAAGGGGCTTACGGAGACTGGCTTGACCTGGGAAACGTGGAATATGGGGTGTATCCTTATCGATGTGGGGAGTTGAAGACAAACTGCAGACTGGTTGATGATTTTGGTGATAGGAAAAGGCCCGATGAATTGAGGGGCCATCTTCCTCGGGGTGTCCTTAATATTAATGTCCCTGGTGGAAAGCCAGACTTTTTGGCCCACCTGGTATGATGGGGCTGCAGAGCGATGGCAGTCAGCAAATATTTTATTCTGGGCTGCGGTATGTGTAAGGGCTGCCTTGGTTTGCTTCCAAACTCGTCGGCAACAGCGGAAGTGGTGCAGCACAGATGGGACTGATATGTCGGTCTCCTGACTGGAAAATAATGCGGGAATATAGCCAAGTGATACCTCAAAAGGGGACATACGTGTGGCAGATGATTTGTGTGCATTGTGGGCGTACTCAACCCAAACAAAGTGTTGGCTCCAGGCTGAGGGATTGTGTTCGACAATGCACCGAAAGGTGGTCTCGAGCTCTTGGTTGCAACGCTCAGCCTGGCCATTGGATTGGGGATGGTAACCTGACGTGAGGCTGGTTGTCGCCTCCAGAGTTTTACAGAAGCTTCTCCAGACCTGTGAGATGAACTGGGGGCCCCGATCCAAAACTATGTCAGAGGAGATACCATGCATGCGGAACAAGTGTTGAGTCAGTAATTGTGCAGTCTCAAAAGCAGAGGGAAGTTTAGGAAGGGGGGTGTAGTGAGCTGCTTTAGAAAATTGGTCAATAACTGTGAGGATAGTGGTGTTACCTTCTGAAGGTGGTAGTCCTGTGACAAAATCAACTGAGATATGTTACAAGGGACGACTGGGTGTGGGCAGAGGTTGGAGGAGTCCAGCAGGGGGTTGATTTCCAGTCTTATTTCTGGAGCAGGTCAGACAGGCTGAAACAAAAGACTTTACGTCCTGATTAAGTGTGGGCCACCAGAAATGAGTTTTTATAGGGAGAGCATGCAGGAGGTGCCAGGGTGACAGGAGAGTTTGTGTAAGTGTAACCAGTCCAGTACCTTGGCCCTCATTTTGGAGGGGACAAAGAGTTTTCTGGTGGGACCTGTACCCAGGTGAGGCTCATCCTTCTGGGCATCCAGGATCTCCTTTCCAGTGGCCCATATGAGAGCCCCCATGACACAGACTGGTGGAATAAGGTTTTCCTCAGTCTCTGGGTCATCCGGGGGGTCTGGGGGCAGGGGAAGGAGAGAGAACAAATGAGAGAGGGCATCTGGTTTGACATTTTTTGAGCCGTGTCTAAAAGTCAGAATGTAATTAAAACGATTAAAGGATAGAGACCATCGTGCCTGTCTGGGAGTTATTCATTTTGCATCTCTCAGATAAGTAAGGTTGTTATGGTCAGTCCATATAAAAAAAAAGGGTAGTAGTGCCCTCTAACCAATGAAGCCATTCTTCCAGTGCCAGTTTTACTGCCAGTAACTCACAGTTGCCATCATCGTAATTTGTCTCAGCCTGAAATAGTTGTCGAGAGAAGGCACAAGGATGGACCTTGTTGTCATTAGGGGAACTTTGGGAAAGAACTGCGCCAACCCCTGTGTCTGAGGCATCTACCTCAAGAATGAACAGGCGATTTGGGTCAGGATGAGATAGGACTGGTGTTGAAGAAAAAAGTCTATTTAGCTTACTAAAGGTGACTTCAAAAAGCGTTCAATACAAAAACAACTGGACTTTATTTGTAACAGAAGACGTTTCGCTCCTCATCCGAGGAGCTTTCTCAATTCAAAGAGCAAGCGAGAGGCAACAAGGCAGGACTGGCAGGCAAGACATGATCTGAGGATTCAGGATACTGTGGGCACAAAAAACACAAGGTAAGTCTAATTCTCTTAGACACATGATTTCAGGCTGAAGGCATAAATACCAATTGAGGCACAATGCTCCAGTGTTGGGTCACACTGGACTGCAGCCTTAAGTAGTGCAGCTCCTCGTCAGGTGGATGGCCATCAGCTGGTATTAATTGGCAGCCATCTTGGAGAAGGATGCAGACAGTGAGACTTCTACAGTCTATTAGCAAAGTGCTCTGCTTGCAATGTCTGTAATATATGATGGAGTTAGGTTGTTGAGAGCTTTGTATGTTAGAAGTAAGATTTTGAAATATATTTTTAATTTGACAGGGAGCCAGAGGAGATAAGCTAAAACTGGAGCAAAATGATATCTTCTTTCTATCTCTCATTAAAACTTTGGCAGCAACATTTTGGATCAAATGAAGATTTTTTAAACATGTTTTTTAACACTCATATAATAAACAATTGCAATAGTCCAGTCTAGATATCATGGATAAGTTTTTCTGTATCATTTTTAGTCAACTGTTCATGATTTTTTGTGCTATTACCTAGGTGGAGATAAGTGGTCCTGGTAACTTTTTTTTTTTTATGTGGGGGTTAAGAGACATATCCTGATCAAAAATAATACCAAGGGTTTTTTTTTATTTAAATTTTTAATTTTTATTATTATTATTTAACATCATAACTGGAGGCCAAATCAATGCAATCCAAAGGAATTGAAAGGCTGCAAAGTTTATTCCTAAGAGGCTCAGATCCAAAAACCACAACCTTTGTCTTGTCAGAGTTTAAAAGCAGAAAATTAAGGGTCATACAAGTTTTTATGTGTTTAAGACATGCTGGTAATATATGTAACTGATTGGATTCATTAGGTTTCATGGACAAATATAATTGAGCATCATCAGCATAACAATGAAGATTTACCCCATGCTGTTTAATAACTTTACCCAGTGGAATCATATATAAAGTAAAGAGTATTCAATTTAATTGAAAAGTACTTCATTAATCCCAAAGGGAAATTAAATGTTGTTGTAACTCATCATCCTGGTTTCATTACAGAGTTGTTATAGATGCTGACAGCTGTGGGCAGGAAGGATATTTTGTAGTGGTCTGTCTTGCAGAGGATCTGAAGAAGCCTCTGACTGAAGACACTATGTTATTGTATGACAGTCTGATGAAGAGGATGCTTATAATGTTCTTCATTGACGAGAAGACGGTTCATTGTTTTTGTTCTTCATTGTAGTCAGTCAAGCACTGAACAAAGAGGAACTCCATGACTAACTATGGTGTACAAATATAATTTATATTTACAAACTGGAATATATCCAAACAAGTTCAAGACAAAAACAACTGTATCTTATTTGTATCAGCAGACATTTATTTTCTCATCCGAGGAGTTTTCTCAGTTCAAAGAACAAAGAGTGGGGGGTTCAGGTTTTAAAGCTGAGCTAAACTAGATACATTATATATGCAGATTGTCTTATCAATCCTAACAATAAGTGTTAGTTAGGCTGCCTTCAGGTCCAGTCCTCCATTGCAAAAGAGATCTATGGTCTGAGTGGGATTTGCCTGATTAAAATAAAGGTTAATAATAGTTGAGGTCTTCGTTAGTTGATTCACAGTGGAGCCACTCTGGTGACATGGATAAAATTCTTGATAGGTGTGAAAATGGATGGGTATCAGGCTGCATTATAAGTTTTAGAGTTGAAATCTGAGACCTCCTCCTCTGTTTAAAAATTGTTTCTCTTGTTTTATATAAATAGCTTCCTTCAACCCCCCTCTCAAACCATAACTCCTCTCAGTCCAAAATTTGTACATTTTGGTCCTGAAATGAGTGTCCCTTATCCTTGAGGTGCAGGTGAACTGATGAGTCTTGTTTTATTAGAACGGATGTAGGTTTTGTTATTTACATTCAACCTTTATTTAGAAAGGTAAGTCACATTGAGCCTAGAAGACTCATTTACAAGTGAGATCTATTTAGACAGACAGAAAGTAGTGAAAACTGGACACATGTTGGAATTGGAGGCGAAAAAGTTCCTATCAGACTTTTTTTTTCCTGCCTGAGAAGAAAAAAATGATATTTAAAAACATCTTGCACAAACAAGCACATAGTGACGTAGACATTCTGCAGAGGGGGACGACGAGAGCAGTGAGCAATGTTCATAGATACTCTCGAGGGCACTGTAAGAGTTCTGATAGGAATGGGATTATCAGCCAGTATCCTCTGGTGAGATCCGTAAACATTATCGAGGTATGTCAAGGAATGGTCCTGAAATTATGTCACAAAGTTTATTCAGCTGGTTTCATCTGGTTATCAGTTGGAAATTCCTCAGGGAGGCGGTAATGAGCATCAGATCACATGTTCTCCAGGCGAATTCAGATAAGATAGCCTTCAAGGCCAGTCAAGGGAGCCAAATTCAGATAAACACACAGTTGTTTTGGGGATAGGCAGAACTTAATGACATCTACCTTGAGTCTGTGTTGGTCCAAACGGTTCCAAAATGTCCAAAATACATGGCCACACCGATGGAACGTGACTGAGTAAAATCCCCGAGATCTGATCTATTCTGCCCAAAGCATTTGAGTCCGGGTACTTGAGACACGAACCAAGCCATCATAAAGGCAAGCAGTGTGATCAGGTCCAAATTTGCTGCCGACGACTTCCTTGATTGTTGATAAAACCAGCAACCAGTCGAATCCAAAAAGCAGGAACCAGTTATTGTAAATCCAATTAAATATGTGTCCTTAAAATCCACAAATGGCAGCAGAGATAGACACATCATCAAGTCTTTATCAGGTTTAAAACACAGTCAATGTGAGCAAACCCAGAACAACAAACAAGACAGAGAACTCAGATAAATAAATAAGAATATTTATTAAGACCAGGGAAGGACGGGGTCAGGATCTGAAAGGGGTAAGAAAGGTGATTAGGTCTCTGTGGAGAAAATTCGTTGGGCAAGTTGGAGGTTAGTATTTCCTTACAGGTTTGTGCAGGGTTTTCAGCTCCAAGGTGTGTGTCCAGGTCCCAGGAGTAATTTACAGGTTCTATATACAGGTGAGTATTTACAAGTTCGTGGAGGAGGCAGACAGGCAGCGTACCGATGGGTTCAGGTGAGTAGCTCTCGGGTGTCAAGAAGTAGTTTTCAGGAGATTCAGGAAGTTTCAACTCTGGAGACAGGTAAATAACATACAGAAACGTTAACAGGCAACAAGTAGTCAAGACAGTTCAGGCTGAGCTGCTTTTACCAAACATAAGCGTAGCTTCAGCGAAGTCCTGATCCACAGTGAATCCTTATAAAGCTGGTGAGCAGATGAGTCATCTGTAGCAGGTGAGTCTGATTGGTGCTGCCAGCCAATCAGGGAAAAAAACACAGCAGCAGCAGCAACAGAAATGCCTCAGTCTTCAAGTCGATCGAGCTGTGTGCGTGCCAACAGGGCAAATCGGCTCGCCTAAAGCCTGTCTTCTCTACGAAGAAATTTTATCAATTGTGTTGAGGGGCCAACTGATCAAAACAAATCCATAATTATGGTTTGGAAGATATGCAAGAGAGGCTCACAAGCAGTTTCACAGACAGAGCAGCAAAGTGGAGAGGAAGGGATGGGAAAGTGCCCAATCTCAGCAGGAGCAAGTGGTGAAGTGATATATACACATATTTACAGTGCAGTTTGTTTTACACAGTTTGTATAGCTATCTGATGCAAAGATAATGTAATGTGTACAACTCTACCAGAAAACCTTTGCTTGAATGGCTGTAACTTTAGGAAGTTTAAGTTATTGTAGAGGAGCAACTTTATAACCTATGTTGTTTCTTTTCAAAAGTGCACTGATTGACACCCTCTTGAGAAAGTTTCTTTGATTTCCCAAACTAAAATTGTACCGTATGTTGTCCACTGCAGGTAAGATACCAACTCGACAGATAGTGTCTGCATTACCCTATTTAATAATGCTTGTAGTCTCCCATCTTAGTTTGAATTATTTTAGTTTAAAAATAAATAAGAGTGTGCAGAATTAATGTCAACTCAGAGTATGTCAAAATAGTTGCTGCAAATTTTGCTTTAACAATGGGTTCAAAAAGTGCAGCTTTTGTCATTAAGCATTTAGTTTTAAAATAGCCATTGATTGTAAAAGCTTGTGTGGATTTAATCTAATTAATATTGTTGTTAATTGAATAAATGATAACCAACAACTAAAATCTCTTTTCAAGCCTTGATTTTTTTTTTCTTATTCTATTTCTTACTCCTCTTCTGTGGATCACTGCTTCAATTCTTTTTTTTTTCAACACACAAACACACACAGACACACACACACACAGAATGTGGGCAGCAGAACCTCTTTGAAGTCTTATGGGTGTGTGTCTCCTGTGGTCTGATCCATCAAAGTATCCATTTATTTGTTCCTGTGTGACAGACTTCACCCTATGACACCCTGCCACCTCTTCTTTTTCTACGCTCATGCATGCACGCACACATGTTCTCTCTTTCTCTCTCTCTCTCTCTCTCTCTCTCTCTCTCTCTCTCTCTCTCTCTCT
>NC_056498.1:72787182-72798394 GCF_014905685.2 Nematolebias whitei | reverse complement strand
TCTCTCTCTCTCTCTCTCTCTCTCTCTCTCTCTCTCTCTCTCTCTCTGTCTCTCTCTCTCTCTCTCTCTCTCTCTGTCACTCACATACAAGATCAAAACCTAGCCATGTGAATTAGTGTACCTATGACGCAGAAGCAGTTTGACCTTCAACACTTAAAACTTTGATATGATGTACTGGACAAAGCTTACAGCTATTCTTGCTGTCTATTGTTGTCTGCATCTCATCTGTCTTCTTTGTTTAAAACAGGTCTCTCTTGTAAATGAGTCCTCGTGGCTCAATGAGACTAACCTGTATAAATAAAGGTTGAGTAAAAAAAAGAAAGGCTCAGCTTTAGACTTTTTATTTTACTATAAACATACATTTCCTTTCATTAACTGATCTTGTTTTGTAGGATCAAGAAATTGTAAATGAAACTGAAATGTTTAAATAACAGTTCATGTTAAAATGAGTTCAGTTCACAGCATTCCTGATAGATTTTGCTTGGAGTCAGAATATTTACCAAAATGATGAAAATGGGATCACTTGTGAGAACAATGTTTATTGTGAGCGTTGTCTATTTTTTGTCTAGAGATGGCATAATCTGTAATTTTTCAGTTATTTAATTAGTTTATCTTAGTTTTATTTCTCTTTGTGGTTTATGTTTTAGATTTATGTCCCTTGCGTTTTTGTTTTTGCTCCCATTGAAGGAACGTTATCGGTTCAGTTCTCTGTGAACGCTACATTTACATACAGAGTGATCTCTATCCCCTCCTAGAAGGTTGTCAGAGTCTTTGTTAGTTTGCCTCATGAGAGATGTATTGGTCAAATATATGAAGGTGTGAATTAGCGTAAAAGTGAAAAGTACCATGCTTATTATTCCATTGTAAATTTTAGAATGCTGGACTCTGAGACCTCTGCTTAAAGTTGGTCTTTCTCATTTGATGGGAATGTCTCTTATCTCTGATGTGTACATATAGAGCTGAGTCTTGTCCTGAAGAGCTAGCTCCTCTATTTTGTACGGTGGCCATAAGGTGTAAATAAACAACATTTGAAAAAACGGTATTACATTTGAAAAAACACAACAAAATCGCAACATTTGAAAAAAATGGAATTTCATTTGAAAAAACGGAATTATATTTGAAAAAAAAACAGAATTACATTAAGCCGATGTGGCCGAAGCCGAAGTGGCCCGAATCACATTAGAAAAAACAGAATTACATTTGAAAAAACAGAATCACATTAGAAAAAACTGAATTACATTAAGCCAAAGTGGAAGTGGCCAAAGCGTAAGTGGCCCGAATCACATTAGAAAAAAACGAAATACATTTGAAAAAACGGAATCACATTTGGAAAAATGGAATTTCATTGGAAAAAAACAGAATCACATTTGAAAAAAATTAAATCACATTTGAAAACTAAAGTTAATAAATAATAATAATAACATTAATAATAGATGGTAGATGGACTGTACTTTATACTGTATAGCGCCTTTCTATCTTGTTTCAAGAAACGCAAAATGCTTTACACTACAATTTGTTTCCTCATTTATTCATTCATACAGCACTCTACTAGATCTCTACAAACCTAACTGAACAAATCATTCTAATGAGACTAATCAGTGCTTTATATCACATTCATACACTGATGGGACACACATCAGAGGCTATGAGGGGTTCAGTGTCTTGCCCAGAGACACTTCAGCATGTGACTGCTGGTGGATTCGAACCCCCAACTCTCGCATTGGAGGACGACTGCTCTAACCACTCAGCCACAGCCGCCCCACAATAATAATAATAATATTGATAATAATAATAATAATAATAATAAAGTAAAAAAAAAACTTACTGTTTGGCTTTATGTAATTCCATTTTTTCAAATGAAATTCCATTTTTTCAAATGTGATTCTGTTTTGTCAAATGTATTTCCATTTTTTCTAATGTAATTCGGGCCACTTCCGCTTCGGCCACTTCAGCTTTGGCTTAACAGTTTTTTTTAAAAATGTAATTCTGTTTTGTCTAATGTGATTCTGGCCAATTCCGCTTTGGCCACTTCCACTTTGGCTTAATGCAATTCTGTTTTTTCAAATGTAATTCTGTTTTTTCAAATGTAATTTCATTTTTTCAAATGCAATTCCATTTTTTTCAAATGTAGTTCAGTTTTTTCAAATGTAATTCCATTTTTTTCAAATGTAATTCTGTTTTTTCAAATGTAATTCTGTTTTTTTCAAATGTAATTCCGTTTTTCAAATGTAATTCTGTTTTTTCAAATGTAATTCCATTTTTTTCAAATGTAATTCAATTTTTTTCAAATGTAATTCAGTTTTTTCAAATGTAATACAGTTTTTTCAAATGTAATTCCGTTTTTTCAAATGTAATTCTGTTTTTTCAAATGTAATTCTGTTTTTTCAAATGTAATTCTATTTTTTTCAAATGTAATTCCATTTTTTTCAAATGTAATTCTGTTTTTTTCAAATGTATTTATGTTTTTTCAAATGTTGTTCATTTACACATTAGGACTACCATAATTTTGAGCCAAGTGTCTGTGAAGCTGCTTAGTTTCTTCATATGCATATACCACACTGTTTACTTTGTGTTTGGGTGCTTTGTCCTTAGGTTGGACCAGCCTCTGTCTGAGAGTCATGTTAGATTTGGAATGCACAATAATTTCTTGTTTGGAGAAAACCTTTCTGAGTTTCCTAAATGCAAGCTAAGGAAGTAGAAGTGTTCACTGGACATGCTAACTGGATAGACAGCAGTATGAAATTTAACATAAAAGATGCAAACAACAACAAGCTGCCGTTTTAGGATTGTGGTGCACATGGAAAGAGATGAAAGCCAAAGTGATGAAGTTTACAAGAAACCAACTCACACAGCTCAGTATATTTCTTATGTTGTGTCATATGCCAGGATTCTGATTGTTTTGTGAATCTTTTTTTTAATTTTTTTTTTTAACTTCACTAAATAAAGCTAGTGGTCACATGGACTGTTTCACCTGATCAAACCACCCAGATTCTGGACAATAACAAAGAGGCATCAGCTGATGTTATCAGTAGAAGATGCTACACCAAGAATGCAGGTTGATCAAAAAAGCTCCTGTTGTTAATCCCACCAGATTTTCTGGCTCCCCAAGTCAACAATAAAGTGACTACTGGGTTGATACTACCAGAATATTTGCATATTTTTACAGCTTCAAAGCCTCTGTGACTGTTTTAACCCTTCGTAAATTCCTCTAGGCTTTAAAAGAAATGACCCCCCAGTTAACCCCTTTTCTCTCAGGACCAACCAAGGTCCCACAACTTCTTGACTGCACAACTCATGAACTCAAATTATTAGGTCATAATGTTTTGCTCTGTTAAAACAATGTCTTCTGATTTTCAATAAGCTAGCTCTGAAACTGCTTTAATAACATATTTCTTTCAGTTGTCAACGACCACAAACTTATCATTCTAACTTCAACACAGGGTAATGTTCATTTGTCCTCAAGTCTGCTAGCATTTCATAAGATGTACAACAGTATATTCATATAGACGTTTTAGCTTCTTGTCTTGTCTGAAGAGCCCAATCTTGTGTTTTTTGTTTGTCAGTTAGATTATTATAGCTAGTTTATTGTTTATATAAAGAGGGAAAGGATGGGATGCTTCATTCTTGCAGTTGCTGATGAAGAATCAAATACGTTACTTGATGGACTCATGATCAGCCTTGTTACAATCCCCAGTATCTTCTTGTGTCACCACCCGTTATATGACCGCAGCCTGGGTTCTTACCCACTAATGTCCACATTATTGATCCAAGAATACTGCTCCAAATCTGCCATCCTGTGCAGCGGCACTCCAGTAGTATGATCCTCATGTACTTCGCAACTTGTTTTCTCATCAATTCTTTAATGTAGCCCATTAATTCCATTAGTTGTTTTAAAATGTTGCAATTCCTCCCAACATAAAGTTGATTTTTTTCTTTATTTCCTTGAACTCCTCTTCTGTCATCACACTGTTTTGTTTGTCATTTATTGTTGACATTTTAAAACAGTTAAACACTTTTGGTGAAATAAGTCACTCTTGTGTTTTAGTTATTTCTTTTCAGTTGAAATAGTTGAATACAAATGGGTAAATGTGTGTATTTTTGGAGAATGAAACTTCCCTTCTTCTGCTCAGACCGAAGCAGAGCTGCAAAGAGTTCAGCACATTTAATGCATTTTTATTTTATTTGTTTTTTTATTTTTGTTGGTATGTTTTTTTTTTTTTTTTTACTAGAAATGGTGTGTGTTGCTTTACTCCAAATTAAATTATTCCATTAAAATCCTTTTTTTTTTTTTTTTTTAAATGTCAAAATTTCATTTTTCCAATGCAGGTTCATAAATTCTTCAAAAAGCGTTCAATACAAAAATAAAGTTCATAAATTCTTCCTCTTCAATAACAAACCACAATAAGTTGTTTGTTTTGCCTTTTCTGTGCTGCTAAAATATCTGCCTGGTACTGGTTCAAAGTAATCCATGTTTTTGGTTTGATTTGTCTGATTTCACTCTGTTAATAAAAAAAGAAGGCATTCAAAAGAGTGGAGTTTGGGGAAAAAAAGAGTTTGGGGAGCGGTGGCGCAGAGGTTAGAGAAGATGGGCCTGTGATCGAAAAGTCACAAGTTCAACTCCCGTTATCGTCAACATCAAAAATGTGGGTGGAAAAGGTGAAACACCCACACCTCCCTCCACCCTCATTTGCCTCACTCTGGCCCCCTGACCAAGGTCCATAACTCCCACCATCTGCTCCCATAAACGGGTCTCTCTTGAAAATGAGTTCTCGTGACTCAACGAGACTACCTGTATAAATAAAGGGTAAATGAAAAAGAAAAATGAAAAAGGCATTCAGATACATTATATCTGAAATTCATGAGCACTGTTCTGTTGCACTTAGGATTCAGCTGTTTTTCACTTGTGTCTTTTGTGTACTTTTCTCAGTTCATCTTTTTCTCTCCTCCGTCCTTCACCCTCAAGCAGAGTAATTTCCGTGCCTTCTGTCTGGCTGCATTATCAGATTACGAATCAGCGTTACTGTCATTTTTTTTTTTTTTGGCCTATTTAATAGCTGATGACTTGACAGCACATGTAATGATTTCTGCCCTATTTAATAGCTGTAGCTGTAACCATTTATTTTTTCTAAAGCAGTAGACTTGCTGTAGATGTAATCAGAGACTCTTTGATGTGTGATGTCTGCAGACAGGCTGCTTCTTTTTAGGAACAATTAGGAAGGGTTTTAATTAATAGGTTGAAACAAGAATCCGACAGAGTTTAAATGCTAATCCTGTTATCACATTTTCTTTGTGCTGTGGTGTCTTTTGTTAACTTATTTATTTGTATAGCAAACTGTTGTGCCTTTTCTACCATTTTTTGTCTTACTAATTTGTTACTTTCAATTATTTATGCCTCTTTCTCTTGCTCTCTGTTTTTCTAGCTCTCTTCTTTAATAACTGCTTCCTCTATTTTTTCCACTATCTCTTCCCGTATTTTAACTTTCTCTGTCCCTGATGACTTCTCCATGTTTACATTTATATTCTCATTATGAACACACCATTAGCTCTGTTTGACAAATGGTATCACTTGTAACATTGTGCATTAAAGGCAATATATTTGTTATTAAGATTTTAAATTTATTAGGCACATCTACATTTTTCTCTGAGGGAGAAAGTAATATGCTACCAAATGAGGAAAACAGCAATTAATTTTGTCTGTGTAACTGAAAAACAGTTTGTATTTATTCATGCTTAATTGTTTATTTAACCTTTTTTTTACAGTTAGTTTTCATCTTTTCATCCAAACACCAAAAATAAAAATAGAAAGTTCAGCATAACACTACTAACAGATTTTTAACATTCGTTTCACATATTTCATAAATATAATAAGTAAAGTCAATGTTCCTTATTTGATTTGTTTAAAAACATGCACTTATACATGTAGTCTCACTGAATCACAAGGACTCATTTTAGAGAGAAACCTGCTTAGACAAATGTCAAGTAGAGTACAGACAACAATATACAATAATAAAAGCAATAAAAATTAATATTATTACAGTATTGTATAAACAATAAAATCAAAGTGCCATATAAAACAGTAAAATACTAAAAACAAGAACATAGTTGATTGTTTTCTAGTGACCTTAGCAAATGCTCAGCAAATCCCTTAAATAAATCAATGTGGTAACTTTAGATATTGTAAGGTTTTCCAGGTTACAGGAGCAGAGCAAGAAAAAGCCTTTTTGCCAATTTCAGTCTGCACTGAGGGAACGCTGCAGGTAATGAAGGCCTGAGAGTGCATGTTGCAACTGCTGAAACATCCCCCCCACCCCCCCCACCCCCCCCCCCCCCACCCCCACACACACACACAAACATCAACTGTTGATACAAACAGCACACAGCACATGCATATCTCCATCTGGTGGTAAAACATCTGCAGCATGGTTCTGCAGACTTTAAAGGACCAGAGTCTCCTCAGAAGAAAAATACAACTCTGCCCTTTCTTGTAGAGGGCATTGGTGTTAGCTGTTCAGTCCAGTCTATTGTCTAGGTGGATCCCAGGTACTTGTAGCAGTCCAAAGTATCTACCTTAGTACCCATGATGTTGATAGTGTCCGGGGGCTGATCTCCTTCCTGTAGTCCACCTGCAGCTCTTTAGTTTTTCCAATGTTAAGTTGCAGGTGGTTCTGTCCACACCACTCCATAAAGCCAAATGACAATTTGATGACAATGATGACCAACTGACCAGTGGTACAGGGTGCAGTGATGCATACGGTAGTTACAGCCAGTTACGAACCTTAGCGTGCCATAGTAGATGATATTCAATATCTGCAAGGAGCTGGCAGGGGCATTCATGTAAATAATGCCACCATAATTGATAGCTAGTAGAAAAGTGGCAGCTACAAGCTGTTTTCTGGTGTTCAGAGTTAAACAAGATTTGATTCTGAAAATGAAACCCATTTTCAATTTCAGTTTCTTTAACAAGTTTTCAATATGTGGCTTAAAAGAAAGATGTCCATCAATTATAATTTCCAAGTGTTTGTAAAAGTCCACAAGCTCAATAGGAACACCATGCACAGATGAAATTGGAGGGAGAACTGCTGGCACCAACTTTCTGTTTGAAAACATCAGTTTGGTTTTATCAGCATTTGGCACCAGTTTGAGATGGAAAATGTTTGACTGAATGATGTCCAATGAAGACTGTAGAAGCTGGAAAACCTTGGCAACTGTGTTAGCTCAGTAATAAACAACAGTATTGTCGGTATAGAGATGCAAAGATCTGTCAGGAATGTTTTGGCCTACATTATATAAATTGTAAAAAGAATGGGTCCTGAAACTGAGCCTTGTGGTACACCATTAGTGACTGTTGGGTAACTAGATGAAGTACCATTATGTCAAACACATTGCCTCCGACCTGAGAGATAGTTTGAGAACCAACCAACAGTGTGATCTGAGAAGACAATATCTAAGAGCTTGTGGCACCTACAGTTTCAAAGGCTTTGGACAGGTCTAAGTAAAGTGCAAAATACCAAGAACAAGTCCAAGGTGTGGTACCTGACAAGTCTCTGTGGCAGCTTTCATCAATCTCAACTGATTACCTTGGCCCCACACTTAAGGTTGAGTGTCTCCATGATTCTTTGTCAGACTGACAAATCTCACACGACAAAATAAGCTGGCCAGTATTGTTAGGATACTTTAATATTATCCCTTGTAGCTAATTAAATAAATATGCCACACAGGAACGAGTAGATATTTTTCTCATCCCAGGTTTAATCGTGCAAGATGGAACAGAGTTGAAATACAAGCAGGCAAGATGTTTACATGTCGCATCGTCTCCAAGTCTGCTCAAAGAGAGCATAAAGAAGTGTCTTTTTATCTGAGACAGAGGCAAGGTCAGACCTGTTCCCCGGCTTAGTGTCTTGAGATTTTCAGGTTAAAGACTCCATGCTTGAGCAGCACTATGTACAGACAAAACAATTCTTAACAGACACACATGCTCCATATACATTTGACATTAATAAGTGAAAACCATTGGTGACCTTTTACATCTTCCATCAAGTATCTTGTGATTCAGTGCAATGGCTTCCTAGTAACCCTGTTACCTATGTTTCCTTGTATAAATTAATCCATGTAAAACTGGTTTCAAATAGCTGAAGATCCTCTGTTACCCCTTCCTTCCAAGATGCTCCTGTTTATGTTCTCCATCCTCTCTTATGTGAATAAGGACATCAGCTCAGCCTAGCCATGTGCCGTTCTCTGCGTTATTTACTGCTTACATTGGATCAGTAACCCTGTCAATTCTTGCTTCTCACCATGCAAACTACTTAGAATACTTAGCTGGAATTGCCATATCACCTTTGCTGGACCTGGAACTCTGGAATCTGGATATACCCAGAGGAACCTCAAAAGACAGCAAACTGTAGGCAAACAAACTACCAATAAACTGGGACAAATCAGACCTGGATACCGCTAACTGTTACTCTCCACATACCCCCACATACATAACATCTCTTTTCATGTACAAAATTAAAAGTAGTTGTAAACTGTGTCCTGTTTTGCAATATTTGTACTCTGAACCTTTGGTCAAAATGCAGTCATTGATTATGACCCCAAAAAATGGATAGAGGTCTTTGTTTAAAGATACAACATTGCTAATTTGTGGTTTGCTTTGATACTGTCAAAACCATATGAACATATTTAATAGATAATTGGTTCAAGCAAAGCAAGAGACAATAACATAAATAAGAAATTATTAATGAAAAAAAAAAAAAAAGAAACACCATCTACTGTATATGAGACCCAAGGTTGGGGAAAGCTTGTTTCACAACATTAATTAGAGCAACAGGAACAGACAGTAATTATAGTGATGATAAGCTGCCATTTAGAATTGTTCATTAATTAAAATAAAATAATGAAAACACATTCCCACACACAAATCTCCACCAAAAGAGCATGATTATATGGTCAAAATCATTTAATGTGGGTCAAGCATAATTAAATGGAAGATTAACCTAAAAGAACATGAGCATTAATGTCTGGTTGAATCATTCACACCTCTGTGAATAATCTGACTCTCTGGAAGTAAGCAAATTAAAAACAGAAGGAAATAAAGGCATTTTGATAAATGTAAAATAAACTACAAACCGGATTCCAAAAAAAGTTGGGACACTAAACAAATTGTGAATTTGTAGTGGACTAGGCCTATGTCAAAACTGAGTCTTAGGGTACAACGCTTTGTTCCCGGACCTATGGGGTCAGCAGGAACAAAAGCGTATCTCAAAGATCTGGAGTTCAGATTGAGATCTTATCCTAATGCTACGGTAGACGATAAGATAAGTCTGATGCGGCTCACTTCGGACAGAGAGGTGTTCACCTTCATCGAGCGTCTACCTGATGCAACGAAGAGGGATTACAACCTTCTGTGTGAAGCTTTGATCAGAGAGTACGACCCCTGCACGGGACCTGCTGGTTTCCCAGCTGCAGACAAGGTCACGCAGGGTAAAAATGAACATCCAAAAGTTTATTACAAAAGAATCTTCCAAGCTTATTTTGGTAACAGAAATGAGACCGGAATGGAAGAAGATGATGGTTTTAAGTTTGTTTTCAGCAAAAATCTCCACTCTGATTTTAAAAAATTAGTACAAATGATGGCAAATTTCAGAGAAAAATCCATCAGTGAGATTAAGCAGTGTGCTGTGAATGTGTTTGAAGCATGTTCTCATGCTAAGACGCCCATAGAAGTGTTTCCTAGTGTAAAGGTTAAACCCCTCCCTCTTGAACTAGAAGGACGACGTGCTTCGCCGCCTCCTCCTAAGAAGAAAGAGAGAAAACAGTCTGTTCAAGCTAACAAACCGCGTCCTGAAGGTGCACGCTGGGACAAAAAGGCTCCTCTTTCAGAGGAAGACAGTGATTATCGAAAAAGGGGTGGGCGCAGGACGCAACGATATGAGAAACCATATCATCAGGGGCAGTACGTAAAGGAACCCCCGCAAGACGTACCTGACCGTCCCCCACCTCGGATGAAACAAACCGAGGCGAAAAAATCACAAAAGTTCCAGAAACAAGGCCCTACACCTCTGAGCTCGGAAGAGACAGAAAAACTACGCAGGTTGTTAGAAACTTTGAAACACACTGACACGGGAACCCAACCAGGAGCACTTTGCAGTAATGTAATTCCCATTACATCTGAGGGCGCGAATGACAACATAACAGGTGTCGGTGGAACACACCAGGACATAACTGTTGTTGCCTCAAACAACCCCTCATCAGAGAAAGGGGGGGTAAACACACACACGAACGATGACGAGTCATCGCAGGCTGAACACTCAGAAACAGCTTCTGCTGTGCTGACGGTTCAGGCAAACCACAATTACACAGATAAGGCTGAACGCGTGAAGAAGCGTCAGAAAAAACCTAAAAGGTTTCTGTGTAACTTTATCAGAAGGGGGGTCGCCAAAAAGGCGTACCTGTCAGTAACACTCGAAGGCATCCTCACACACGAAGCACTCTTGGACGGTGGAGCAGACATAACAATCATGTCAGCTAAGCTTTTCGAGGAGCTGAGGACGGCCGCTGCCAGTGTTAACAGGATAATACCTCTCTCTGAATGTGCTATAGAAATGCAGGGTCTCTCAGAAAAGAAAACAACCCTGACAGCTATAGCAATGGTTCACATGCAGATTGGCAATATGACACTGTACCACCCGGTACACGTGACCCATGTTGACTCATTCCCATTTTTGGTTGGCCAGGATTTTATAAATCGCTTCGGCGCGATTATAGATTATGGTGATCAAACAATGTGGACAACAGTGAGCAAGCCACTGCCAATCGATACGTCTCCGGAGTGTGACACAGACTGCCCAACAGCAGGTACCGCGGAAGGCACAAAGGACTCCTCAGCCGAGGACACGAGCCCGGTGAGTACTCCTCTGACACCATGTGAAACCAAAGAAACCCAAGAGGTCCAAACTCTGACTCAACAAGACAGCCTCCTCTGTGAGCTGGAGCAGTCAGAGTCCACCAAACACTACCTACCACTGGTAGTTAAGGGTGTAGAGATCCAAGGGTCCCACACCAACGATGCTGTACTGTCTCTGTGGACAGATAAATCAGCAATTAACCGAGCTTTCTACGAAACCTTGGTTCACAAACACGTTGGTCTAGAACTAATTAAAAAAGCTTTCCGCTTTCCATTAGTTCCCAATAGTTCACAGGTAATGACCGCAGAAGG
>NC_056498.1:72753265-72772182 GCF_014905685.2 Nematolebias whitei | reverse complement strand
GTCCAGGGTGTACCCCGCCCCTCGCACAGTGATTGCTGGACATGGGCACCAGCGACCCCCGTGACCCAAAATGGAATAAGCGGGTAAAGAAAATGCATGGATGGATGGAAAAAATTGATGGATGGATTCTCCTTAGCTGGACAACTGATAATTGAAGCCTTCAGTTGCTTCAAACAGTGCCACTTTGAGATTGGCGCAAGAGCAACAATGAGGACTGAATTTGGGAGAAGAGTTTAACTCAGAACTGTGAAGTAAGGGGAGTGTGTGTGTGGGAGGGGTTTAAGACACCTGACAGAATTGGAGCTGCCCTATTCAAACACAACCTACTGTTGTTCTCCAAAATATTAATTTAATCAAGTGTTTACAATTGTAGGTAAACACAGATGTTTAACAACCCGTTGAATTACACCAAAATGCAGGAAATGGCATCTCTGTTATTATTATTTTTTTCTGTGTGAGGACCCACAGACCCCTCTCCGTAAACCCCCACCTACCCCCATGCCCGCCTGCTGCTCCGGCATCAGTCAGTGTACAAATTAAGCCCTGGGGCAGACACAAGTGTTACAGTATCCAGGGTGAGGTTCTGTCTCAAGTAGAAGAGTTCAAGTATCTTGGGGTTTTGTTCACAAGTGATAGAAGAATGGAGTGTGAGATTGACAGATGGATTGGTGCAGCATCTGTCTGCACTAGTGCAGGCTCTGTGCCGGTCCAGTGTGGTGAAGAGGGACCTGAGCTGTAAGGCAAAGCTGGCGTTCTACCAATCAGTCTACATTCCTACCTTCACCTACGGCAGTGAACTCTCGGTAGTGACTGAAAGAACAAGATCATGGATGCAGGTGGTTGAAATAAGTTTCCTCCACAGGGCAGCTGGATTATCCCTTAGAGATACGGTGAGGAGTTCAGTTATCCAGGAATGACTCAGAGTAGATATGCTGCTCCTCCACATTGAGAGGATCCAGTTGAGGTGGTTCAGGCATCTGGTAAGGATTATTCTTGGATGCCTCCCTAAGGAGGTGCTTCAGGCATGTCCAACTGGGAGGAGACTGCAGGAATGACCCAGGACATGCTGGAGAGACTAAGTATCTTCATTGGCCTGGGAAAGCCTTGAAATCCTCCTGAAAGAGCTAGTAGAAATGGTTGTTGAAAAAGATGTCTGGTCCTACTTGTTCAAGCTGTTGCTCCCGAGACCCAACTTCGGAACAAGTCAAGTCAACTTTATTTATAGAGCACATTTAAAACAGAACCTGTTATCAAAGTGTTTAACAACAACAACAATCAATGAGTAAATTAAAGAGAAAAATATACAAACATATATATACAATACACTAATAATAATAACTGAAGAATTAATAAAAAGCATTTAAAACATAGGGTCACAGATTAAAAAAACACTAGATCAATTTACACTGTATGAAATGCCTGGAAGAACAAATGTGTTTTTAGCAGGGATTTGAAGTGAGGAAGGGAGGTGGCCTGCCTGATGTTGGGGGGCAGGTTGTTCCAGAGTTTGGGGCCCATGACTGAAAAAGCCCAATGTCCTCTGAGCTTCAGTCTTGTTTTTGTAACAGCCAAAAGCAGCTGATCGTATGATCTCAGGGCCCAAGAGGGAACATAAGGTCCCAGAAGCTCAGAGAGGTAAAGGGGTGCGAGGCCATTTAGGCATTTGAAGGTCAACAGAAGAATTTTAAAAACTATCCTCGTACGAACAGGGAGCCAGTGAAGGGAGGACAGAACTGGTGTAATATGTTCAGACTTACGAGTTCCGGTCAAAAGCCGAGCAGCAGCATTCTGGATGAGCTGAAGACGTGAGATGGAGGCCTGGCTGATCCCTGCATACAGTGCGTTGCAATAGTCCAATCGGGTCATGACAAAGGCGTGGACTAGTTTCTCAAGGTCGGGTCTGGACAACACTGGTTTGAGCTTAGCTACCTGTCTGAGTTGGAAGAAGCTTTTCTGCAGAACAGAGTTGATTTGTTTGTCAAACTTGAAGTCAGAGTCTAAAACTCCATGTGGAAAACTTGGTAAAGAAACTGAAAGTTAAACTGGGTTTCTTTTTCAGAAACAAATCCTGTCTAACCCTGAATGCTAGAAAACGCCTTGTATCTGTGACTTTCCTTCCCTCAATTGATTTTGGTGATATTATTTACATGAACGCTCCTACAAGAACCCTGCAGATGTTGGATGCTGTCTATCATGGTGCACTAAGATTCATAACTGGCTGTGATTATCTTACCCACCACTGCACCCAGTATTCACTGGTTAACTGGACATCATTAACTTCACGCAGACTCTCTCACTGGTACATTTTCATCTTTAAATCATTTCTTGGTCTGCTGCCTTCATACATCTCCTCCTACATGTCTCTGCGTGAGTGCAGCTACGGAGTGCACTCTCAGGACATTATTACCTGCAGTGTTCCCTCAGTGAGGACTGAACTAGGCAAAAGGGCCTTATCCTACTCCGCTCCTGTTTCCTGGAATATCTTACAAAAAGATTTGAAGCTCTCGACCTTGACCTCTCTAAGTGGCTTTAAGAATCTGTTGGACTCCTGGCAGGGACCAATGCAGACATGTTCCTGTTTTTAGTTTTATACATTTGTCTTGGAATCTAGCTGTTTTTTTTTTGTTACCTTTTTCCTTTTAGCCATCCTATTTGTTAAAAAAAACTGTAGTATGAGTTTTTATAACTGCTTATTGTTGTTGCTGTTGTCCATTGTTGTCATCTTTCTTTGTTGAAATCAGGTCTCTCTTGTAAATGAGTCCTCGAGGCTCAATGGGATTTACCTGTATAAATAAAGGTTGATTGATTGATTGAAAACCATCCCGAGATTTTTACCAGACTGCTTCAGATATGGCTGAAGAGAGTTCAGGTTGACAGGATCAGTGGTGGCAGTTGAGCTAGGGCTAAAAACAATGACTTCAGTCTTGTCATTGTTACAACAAGCTGAAAATAAAGGATGAATGGACGACAATAGTTAGACAGTTAAAACTGATCACTTTAAGTTAAAGCAACTGATAACATTCAGCTGAACCTTAGAGGGAAAAAGCCACTGTCAACAAAACAATAGACTACAATGTGAAATACCACCCTCCAGTGAGTTACAGTGTTAAAATTAAATAGTTCTACACTATACTGGCTCTTTTTTTTTATTTCCAAACTGCATTAAAAAAACAGTTTTGTTATTTCTGAACTGAAATATGATCCCCACATTAATACAATATTGTATATGATCCCTACATTAATACAATATTGTATAAATAAATAACATTTAAGAAATCCAATCATTTTTTTCTGTATATGGTCCTGTACAAAAATATTGTAAAACAGGCAGTTAATCCAACAGATTCTACCTACATATTATTTTAAGCTTGTTACGACAACAAAATAACCAGATGTCAACATTATTTCACAAACAACAACTGTGTGTATTTATTTTTTCTTCTACTGCAAATTACTGTTTTTATCTGTGCATAATAATCTTATTAAATCTCCAGAAAAATACTGTTTCCTTCTTGCAAATGCTACATTGCAGCTAAGCCTCTGCTATAGGTTTGTTACTAAAACTATCCATTCAGATGTAACGGAACTAAAATCAATAAATTGAACTGATGCAGCTGTTACCTGCCATTTTTCTTCTCCACACCAATCCTCCTGGAGGAATTTTGATTTGGGGGGGGGGGGGGGGTGTCCTGTCATACTGTAGCAGCCCTACAATTCCATTTGTTTATTTTCACTAACTGACACATTTGTCAACTAAGACAACGATCACACTGCTCAAAATGTACAAACATATTTTGTAAAACACTTAAATGGAGATATATACATGCAGTTAGAGGACATGGAGGTAACTGGAGTTAGGACAGACGACAGAATGAGATGGAGACTGACTTCTTGTGGCAACCCCAAGACCTGTTATAGGTTCATGTTGATGTGAATTCTTCTAGTAGGTAAATGTTTCTCATAATTTTCTTGAATGCTGGGTCCTGAGGGAAGAACAATAGGTGTTTAAAGGTTAGCTCACCTAAAGCAATTTATTTAATAAAGCTAACTTTCTCTGCCAAACAGTGTGTTGAGAACTAAGCTTTTCTTAAAAACTGACATCTGTAATGTCATACCTAGACCCATTTTGTCAATGCTGGACTGGTACAAGTCTATATATGGCCTAAAGATATTGACCTTTTAGCATGTGAAACACCTATGTATTGCATAAACAACCCACCTACACTTTGTATTGAACAAATACACCTACCCGATAGGCTGTTTTATACTGTGCATATAAAGCACTAATGCATATTTTTTAATCAAAGTTGAACAAAACAAATAAAATGATACTATTTGTTTTATTTTTTAAGAACTTTCAATATCCAGTTTGTGCATTTTTAGGTACTACTTAGTATATAGGTTTAAAATAGGTTTAGACAAGAAATGTCAATCACTGACCATGGATTGTGGAATATTCAAAAGTATGCAAAGGCCCAGAACCACACTGTGACTTCCATCCATCCATTATCTTTTACCCGCTTCTTCCATTTTGGGTCATGGGTTTCGCTGGTGCCCATGTCCAGCAATCACTGTGCGAGGGGCGGGGTACACCCTGGACGGGTCGCAAGTCCATCACAGGGACACATAGAGACAAACGAGACAAACAACCATTCACTCTCTCACTCACACCGAGGGACAATTTTAGAGTTACCAATCAGCCTAACATGCATGTTTTTGGTCTCTGGGAGGAAACCGGAGCACCCGGAGAAAACCCACGCATGCACAGAGAGAACATGCAAACTCCACCCAGAAAGGCCCCGGACTGGGATTTGAGCCGGCAACCTTCTCGCTGAAAGGCAACAGCTCTACCAGTTGCCCGACCGTGCTGCCCCACACTGTGACTTTTTACTTCAAAATCAAAAACTGTTTGTAAATAATGATTCACAATAAAATGTTATAGCTTGAAAGACGTCCTTCATGCTTTCTACAGCATTAGGGCCCTATTAACATTTTTGATAATTTATTTCGACATATGAACATTTCGTCCAACAAGCTGGCATATGCCGAAGATGGAATAAAATATCACCTGAAAGCCTCTTTTGGATGTATACATACCTTACTACCAATGAATAGAACAAATTCATGGCCTATGCTTTTTTCATTCAACCTTTATTTATACAGGTTAGTCTCATTGAGCATCGATGACTCATTTACAAGAGAGACCAGTTTTAAACAAAGAACACAGATGAGGTACAGACAACAATAGACAATCATATAAAAAGCATATAAAATGAAAATGTAAATAGAAATGAAATAAAAACGAAACAAAAACAGCTACATGATAAAGTGGTGAAAAATGCTCAAAACAGGAACATGTCAGTGTTGTTTTTGGCCATGAACTTAGCAGTTGTTTAAAATTCCTTTGAGTCGTCAAAGTCAAGAGTTTCAGATCTTTTTGCAAGGTGTTACAGGTTACAAGAGTATGTATGAAGTCAACAGACCAAGAAGTGATTTAAAGATTAAAATGTACCAGTGTGAGAGTCGGTGTCAAGTTAGTGATGACCAATTGACCAATGAATACAGAGTGCAGTGATTCAATACAAAAAAAAAAAAAAAAAAACTTTATTAATCCCAGTGGGAAATTAAAGGTTGTAACTCATTATCCTTGGTTCATTAAGAGATGTTATACAGTAGATGCTGATGGCTGTAGGCAGGAAGGATCTCTTGTAAAGGTACGTCTCACAGTGGATCCGAAGAAAATGGTCACAGATGTCGTCCAATCCGTCCACCCAGACTCGGCTGGCCTCTCAGTTCCTCCGGGCAGCAGGACAGCCAGAATGCTGAGCAGAACTCCTCCCAGAGTGATGGCCACTCCTCCCAGCAGCCTGCCAAGCTCCTCGTTGCTGCGGACAGCCGGCTGCAGGTGTCGGGGGATGATCCTGTTTTTCTGCTATCATGAGCTGTGTTTCCTGCTAGTTCCAGAATCTCATTGGTCAGGCTCTCAAGCACAGCTGACAAGGAGACGGAAATGCATCTACAGCACCTCCTTTTCAACTCATTTGAGATTTGGGACTGTAGCTGAGATACTATTTGAGCTTTTGAGATGTCAATCAGCTGCTTCCAGCTATAAAAAAAAAGAACGCCAAGTTGTCAAGGTCATGCATCATAACAAATGTCCAAAACAAAAAAAAGTTTCAGTAAAAATCTTTCCAACTGCACAGCATCCGATACCAGAGGATGCAATCATCCCAAAAAAATAATGACTAAATAAAAGTGTTTTACATCCAGCAAAAGAGGAATTAAAAGTTTCCAAAAGCAAAATTTCAGAATTAATGTAACAGAGCTACTCCAACATGCAGCCACACTGAGCGGCGCAATTCTAGAACCCACCCACCCCACTGATGGGTACGATTGTTACAGCCAGTTATGAATCTTAACACAGCATGATAGACAGCATCCAGCATCTGCAAGGTGCTTGCAGGAGCAATTATATAGTCAGTGGAGGGAAGGAATGTACTAGATACAAGGTGTTTCCTAGCGTTCTGAGTTTGACAGGATTTATTTCTAAAAAAAGAAACCCAATTTTACTTTTAATTTCTTTACCAAGTTTTTGACATGAGGCTTAAAAGTGAGATGTGAATTGACCGAAATACCCAAGTATTTATAAGAACTGACAAACTCAATAGGAACACCATTTGAAGGTAAAATAGAAGGAAGGACTGCTGGTACCGACTTCCTGTCATACAGATTCATCTGCTAATACAGATTCATGTTCATGCTGCTGTTCGGCATATTGTTTTTGGACTATTAGTGCTTAGAGTACCGTAGTCTTAGTTTAGCTTATGTCTTAGTTCATATCTTAGATCGTATTACCTTATTACTGTTTTTCTTTACAATTTATACTTTTGTTGGATTTAACTGGGACCCTGTGTACACAGTTTCATTCCACTACATGTACCGGATATGATGAGAATGACGTCCTGTGTGGGTGGCCCTGGGGGCTCCGCGGTCGGGGTCCCTCCTGGGGTCTTGGGCTCTGGTCCCCCCTTTTTCGTCTGCCTCTGGTCTTGGGGGTCGGGTCTCTGCTGCTTCACAGTTACTATTAAATGTTCTATTAGAGAAGCCTTATACACTTATGCATGCTCACAACCACACACAAATAGATGCAGGGATGCTTATGTAGGCTTTATATGTAGATATATAGATATGTATATGAATGTATATTCATGTGTATGTATGTATGTATATAGGCGTAGGTATGGGTATATATTTTTATGGAAACTTACTGCAAAGCCATGAATATTTTAAGTTCTTTATACATATGCATTTTGTTGCTGTGTTTTGTCATGTTCTTTGCAGGTGAACAGACAGTGGCCGGGTGTTTTGCCGTGTGCTCTCTTTGTGTATATTTCTTATATTTTGGAGTCTTACTTTGTCTTTTCATTCTTTCTATCCTATTAAAAAATAAAAAAATAAAAACCTACACTAGATAATCACTAGAATAAATATTTCATAATAATGGTGTGGAGAGGATGGCTGTAAGGGGAGAAGGGAGGCCATCTATTAAAAAAATAAAAAAATAAAAAAACATTTTCCTTTCAACATTTTCTCATCTTTACACACAACATAACCAGGGCCGGAGTGAGATCATTTTCAGCCCTGGAGCCCTTCATGCCTCAGACTGGCCCACTTCAGCTCACGACCTATTATTATTAAAATCATGTATTTATAACCTTACATTAGGGGCGATTCTAGAATATGCACGTTTAGGGGCGCTTAGCCCCCAGTGCTGACAATAACTCTTGGCTTGAACAACACAGTGGCCAATGGCATCAGAAGCATTTGTAATATGGGGGGTCTTGGGGTCCTCCACCAGAAATTTTTGAATAAATTAGATGTAATTTCCTGCATTCTGGTGTATTTAAATGAGTTGTTTAACATCTACTGGTAGTTTTACCTACATAAGTAAACACTTTATTCCATATCTATTTTAGAATTAATGGCACAACAAGAAGTAGCCTGACCAACAGTTCTTCTTGTGTGAATAGAACATGTTTCGCTTCTCTCAAGCATTCTAGCCACAGTCTAAGAAACATAGTGTAGCCTAAGTTAACTTTTAGGGGAAAAAATCACTAGCCAATATGAAACAATAACAATAATCTCCTTCTTATGAATGGCCTAGCATAAAACAATATGAACATCCATCATGTTTATTAGTAGCTTTAAATACCTAATTAAACTCCAGTAGTGGGCTAGGTCTACTGTAACGTTACCCAGTTGTAGGGTCAAGAGACAAACATGTAGCATTAAAGGCTTCCACATACTAGGGTGTACTGTGTGTACTCTGTGAGCCGCGTGGACACTATGCACACTCTCTGCAGACGGTTGAGACTTCATACTCAAATGTACACCCTGATGGGCTGCAGCCCAGCTCCGCAGGCAAGGGGCATTTACCTTTGGGACAAATTGAGGTTGTCGATTAGTCATTTGCTAACATGGCTACTGGATTGATTGACAGGTTGCAGCCCAGGAACGGTAGCAGTGATGTTCTGTGGTAAAAAGTTCTAAAAAAAAAAAAAAAACAGGGAGCGCTGGCCCTGCAGCCAATACATCAGACCGACCCACCGGGAAATCTCTAGGCCCTCCCGCAGCCACGCCAGGTCTGATTTTAATTCTCTTGTGACAAATTCTTTCATTTCTCACAATTTCAGTCATGGCGTCAATAGACGAGGAGGAAGAGATCACTTGCCCTCTTGGCAAAAAAAAAAAAACAAACAAACAAGAAAAGGCCATTAAACCAGATCATAGATGAAGAAGAGGAATTTAATACATTGGTGTTTCATACAAAACAGTCTGTCGCCCGGCAGTTTAACGTGTAACACCAAGTGCGCGTATGCTGTCATAAAAATCTATCTTTGCGCTGACGTGGCTTGCGAACGTCCGCTTCGAGTTTGCGTTGAGTCTAATCCGGTACATGCGGACCTCTGTGAAATGAAGTACGCCCGAGTATATGGGAGCCTTAACACAGTATGAATAACATTCAGGACCTGTTTCTATAAGAACATTACCAAATATTTTACATGAACGGTAAGATTGCTCCACCCATGAGGATAGGTAACCCAGGGTGAGCTAACCTCGGACAAACAAAAAAAGATAGCTGTAATGGTGGAGGTAGTGAAGGTCACAATGTTACCTGCGACAAATAATAATAATAATAATAATAATAATAATAATAATAATAAATTCTAAAATAATTTAAAAGTTACAGAAGTGGATGAATTTATTCGGCCGAGTGACTCAGGGCAAGACCTCGCAGTGAAATTCAGTATGTAAGAGTGTAAATTTTACATTACATAACCTTTTAAACACTTTGTACAAAATCAGTTTAGTTTTGACAAAGATTAAACTTAGGCAACCAGAAGTTACAACATATATCTACATATAAAACACACAAAACAAAGCACAACTAGCCTTAAGCATTAACCTTTAATGTAACCATTAAGCATGCAATGTAATTATGATAGTAAAGTTGAGGATTTACCTGCACTTACCTTCAAACAGATGAAAATGTGGTACTTACTGTTTATGTTGTATTCAGCTGCTCATGGGGTCAGCCGCCAGTATTTATTCATGTTTTTACATTTTTCCAAAGTCTGTTTAGTTTTTGAAATGGAATAAACTGTATTCCACTCTATAAGTGATCAGGGTAACACTTGTATGAAAAATGACGTACCCCGCTGACGTTTATCCATTTTTTTTTTCTGGTGATTTTTCCCGGTGCAGCACCTGCAGGTACAGAGTGTTTACCTTCATGACAAATTAGGGTTGCCAGTTGGTCAGTTGCTGACACGCCTACTGGATTGATTGACAGAAGGTATTGAAGATCGGACAAAAAAAGAGAGCTGCAGCCAGCTGTGGTGATGGGGCAGCTCAGGATCAGCGGTAGCGATGCTCTGTGTTCTTATGTTGTTGATAAAAAGTTCTAAAAAAAAAAACAGGTATCGCTGGCCCTACGCCCTGCATCAGACCGGCCAACCAGGTAATTTTCTGGTCCACCAGATTAGCCACTCCAGGCCTGAAAACAAATACGCTGTGTAAAAGGCAGCACCAAGCCTATTCAGACAATTGGTTTAAAAATAATACTGAAATTAGAGTGATCTTCCATCCATCCATCCATTATCTTTACCCGTTTATTCCATTTTGGGTCACGGGGGTCGCTGGTGCCCATGTCCAGCAATCACTGTGCGAGGGCGGGGTACACCCTGGATGGGTCGCAAGTCCATCACAAGGCCTAGAGTGATCTTATTGCAGACATTTTTATTATTGGGTTGTTGTAGTGTCTATTTCACTGAAACTAAATTTATGTGCAATTAGGTACGAGTTATTCTTGTAAACAACAAAGTCCATGCTCAATAATCCAGGCATACAATCCAACATTTTTCAGTCAGGTCATCTGGACAATTTCTTTTTTTGTGCTGAAACGTTTGGCCTTCGATCTGGAAGGCTTCATCAGTCAAGGAAACACACAACAAAACTGATTCTTCCCCCAACAGCTTACTCCAAACTGGTTTGTTTCACTTTGGAGTAAGCTGTTGGGGGAAGAATCAGTTTTGTTGTGTGTTTCCTTGACTGATGAAGCCTTCCGGATTGAAGGCGAAACGTTTCAGTACAAAAAAAGAAACTGTCCATATGACCTGACTGAAAAATGTTGGAGGTATTGTTGTGTTTTTCATCAATAATCATGCAATAAAAAGCTCAAACTTTAACTTTTTTTTTGTATTGTCATGGGAAGTAATGTGAAATTATTTAGTGTTATGTAAATGTAAAATTTTAATTTCCAGTAAAGCAGCAATATTATAAAATTTGCATAAGCTTTCCTTAACCATTTAAATAATATCACAGCACATTCTTTGAGCTGAAAGTTCAGTATAGCCAGTGAAAAAAACTTAAGCTAGATCTTCTTGTCTGAAGCCTGAAGGTTATAAATAGTGACTCAGATAAACGTGACAATCTCAGAAATATAAAAATTGACAAAATATAGGTTCACTTATCAAACTATCAAAAATGCCCTTCAGGAGACAGTTCTGTCTGCTACATGTCGGTCAACAGCAGGCAAGGAGTTCCTAGCTGCATTAAAATACACCTTATATTTAAATTTACCCCATGTGCTGCTACACCACATATGTCAAACTCAAGGCCCGGGGGCCAAATGTGACCCTCGTTGACATCTTATCTGGCCCCTAAGATGATATGTTCAACGTAAAACTGTTTTATCACTGGCATTTTTTTCACTAATCTTTGATTACGATATCGAAAGTGCAGCAGGGAACGTCAAATGAGACCAATCACACTCTTGTTGAAGAACCTGCAACCAAGAAAAGATGTTGGGTATCTGATTTGTGTTGATGTAGATTCTGAAATTAGCCCTTAGTTTGAAAAAAGGTTTAATTTCGGCCCCCTTTTGTAAGTGAGTTTGACACCCCTGTGCTACACACTCAATATTTCAACAAAGTTCTTAGCTTTGGGTTTTTTTTTTTTATGTCATGCATATACAGTATGAACACAGTTCATTTGTGACTAATGATAAATCAAGCATTTTCTACAGTAAGCTGTACAAAGCTGTTTGACATGTGTTGAATCCTTGTTTTTTATGCCTATAAATCAGCCAAAGAAGAAGACCCAGTGGTCATGTCTGATATGTCTCCCAGTACACACCATTACTAGAGGGATTAACAGGATTGTGGTTTAGCACACACACACTCAAGGCAATGTGAGACAAGAGGCTCTGGCAACAGAAGACAAGACTCCTGCCAGTTAGACGCTCTGAAATGAAAGAGGAAAATGAGGACATGAGAATAAAAAGAGGAGAGGAAATTTGGAAGAACAATGCTGAGACTAGTCGGGTGACAAATGCCAAAAGCTGGAGTCAAAGTCACCACATCTTGAGTACATGGGATGTTTTATCTTGCTGTACCACAGAGCACCCGAGTGTGTCTAATATGCTTTGGTTTCAGTGCATTTGGAGACCAAATCAAAGTGTGTAGATTCTGGCTGCTCACTTTAGAGGACAGCAGAGGAGTGTGCATGTATGTGTATGTGTGGGTGTGTGTACATACAGTGTGGAGCATGTGCAGGGCTCAGAGATCTAGTTATGACTGGCATACTTCGCTGCAGTTCTTTTTTATTAATATATATACAAAAAAAAAAAAAAAAAAACAATTAGTTCACTCTACTCTTCCACTTGGGCAGTTCATCTTTATTCCAAACTCGGGCCCTCTACCAGAAGCCTGGGAACATCAGGGTTCTGTTTTTCTTGGGGGTCCTCCCCCTAGAAATCTTTTGAATAAAGTAGATATAATTTCTTTCATTTTGGTGTATTTTAGCAGGTTTTTAAACATCTACATTTACCTACATTTATAAACACTCCACTTCAAACATCATCAAGCATCCTAATCCCCTCCCCCTTAATTCACGGTTCCAAGCCCAATACTGTTCCTGCTCGTTGTGGTTCGTCTCCACATGTGAAACCTCCAGCATGTGGCTGCCTGTGAGCTCCTGCCCACGGAAGACTGTCTGGTTAGCTTGGCAGTCACCACACCACTTTTTTAGGGGCAGAGCTTTTATTAAGGGTTGGCAGCAGAAATGCTACTTGAAAAGGCAGATCGTATGCTCGTAAGTGTCTGTTGTGTTTAATATTAGTTTTTATATAATTATTTTCAGTTTACATATCCAACATAAGTTTTATTTGTTCAAGACAGTCAAATGCACCCTATCAAAATAAGAGCGTTCCCGTTTCCTGTTCTGACAGGATCCGGCTCAAATTAAGCACTGGCTCTACTACATCTCTACAAAGCTCATTTGTACAAATCCTTTTATAGAGACCTTTCAGTGCTTTAGATCACATTCATACACCGATGGGACACATTGGAGGCAATGAGGGGTTCAGTGTTATTCCTAGGCATATTTCAACATGTGACTGCTGGTGGAATCAAACCCAAAATTCTCCCATTAGAGGACGACCACTCTAACCACTCAGCCACAGCTGCCCTAATATAATCAAAATTTACCAACACACATGGCAAAACTTGAAACAAAATGAATGTAGCATGAAGTTATTATGAAGTACAAAGCAATACAGAAACTGCCACAGAGTTCAAGGAAAATGATCCAAACCTATATAGTGGATATTATTTTCCAGTAATGAATAGACTCTTGTTACAATTTTTGCTTTCATTATAAAAACCGTAAACTAATTAGCTTCACAGTCTAATCAGTTCAGTATTGTTACACATTCCATATGTCATACAGTCTCTCAAACTATTGAATAATACAATCTTGTTTCTCTGATTTTAATATTGATAGTCACAAAACTACTTTGTCCAAGAGAGAGTGTGCACGTTGCAATAGTGTTTTAACACCACAGCATAAAAACCTACTGCTAATTGGTTCTCTAAGGGCCTATTTTGACAGACCTCAACATTAGAGTAATACAGCAGTGATGGTAGAAGACAAAGGAAAGTCAGAGACAACATGAAAGAAGGAATAGAAGCAAAATCAGCAGGTGTTGAAAAAAAGACAACTTCCGAAACAGACAATCTATTCAAAAGTGCATTGTAGATCACAGCTCACCCCCAACCACCACTACCAATACCAAAAAATGCCAAATGCAGGGCAGAATTCAGAGTAGGTGTATGGGCTTTGAGGCATGTGGAAATTTTCTATAACATACAATACCAACTTTATTTATAAAGCTCTTAAAACAACCTTAGGGCCAAATTGCTGTACAGTTACAGTCAATAAACCCAATAGCAGTCACAATACATAATACAAACATGAATGAAAGCAAACCAAGAACAGCCAAAAACAAAAATCCTAAAATGTACCGACAGCTAATGCAGCAAGGCTAAAACAGAGGAATCACGGTCATGCATTTTTTGCCAGTTAAAATACATGCAGCAGCATTTTGGAGCCTCGGGAAGTAAGCAACAGAAAAAGGACTGACCCCTATATAAAGTGCATTACAGTATTCCAGTTGACTGGTGATGAAGGTGTAGATTGCTGTCTCAAAGTGCTTTCTAGTAAGAATTGGCTTGACTTAAATAAGTTGCCTTAACAAAAAAAAGCTTGATGTAACGACTGCCCTTATTTGATTATCAAATTTAAGATCATTATCCACTTTGACACACAAGTTTGTGATCACTGGCTTAGTATATTGAGCCAATGAATGCAGATCTACATGGGGGTGTCAGTGGATGTTCCAAAAAACATAATTTCAGTCTTCTTCCCATTCAAATGAAAGGTTTATTGCCATACAGGTCATTAAGTCTTCGAGACATTTCAGTAGTGGTTAGGAGGGAAAATGAATTACTTTTCTTTAGTGGGATATACCCCTCCCTGGGCTGCCGCCTTACCATGGTGGAGGGGTTTGAGTGTCCTAATGATCCTAGGAACTATGCTGTCAGGGGCTTCACGCCCCTAGGGTTACCCAAGGCAGACAGGTCCTAGGTGAGGTACCAGACAAAGTGCAGCCCAAACTCCCCTATGATGAGAAAAAGAAATGGACTTGATGTTCCCTCGCCCAGATGTGGGTCACCAGGGCCCCACTCTGGAGCCAGGCCTGGAGATGGGGCACGCAGGTGAGCACCTGGTGGCCGTGCTTTTACCCATGGAGCTCGGCTGGGCACAGCCCGCAGAGAAAACGTGGGTCCCCTTTCCCATGAACTCACCACCTGTGGGAGGAGCCAAAGGGGTCGGTTACAATGTGGGATGGGTGGTGGCCGAGGGTGGGGACCTTGTCGGTCTGATCCTTGGCTACAGAAGCTGGCTATTGGGACATGGATTGTCACCTCACTGGTGGGGAAGGAGCCTGAGCTGGTGTGTGAGGTTGAGAGGTTCCAGCTAGAAATAGCCGGACTCACCTCTACGCATGGCTCTGGAACCAGTTTCCTTGAGAGAGGTTGGACGCTATTCCACTCTGGAGTTGCCCCTGCTGAGAGGCGTCGAGCAGGAGTGGGCATACTTATTGCCCTCCATCTTGGTGCCTGTGTGTTGGGGTTCACCCCAGTGAATGAGAGGGTGGCCTCCCTCCGCTTACGTGTGGGGGGATGGGTCCTGACTGTCGTTTGTGCTTATGCACCAAACGGTAGTTCAGATTATCCACCCTTTTTTGAGTCCTTGGAGGGGGTATTGGAAAGTGCACCTCCTGGGGACTCCCTTGTTCTGCTGGGGGACTTCAATGCTCATGTGGACAATGACAGTGAGACCTGGAGGTGTGTGGTTGGGAGGAGCGGCCCCCCGATCTGAACCCATGTTGTGTTCTGTTGTTGGACTTCGGTGCTCGTCATGGATTGTCCATAATGAACACCATGTTCAAGCATAAATGTGTCCGTATGTGCTCTTGGCACCAGGACACCCTAGGCCATGGTTCGATGATTGACTTTGTCATCTTCTCATCTGATCTGCGGCCACATGTCTTGGACACTTGGGTGAAGAGAGGGGCAGAGCTGTCCACTGATCACTACCTGGTAGTGAGTTGGCGCCGATGGTGGGGGAGGATGCCAGACCTGACAGGCCCAAATGTATTGTGAGGGTTTGCTGGGAACATCTGGCAGAGTCTCCAGTGAGACGAAGCTTTAACTCCCACCTCTGGGAGAACTTCGAACATGTTCAGGGGGAGGTGGGGGACATTGAGTCTGAGTGGGCCATGTTCCATGCCTCTATTGTCAAGGCGGCTTACAAGAGCTGTGGCCGCAAGGTTGTCAGTGCCTGTCATGGTGGCAACACTCGAACCCGATAGTGGACACCGGCGGTGAGGGATGCTGTCAGGCTGAAGAAAGAGTCCTATTGGGCCTTTTTGGCCTGTGGGACCCTGGAAGCAGCTGATGGGTACCGGCAGTCCAAGCAACATGTGGCTCGGGTGGTCGCTGAGGCAAAAACACGGGCATGGGAGGAGTTTGGAGAGGCCATGGAGAATGACTTCCGTACGGCTTCGAGGCAATTCTGGTCCACCATTTAGCGTCTCAGGTGGGGAAAGCGGTACACCACCAACACTGTTTATAATAGGGGTGGTGTGCTGCTGACCTCAACTCAGGATGTCGTGGGTCGGTGGGCAGAATTCTTTGAAGACCTCCTCAATCCCACCGGCATGTCTTCCACTGAGGAAGCGGAGCCTGGGGACTCTGGGTCAGGCCCTCCAATCTCTGGTGCTGAGGTCACTGAGGTGGTTAAAAAGCTCCTCGGTGGCAGGGCCCCAGGGGCGGATGAGATTCATCTGGCGTTCCTTAAGGCTCTGGATGTTGTAGGGTTGTGTTGGCTTAGGCGACTTTGCAATATTGCATGGACATCGGGGGAAGTTCCCCTGGATTGGCAGACCAGGGTGGTGGTCCCTCTATTCAAAAAGGGGACCGTAAAGTGTGTTCCAACTACAGGGGATCACGCTCTTAAGCCTCCCTGGTAAGGTCTATTCAGGGTTCTGGAGAGGATAGTCAAACCTCGGATTCAGGAGAAGCAGTGCAGTTTTTGTACTGGTCGTGGAACACTGGACCAGCTTTACACTCTCACAGGGTCCTAGAGGGTGCATGGGAGTTTGCCCAACCGTTCTACATGTTCTTTGTGGACTTGGAGAAGGCGTTCGACCGCGTCTCTCGGGGATCCCTGTGGGGGATACTCTGGGAGTATGGGGTATTGGGCCCTTTGATATGGGCTGTTAGGTCCCTGCATGACCAGTGTCAGAGCCTGGTCTGCATCGCCGGCAGTAAGTCGGGCTTGTTCCCGGTGAGAGTTGGACTCCGCCAAGGCTGCTCTTTGTCACCGATTCTGTTTATAACTTTTATAGACAGAATTTCTAGGCGCAGCCAAGGTGTTGAGAGGATCCGTTTTGGTGGCCTTAGGATTGCGTCTCTGCTTTTTGAAGATGATGTGGTCTTATTGGCTTCATCAGATCGTGATCTACAGCTTTCGCTGGAGCAGTTCGCAGCCGAATGCGACGCAGCCGGGATGAAGATCAGTTCCTCCAAATTTGAGGCCATGGTCTTGAGCCAGAAAAGGGTAGAGTGCCCTCTCTGGGTCAGGGAGGAGGTCCTACCCCAAGTGGAGGAGTTCAAGTATCTTGGGGTTTTGTTCACGAATGAGGGAAAAATGGAGTGTGAGATCGATAGGCGGATAGGTGCAGCGTCTGCAGTGAAGCAGGCGCTGTACAGGTCTGTCATGGTGAAGAGAGAGCTGAGTCAAAAGGTGAAGCTCTCTATTTACCGATCGATCTACGTTCCTACCCTCATCTATGGACACGAGCTTTGGGTTGTAACCGAAAGAATGAGATCTTGGATACAAGCGGCCGAAATGAGTTTTCTCCGCAGGGTGTCTGGGCTCTCCCTTAGAGATAGGGTGAGAAGCTTGATCATCCGGGAGAGACTCAGAGTAGAGCCGCTGCTTCTCCATGTCGAGAGGAGCCAGTTGAGGTGGCTTGGGCATCTAGGATGCCTCCTGATCGCCTCCCTGGTGAGGTGTTCTGGACACGTCCCACCGGAAGGAGGCCCAGAGGAAGACCCAGGACACGCTGGAGGGACTATGTTTCTCGGCTGGCCTGGGAACGTCTCGGGATTCCCCCGGAAGAGCTGGCCCAAGTGGCAGGGGAGAGGGAAGTCTGGGCCTCCCTATTTAGGCTGCTACCCCCGCGACCCGACCCCGGATAAGCAGAAGAAAATGGATGGATGGATGGATATCTGTACTTTCTACTACACTACATTTCTATAATGTGTTGCATTACAAGTTACATTTATGTTGCGGCTTTTTGATTTGTTTGTTACTTTGAAAGTAACCAATGGTGAGAGGGGAGCTGGTCCACTGAATCACTGCAATGTGGGCAGGTAACATTAGGCCTGCCTTCAAGAAGAGCTGGGCCAATTACATATATTCTAGTATATATGTCACTGATATGGGTGCACCTGCAGTACCGCTAACACACCCAAAATGTATTCCACCGCAAGAGAGTCAGTCAGAAGATACACGTCACCCATGGCCTTATTGAAAGACTGCTCAGTACAACAGGACAGCTTCTCTCTCCCAAAAGAGCCAGATTGAACTCAAAAATATTTGAAAACAACTTATTCTGAACTTGAACAAGAAATTCTTGCTGCAATATTAAAATGTTTCAGTTCATTGGATGTTAGGAGACGAGATGTCTCCAAATGTCTCGGCACCCAGGTCCAAGTTTTAAAAACGGTGTCAGGAAATTAAATTATTGTTCAATATTGACCCATTACAAGGCTGAATAGACAGCATTTTAACTGGAGCTGAAATGATCAGTGCCTGTTCCTTTGGTAGTTGTGTCTAATGCTCCTTTTTTCAGGCAGACAACTTTTACTTAAATGTTTTTACTGCAGTTAAAATGACACATTGGTTTTGCTTTGTGTTAAATACAAACTTTCAAAGGTATAATCATTCCTCTTTCTTATTTTGATTAATGACATTTAACTCTGCAGGTCATCCCTGAAATTCTGACACACAGAATCACAAGTCCAAGTGTGAACTGTGTCACAGAGTAAACACAATAAAAACATGTATTATCTGCAGCATTGTTCATTAAAATGACTCAACACTATTAATGTATTACATAAAATATACATACAGTACGTACACTTAATTATATGTAGACCATTGCATTATGTAATACATTCAGGAAGTACTTTTACTTTTAATACTTTAAGTATTTTAAAGCAAGTACCTATTTACTTTTACTTAAGTAAAAATGTCAATATGGTACTTCTACTTTTACTAGAGTACATTTTTGTCTGTTTATTTGTACTTTTACTTAAGTACAGTGTTTGAGTACTTTCTCCACCTCTGCTATACATAAATAAATATATACATATATACATATAAACACATACACACACACACACACACACACACACACACACACACACACACACACACAC
>NC_056498.1:72750848-72752865 GCF_014905685.2 Nematolebias whitei | reverse complement strand
ATATATATATATATATATATATATATATATATATGATCATAAACATGAAAATATTAGAAAGTGTAACATGATGATAGGAAACAGTTTGAAAGGAGTTGAATGTATAGTTGCAAAAATCAAATAAACTTTTAACCTTCCTGTGGCTTGGTGACAAAGTGGGTCTTAATTGACTTTAAGAGCCAATCAAAAGCAACTTGGAAGATTTAAAAAAGCACCATCTGACCTGAATGCAAACAGGTAATTATTTGTCCATGTCTGCATCTCCAGAAGTGCTAGCTGAATATTCATGATCTCTATGTTTTTACAGTTGTTGATTAGTGCATCTGCATGCAATGTATTTGTATGCATGGTGAGTGTCTGCATGTTTTCATCTGTGTGTGTGCGTGTGTGTGGGTAGGTGGCTTGATATCCCTGTAAATCCACAGTGGGAGTTGAAGTCACGACTCAAGCAGCTGCTGTCAAATTACTCTGGAAAATCACAAAATCAAGCATTTGTATAACGCCTTTGCATCCATGCCAGACAAGTCTTTTGTGAATGTGTGTTTGTATGAATGGAATCTCACCTGTGAAGGGAATGCCAACGTTTGCTCACTTGCTGGCAAGGCCGACAAATTTTTAATCCTAAAATGTTAAATTATTGGCTGATTTTACACTAAAAATATCATTACATTTTTTAATTTGGCAATTATTGAAAAAAGAGTCAGGTTGGAATATGTCTTTTCCAAAGGTTTGCAATATTTTGCAAAATTTCAATAAACACAAATATGTGTAATTTATCATTTATTAATAATTTTGTGTGTAAATTCCCTTAGATTAAAAAAATAAAAAAAAAACTTCAGTCAAGAAGTTATAATTCAGTCACACTACATGCTATATTGTATGGCTTGTTCTGATCAACTGTTGGCATTTTAAAGAAAGATGTATAAAAGCACATTTTACAGCAGTGGTGTTGTGGGACAGGGGATAGTACATCAGTGTAAAAAATGTGTGCATCCCTTGTTCTTACTGATGGCAAAGGTTATATAAACAATAAAGTTGTTTGCCATTTTAAAATATTAGATAATGATAAGGAGTCTTTGATAGAAGAGCTGCTGCTTTTTAATGGAACCTTCATGTTTTAATAGAAGGAAACATCCATCCATCCATTTTTACAAAAAGCAAATCTAGAAAAGAAATATACACTTCCAAATGTGTGTTAATAAAATAATCCAATGAGGGTAGATATGAGGATACAATGACAAAGACAAACAAAAAAATGAACTGCAATATTAGACGGGCACGCCAAGGTCTTTGGCTGTCGTCAGAAAAAGGAGTGCAAGCACTTTACTGATCCAGGTTCCTAGAGAGGTCAGGAACTCTGACGTCTGCGCAGAGCTTATCTTCTCCTGTTCAAAAGAATTTCTGTTGAACATAAACATTGTACAACTTACTAAAACAACAAAGAGAAAATAAAGTTTGTTAAACCATTTGCCTAATGTACATATATACAGTCTTGACTGTCTATTGACAGTCTTGTCAAACTGGTTGAAAACAACAAAGTCCATGCTCAATATTCCAGGTATAAAATCCATCATTTTTCAGTCATGTCATCTGGATAGCTTGATAAGACTGTCAACAAGGAAGAGGGCTGGCAATGGAGGAGGGGCGTACTAAAGAGACCATCTTATCACAAGCAAAACTGGTTTGTTCCACTTTGGAGTAAGCTGTTGGGGGAAGAATCAGTTTTGTTGTGTGTTTCCTTGACTGATGAAGCCTTCTGGATCGAAGGCGAAACGTTTCAGCACAAAAATGAAACTGTCCAGATGACCTGACTGAAAAATGTTGGATTAATCTTTTATATTTCAAAAATTTCATAAAATAACAGATTTTATCTTTGCATAAATCAAGTTATTTTTAATAACTCAAGAAGTAAATATATATATATATATATATATATGTGTGTGTAAACACTTATCCAAGGCAATACCAATCACAACAAAATTAAGTTTTACATAGAACGGGGGGGGGGGGGGGGGGG
>NC_056498.1:72731556-72750748 GCF_014905685.2 Nematolebias whitei | reverse complement strand
GGGGGTTATTGTGGTCAGGGTGTTGTGTGCCTCAGTGACCCTAAGAGCTTCACCAGCAAGAGCTTTGTCTTCAGGTGGGACACCAAAGCTGGACAGGTCTTAGGGTAGAGCCCTGACAAAGCACAATACATTTCTTCGTAGTTGGACACAGCTAACAGTAACCACCCAATCCCATGAATAAAATACTTTTTAACTACAACAAACGTGCTGGAGCATGTGTACACATTATGCCCCTTGATATTTCTACTTGCCCCCTCATATATGCATGCCTAGAACTGGTCACAATTTGTTACAGAAGCTTGAACATACCGTAATACTGGGATTTCAGGAAAGCCTCTAAAATGGGTTAAATATTATTTTGACAGATTTCTGGGAATCTGTGTTTGTGTTCTGTTATTTCCTTACATTTTTGTGTTCCTGCATTCCTCAGTGTTTCTGCCTTGCTGTCAGCTCCTGCACCACCTGTGTCTATTTCTATTCACCCCAGGTGTTCATCACATTGTCATTAGTCTCAATTTAAATTCAGCATCTCTGTGTTTCTTCCTGGTCCATGTATTGTGCTTCCCACAGCCTGTCATGTTGTTTCTCAGTATCTCTCTCCATTCACATATTTTGCTGCCCTGTCAGATTTTCTTTTGAATTTTTGTTTAATAAATAGATATTATTTATTTTACCTTTGAGTCTACCATGTCTGCCTGTACTTGGGTTCTACACGTCAGATTCCAGTTTATTCATGTTAATAAGCAATCTTCTTTAAACACCAGAGTTAATCATGGAGTTTTACAAGATTTAGTTTTTGCTTCAATACTCTTTACTTTATATTTATTTCCACTGGGTAAGGTAATTAAATAACTGGATATATTTATGTTGTTAATGATACAAATGTATTTATTTGTGAAGCTTGATGAATCCAGTCAGTTAATTAGATTACAAGCTAGATTAATAAATGTATAAAAAATGGTGTAGTGAAGGTTACGAGTTACAAATTATCATGTTTTAATAATTAAAAGAAGACAAACAGCAAACTGGACTCTAACAAGTTGATAATCTGCAGTAAACAGCCCCCAAAAGCCCCATCTGTATACAATCTTTTAGGTTTAGGTTTATAAAACCTACTGTCATGAAAACTGAAAGAAAAACATACCAAGGGATACATTTTCTTCCCTTCCTCCTTTGTACTTCTCACTCTCTAGGGCCTGTCCTTCTATTCAATATCTCTCATTGCTGGTTCTGCTTTGACCTGAGAGTTTATGGTCTCCTCCCATGCAGAAAGAGGCACCACTGGATGGGGGTGGGGTGGTGGTGGTGTGTGTGTGTGTGTGTGTGTGTGGGTGGGTGGGGGTGGGGGGGTTGATTATCACATGACCAGCCAGCACCTGTTGATCCATGAAAGTTTAAAACTATGTTCAGATTCAGTGTGTGTCAGGAGAGTTGAACCCTGAGTTCATATTCCCATATTCATTCTCAGCAGGTAGGCTTGGGGTCAGACCTTGGCTGATGACATCATCATGGGAAGGATTGCCTTTGCTGACATTTCCAGATGAAGTGTGTGTCCTAAAAAATGTGATACCCTATAGTTTAAGGAGGACCTCTCATCACATCACGGGCAAGTTTAAACCTCTAAGTTATCTCAACAAATACCGTGGTGATATATTTTATCAGATAATGTCATTTGAAACTAAAACTGGAAATGATACAAGGATCAACTTCTTTTGTCTGCAAAATATCACTAAACTTAAAAACATATTGTCCAAAAATGATGTGGTAAATTTGTCCATGCATTTATCACTTCTAGGCTGGACTATTTTATTTCTTTATTATCTGGGTGTCCAGAAACGTTTTTAAAATGTTTTTAGTTGATCCAAAATGTTGTTTCTGGAATTCTGATAAGAGGAAATGGAAAATGGAAAAGGAAACTTGCAGTCATTTATGACCACGACCCATCTTTTAATTCATATATTGAACTGATCTCTTAGGTGCATTGTTTTTCATTTGCACATCATAAAGACCAGGACCACATCGTCCCAACATGATGCAGAAAAAAAACAAACAAACTCATGCCTAAATTTGTAACATGTAGACTTGAAGATAACAGTACGATTTGTGTAACGACATCCAAATAAATTAGTCTTTCATTTCATCCAGCATACTGCTTCTCAAATTCTTTGAATTATTTAGCAAGTAAAATAAACATGCTTACTGTTCTGCTTCTCTTCACTAACCTTCTGTAAAAATAATAATTATCTTAAAAATCTTCATTACATACATCTTCAGTGAGCTAGCTCCATCTTAAATGAAAGAGAGTTGTTTATTATTTTAGTTTTGCTTATTATCTGAAAAGCATTAAATGAATGAATAATGTGTATCAACTGTTGCCTTAAATGCTATAACTGTTTAAACAAAACTGTCATGCCTAACTTGGCTGAGAAAAGGCAGAAAAGCAGTTGACTGCCAACTGAAGGGTTCCTAGTTTTATCCCAGCTCCCCACCATGTCATGCCCCACATCAACCTTAAAACAAGAAAAGTGAGTTGAGAGTTTATCTTATTAGGACCTTCCTGGTTAAGGGAAAATGACTTTTGTGAGTTCTAACATTTGTGTTTGGGATAAGTTTCATTTACTGCTACACCCAATTTTAGCTCAATATTTGAAAAAAAACTGATGCTCATATACAGCAATCACTATGTGTGAGGTGGGGAACACAGGTCTCCAGTCCATCACAGGGACACATAGAGACAAACAAGACAAACAAACATTCACATGCTCAGTTACACATATAGGCAATTTAGAGTTACCAAATAGTGAGTGTATGTATATATATATATATATATATATATATATATATATATATATATATATATATATATATATATATATATATATATATAACTTATTCATCATATAACTAACTCCTAGTGTTAACACTGAAGCATTTAAATTGAAGGTACATTGAGATGGTGAAATGCTATTGCTATATTGTGTGCCAAGATGCAATATTAGGACCTTTAATATTAGGAATATTTGAGTGCTCAAATAATGAGCTTGATTCTATTTATATTATGAACTTATATTACTATAGTAATGATGATAAAACATGTACATGTATTGGTTATATTTATGATGGTTTTTGATATTGATAAAACCCAGGGTTATTGATTATTAGGTCTGTTTCACACAGGCTAGGTTTCTATCTATTGCTGAGGATGTTGAGCTAACCCTAATTTTGAACCAGGAGATCGGTTGAAACCCCATAACTCCTTCCAGTCCGGTAGGAGTATAGGTGTAGAGGCAGGGCAGCCGGCTCGGGAACAAAAAGTCCCAGGTTCGATCCCCGGTCACTGCATACATTGGGGTGTCTCTAGGCAGCACACCTTATACCCAAAATGCTCCCCGGGTTCTTTCAATAGCTGCCCACTGCACCACCTGGTGGTGGACGGGTTAAATGCAGAGACTAATTTCACCATTGTGTGGAAACATACAGTGATGACAATGTGATTACATTATTATTATTATTTTGGAGTTATAGACCACCCCACCCCAAATAAAACTCCACCAGCCGTCACTGCTCTGGCCACGGCCAGAGTGGGACTCATTTTCAGCCCTGGAGTTTCAGCCTCAGAGTAGCCCACTTTAGATCATGACACATTATTATAAAATTCATGTAATTTTAAGCTAACATCAGGGGCAATTCGATAATCTGCCCTTGAGGGGCATTTTTAGCCCCCAGCACTGACAATGGCTGTTGGCTTGAACAATGTGGTGACCATTGGCGTCATAAGCTTTTTTTAATGGGGGGTGCTCACACTGGTGGGGGGGTCTGGGGGTTATCCCCGAGAACATTTTTAATAAAGTACATGCCATTTCCTGCATTCTGGTGTATTTTAACGGGCTGCTTAACATTTAGTTTTGCCTACATAAGTAACACTTGATTCAATAACTAGTATACTGTAGAGTTAATGACACAACAAGAAGTAGCCTGACCAACAAATTGAATAGAGCATGCTCCACTTCACGTATGCATTTTAGCCAGTTGTAGGGTCAAGAGACAAACATGTAGCGTTAACACATTATGAACAAAATTCAAGAATTGTTTCTATAAGAACATTATCAAATATTTTACATGAACGGTAAGATTGCTTCGCCCACGAGGAAATGTAACACAGGTTGAGGTTACCTTGGACAAACTAACAAACAATATAGCTGTAATGGTGGAGGTAGTGAAGCTCATACTGGTATCTGAAGCATTTAGGGAGGCATTTATGCCTTATCAGCCAAAATTAAAAATGAATGCAAAAAAGACAGACCCCCCCCCCCCCCAATAAATTCTAAGCTACTAATAATTTGAAATAGTTAATGCAATAGATGTTTTCATGCCACAGAGCGACACAGGGTAAGAACTCACAGTGAATTTTAATATGTAAGAGTGTAAGTTTTACACACATTATCTATTAAACACTGCACAACATAAGTTAAGTTTTAACAAAGACTAACCTTGTGCAACCAGGTTACCACATATATCTACATATAAAACACAGAAAACAAAGCACAACTAACTTTAAGCACCTCTCTCAACCATCTGGAGAAGAAAAACACCTATGAGAGAATGTTATTCATTGCCTACAGCTCAGCATTCTAAAACCATAATCTTCTCCAAGCTGGTTTCCAAGCTCACCACACTGGGCCTGGTGAAGTCCATCTGCTGCTGGATATTGAACTTCCTCACCAACAGACCACAAGCAGTGAAAATCGGCAGTCACCTCTCCTCCATACTAGTCCTCAGCACCGGTACACCTCAAGGCTGTGTCCTCAGTCCACTCTTGTACTCAATATTTACACAAGTGTACCCCCAAGCATAGCTCTAACGTCATCCTCAAATATGCTGATGACACCACCATCTTGGGCCTCATAACCAACAACAATGAGAGTGCCATCAGAGATGAGGTGAAATCACTCACCAGCTGATGTCAGGAAAATTACTTAGATAATTTTACTAATTGACTTTTTTTATGTATGTCAGAGAGAGTCAGAGTCAGATATACTTTATTGTCATTCGCACCTCATGTGGTACATGTGATGGAGCGAAATTATGTACACAGGGTCCCAGTTACATCCAACAATAAAATGTAAAAGAAAAACAATGATAACATCTAAGATATGAACTAAGAAAAACATCAATTAAATAAACACTAAGCACTAATAGCATAAAAAACATTACGTCGACCATCAGCACAAACATGAACATGAGTCTGTGTAAGCAGATGAGCACGCCTGAACACATCAACATTGAAAAAGATCAGCAGCAACATGAAACAGATCAGCAGCAACATTGAAACTGATCAGCAACAACATGATGTGATTTTTTCACAGTGATTATTCTGGTTAGAGATTCATGAGTCTAACAGCCTCCAGGTAGAAGCTGTTCCTCAGTCTAGTGGTTCTACACTTAATGCTCCTCAACCTTCTTCCTGAGGGGAGTGGGGCAAAAAGTTTGTGTGCTGGGTGAGTGGGGTCCTTTGTAATGCAGGTGGCTCTCTTCCTGCATCTGGAGATGTAGATGTCTGTGATGGTGGAGAGACTGACTCCAACAGTCTTCTGTGCAGCCTTCACCACTCTCTGCAAGGCTTTTCTTTCTGCAGCTATACAGCCTCCATGCCACACGTTGATACTGGAGCACACCTGTAGAAGGAGGTGAGGACTGAGCTTCCCAGACCAGCTCATCTCAGCCGTCTGAGTAAGTAGAGTCTCTGATGAGCTTTCTTGATCAGGCTGGTAGTGTTGTTGTTCCAGCTGAGGTTGTCTTTCATGTGTACACCCAAGTACTTGTAGCTGGAGACCACTTCCACCGCAGATTATCTTATGTTCAGGGGGGTGTAGGTGTGTTTGTTCCTTCTGAAGTCCACAATCATCTCCTTTGTCATCTTCACATTGATGTGAAGGTTATTCTCTTTGCACCAGCTTTCCAGGTGTTCCACCTCTTGCTTGTAGCTGGACTCATCATTGTTTGTGATGCATCCCACCACCGCTGTATCATCTGCAAACTTTACAATGTGACAGCCTGGATGGATAGCTGCACAATCATGTGTAAGCAGAGTAAACAAGAGGGGGCTCAACACACATCCCTGAGGAGAGCAAGTGCTGAGGGTTATGGTGGAGGAGAAGAAGTTGTGGATCCTCACTAACTGTGGTCTGTTTGTCAAGAACTCTAGTACCCAGTTGCAAATGGAGGGGCTTAGTCCTAGTGTGAATAGTTTGTCCATCAGGGTTTGGGGGATCATGTTGTTGAAGGCAGATGTGAAGTCCACAAAAAGCATATGGACGTAAGAGTTTTTCTGCTCCAGGTGGTTGATCGCAATGTGGACCACAGAGGAGATGGCATCCTCTGTTGATCGGTTCTCACGGTATGCATACTGATGAGGGTCCTCGTTGATGGTTGTTTTGATGTGAGTCATGACCAGTTTTTCGAAACATTTAGCGACTATCGGGGTGAGGGCCACTGGCCGATAGTCGTTCAGACCAGTCACTGTAGAGCTTTTTGGGACTGGGATGATGGTGGTAGTCTTAAGGCAGGTGGGAACTGTCTCCAGGGTAAGTGAGGAGTTAAAGACGTCTCCCAGCACCTCGCAGAGCTGATCGGCACATTCTTTCAACACTTTTCCGGGGTTGTTGTCTGGGCTGGTTGCTTTGTGTGGATTAATCCTCCTGAAAGTATGCCTTACTTCGGTTGAGGTCAAGCTGAGATTCTCTTCATCCGTTGGTGAGGTGAGTCTGGTGCTGGGTGGTCTGTTAGGGTCTTCAAAGCGTGCATAGAACTTGTTGAAGGCATCAGGCAGAGATGGGTCTTTGGGGCATAGTTCGCTCCTTCCTTTATAATCTGTTATGCACTTAATACCTGGTTCAAACCCCGGTCCAGGGGCCTTTCTGGGTGGAGTTTGCATGTTCTCTCCGTGCATGCGTGGGTTTTCTCCGGGTACTCCGGTTTCCTCCCACAGTCCAAAAACATGCATGTTAGGCTGATTGGTAACTCTAAATTGTCCCTAGGTGTGAGTGAGAGAGTGAATGGTTGTTTGTCTCGTTTGTCTCTATGTGGCCCTGTGATGGACTTGCGACCCGTCCAGGGTGTACCCCGCCCCTCGCACAGTGATTGCTGGACATGGGCACCAGCGACCCCCGTGACCCAAAATGGAATAAGCGGATAAAGAAAATGTATGGATGGACTTAATACCTAGCCACATGCTCTGAGAGTCTTGTAAGATGAATTGACCCTCAATCCTCTGTACATTTGTGGCCTTGGCCTTCTTAAGTCCAGCAACCAGTTCTTTCCTTGTCCTACTCAGCTCCTCTGATCTTCCACACCTGGAAGCAGTGTTCCTGGCTTCCAGCAGGGTGCACACCTCTTCATCCAGCCAAAGTTTTCTGTTTGGGTAGCTTTTAACATATCTGATAGTGGAGACGGTGTCAGTACATGTACTAATGTAACCCAGACCTGAGGATGCGTATTGGTCTATATCAAGTGATCCTCCATTTTCAGCAGCTTCTCTGAAAGCCTGCCAGTATGTTCAATCAAAACAATCTCTCAGTATGGGGCCACTGTCTTGGATCCAACATTTAACTTTCTTTTGTACCGGTCTGGAGCTTCTCAGCGAGGGCCTGTAAGCAGAAGCCAGGAAGATTGAGATTTGGTCTGACAGTCCAAGGTGGGGGAGGGGTTCAGCTTTGTATGCATCTTTTACATTTGTGTAAACACAGTCCAGCGTGTTGTCTCCATGTGTTGGTATGCCCACATGCTGGTAAAACTTGGGAGACAGTCTTTTATATTCACGTGATTAAAGTCTCCAACTACCACATAAAGAGCCTCAGGGTGTTTATTATGTAGAGAACTTATTATATCATGAAGTTCTTGCAAGGCCTCATTAGCATTAGCATCCAGAGGAATGTAAATAACTGTGATGAAAGTCACTGTAAACTCGCGGGGTAGATAATGAGGCCAACATTTCGCTGTTATTTGTTCCAAAACCTTCAAGTATGAGCTATTTACAACAGTACAGTTCGTGCACCAATTTTTACTCACGTAAATGCCTACTCCGCCTCCTCGTGATTTTCCCGTTAGCTCGCTGCAGCAGTCCGCTCAAAAAAAAAGTCTGTGAGGTATGTGAATGTTTCTGTAAAGTGCCCTGAGACAACTTTGTAGTGAATTGGTACTATATAAATAAACTTAATTAAATTGAAAATAATCTCTCTCTAAATGTCAACAAAACAAAGGAGATGATAGTGGACTTCAGGAAACAGAGTGGAGGTCAGCACGCCACCATCAACATAAACAACACTGAGGTGGAGCACATCAGCAGCTTCAAGTTCCTCAGCATTCACTTTACTGAGGATCTGTCCTGGACTTTATATACAGACACTGTGGTCAAGAAAGCCTGACTTAAGACTCTACTTCCTAAGAAGACTAAAGAAGTTTGGTACGAACACCAGCATTCTCACCAACATTTCTATGTGCACCATTGAGAGCCTGCTGACAGGCTGCATCACAGGGTGGTACGGAAACTGCATTAGTCAGAGCCGGAAAGAACTATACAGGGTGGCACAAACAGCAGAGGACATCACTGGTAGCAGTCTCCACACCATCCAGGACATCTACCACAGCCAATGTCTGCGTAAAGCACGCAGCATCATTAAGGACCACACCCACCCAGCACAAGGACTCTTATGTCTACTACTATCAGGCAGACACTACAGGAGTCTGTCATCATGTATGAAAAGACTCAAAGACTAAAGGACAGTTATTATCCACAAGCTGTCAGATTACTGAACTCTCAATAAATAACACTGAACAACTGGCAATAACATGGTACCAAGCCACTTATGTGACAACTAATATGACTAATATTAACTTGTGACACTTAATATTTGTATTGCTAATGTGTTATGTGGCTGTATCATGTATGTATCTACTTTACCATCATAATTAATCTCATTGTTACTCATTACCTGTGCAATAATCTGTCACACAACCTGTGTAGTTTATGTTAGTTATGTGCAGTGTATATCATGTGAATTTAAGCTTATATTACTACCTTGAAATAATTATTCACACAAATTCATCCTACTTGCACTGTTATATTCTACCATGTTGTTTAATATTTTTTTCTTTATGACCTTGTAAATATTGTATTTACTTTTCACTTTTTGGCACTTTATTTTGTACCCTTATTGAATGCTTTGGTATTTCGTGTTTTTTTTGTTCATTGTTTTCGTGAGTCAAATCAGTTCTTCTCATCCTGAGTATTTTATTTTACTGGTAACCTAATTAACCTGCATATGACAAATAAATCAGAATTACATCTCTGCCCTTTGCAGATGATGTGGTCCTATTGGTGTCATCATGCCGTGATCTTCAGCTTTCACTTGTAGTGAACTTGACCTGATGTCAAATCTGACCAGATGGACAGAAACTGTTATTTCATTGATCTGCATCCAGAAATACAGTTTGACCCATCCTGAGACTTTCTTTCTTGAATTAATCAAGTAGAAATGACAATTCTCTATGATCATTACTATTTTACAAATGTTTGATAATCAAATTGTGTTAGTTCAAACAATGTTTACAGCTTGTGAAGAGAACTACTCATTTTTATTTACATAAACAGTAAGTAATGATTTTTATTCCTCATTCAAAGAAGAAATCAGGGTAATATGCATTTCTTGATTTTTCTGTCTTCAATGAGCAAGTTTGTAAGTGTGTGTTAAAGTTCAGGTTTCGGTCAACTAAAAAGTTTACTGAAAAGAAATGTCATGTTTAACTTTTACAGAAGATACAGGAGAGTTTGACTCCACGAAGTCTGGTTTTCTCCAATAATCTTTCTGTCTGTTTTAAACAATCTTAATCTCTATCCTTGAATTTCCATAACACCTTACATCACAAACCACACCTCTGTTCTGGTCCATCCACGAGTCAGAAAGCTCTCAAATGACCCGGAAGTCGAACCCATTTAAATGTGGCAACTTCCCAGTTCTCAATGAGAAGTGTCGTCTAAAAGTTCCGTTGTCGTGTCGAGACGAGACGTGACGAGATGAAAAGAGCTTTGAAAGAGTTGGAGACGTAAAGAGTTCAGAGTTCTTGGATGCAAACGCATTCAAGATGATCCAGAGACGGGTTGGGGGATTATAACTTCTGTTTGGATAACCTCACACGACTCCTAGGGGTTTGGCTGTCCTCACGGAGACGCTGAAAGAGTCAGAAGGGAACTCTACACCGACGCTGATTATCATCTGCCAGGTAAAAGTCCTATTCGACCAAGCGTACCGTGGGCCAAGCTTATTCTCCAAAGAGCGTGTTGTTCTGGTACCACAGATAAATTCCCTCACACATCTCTCTGTAAGATAAATCTCCATTTTCCATCTTAAACTCTCCTTTCTCCTAAAAATCATTACAGATATTTTAGAAATGTCTGAAGCAAAGTTTCTCAATCACCGCCGTGTGATTGATGTCTGCTGTTCTGCTGAAAAGTGACAAATATCTCCGTATTGTTCCCACTTCCTGTGAAACTAGCCATGTTATTGTTTTCATATTTTGCCAAATTAATGTAAATGTTTGATGTTAAACTTTGATTCTGTAAATAAATGACCGCATTCATTTTGATGGGTCAAAGATAAATAACGTCTCTCGTTACATTTCTGTTAAATTCAATGCACGACATTTACACAGTCAGAAAAATGAAGAACCCGTGAAATGTATGAATATATCCTGCATATGTCATACTACACACTGGAGCAGTTCGCAGCCGAGTGTGAAGCGGCTGGGATGAGAATCAGCACCTCCAAATCTGAGGCCATGGTCCTCAACCGGAAAAGGGTGGATTGCTCTCCTCAGGTCGAGGGTGAGGTTCTGCCTCAAGTGGAGGAGTTCAAGTATCTCAGGGTTTTGTTCACGAGTGAGGGAAGAATGGAGCACGAGATTGACAGATTGATTGGTGCAGCATCTGCAGTATTGCGAACTCTGTACCGGTCCAATGTGGTGAAGAGAGAACTGAGCTGTAAGGCAACGCTCTCTGTTTACCGGTCGGTCTACATTCCTACCTTGACCTATGGTCATGAGCTCTGGGTAGTGACCGAAAGAATGAGATCGTGGATACAGGAGATTGAAGCTGCTGCCTCCGCGATCCGACTTCGGAATAAGCGTAAGATAATGGATGGATGGATGGATGGATTGTTAACAAATAAACATAACCTGAATTAAGCATTAACCTTTAATTTAACCATTAAGCATACAATGTAATTATGACAGAAAATGGAGGATTTACCTGCAGTTACTTTCGTAGAGATGAACATTCCTGTTTATAACTTGTGATCAGCTGATGGGGTTGGTCGCTGGCTTTTTACATGGTTTCTAAACTCTGTTTAATTTTTGAAAAAGAATAAACTGTATCCCACCCTCTAAATACTCAGGATAACACGTGTCTGGATTGCCTGTTCTCCACTGACACGTTTAACCATTTTTTTCTGGTGATTTTTCACAAAACTCTGACTGTAAAGCATCCAGGCAGCAGCCTCAGGTAATGGGGCATTTACCTTCAGGACAAATTGAGGTTACCGATTGGTCATTTGCTGACACGCGTACTAGATTGATTGACAGGTCGCACAGCGGAGCCGACTTGTGGAAAAAATAAAAAAAACAATAACGCGAGCTGCACCCGGCCCTGAAGTGGAGGCAGGGTGGCCCAGGAGCAGCGGTAGTGTGTTTTGTGTTTATACGTTGTTAATAAAATTTCCAAAAAAAATTAAAAAACAGGGAGCGCTGGCCCTGCAGCCCATAAATTAGACTGGCACATAGGGAAATTTCCAGACCGTCCCGATTGGCCACTCCGGGCCTAGCTCTGGATAAATGAACACCACCATTGTGACAAGTATGATGTCACTTGGAGGAATGTGCATGTTTGTTTTGACAGAAGTGTTTAATGCCAGATGAACTTCTTGGCACAACCCTCACCATTTACCCAGTCTTAGGATCGGCACAAGAGATAAAATGGCTTCTGCACTCCACTGGCAAGTTTAGGCACATAAAATGATTTATATTTATTAAAACATGATTTTTTTAAACTCAAACTGTTTAGTTTGGTTTTCTTCACACTAGAGTGTGTGAAGGTATGCTGGAGTATGAGTTTAAAAACACAAACAGCCATCTACCTCCTGCTGTCCTTGATGACATTTATTACTATATCACTTGTATTACTGTATTACTATTTATTACTATCTTAAATCTATTTTGAGATATAATTAAACCTAATTAAGTGTGTGTGTGTGTGTGTGTGTGGGGGGGGGGGGGTATATAGACAAAAGAGATGGTCAAAAAATGTAAAATTTAAAAAAGGGTAAATTCTGGCAGAAGGCTCCTCATCCATCCATGAACTGAAGCAGACAGAGGAGTGCACGCTGTTTGTGCGAATATTCATTCATCTCTCTTCACCTGCTCTCTTAAAGAGACGAGGTGCACCATCTGTTAGCCACCCATGAATACAGATGAGCCACTTGTTGTGATGCAGCTAGGGGCTCATGACGAGGCTCGGCAAAGAACTAATTCACCATATAATGAGTGATCCCTATCAGCACAGCAAGATCCATGCAGGTTTAGGTGAAAGGCCCAAATGCAGACAGACACAAGCTCAGTCATTTCTCTGCCTTCATATTCTGAGCCATTTTGAATCTATCACATTTAAGATCCTCCCAAATCATATGGGTGATACAATGCTTGAAATAAGTGACTCATAGAGAGAAACTCTGACTTAAAAAGAAAACTGTGTTTAGCTTAATGTGATAGTAAAAAGAATGAGAGGCTGCACATTCTTGGCATTCTCTATAGGTAATTCCAATTATAACCTAGCATCTGCTCTCCTGAGCTTCTTAATGACACAGTAATAGCCACTTTTCACTTGAGTAACTTAAAATGACAGGTGTTTCAAATCAGTTAACTCGCATGCAATTAACATTTTCATTAGACTTTACAAATAGTGTCAACAGAATGGAAATATTTTGAAAGTTATGACAAACATCAAAATGTTAAGTTGGTAAAGAAAAACAACTAAATTAGTCATTTATCTTTGTAAAGGCATACAATTATGCATAAAACTATTTTAAATATGCTCCTCTGGTAATTAATGTTATTAACTTACTTTATATGTGTGTATATATATATATATATATATATATATATATATATATATATACGTATGTATATATGTATGTATATACATATATATATACGTATGTATATATGTATGTATATACATATATATATATATATATGTATGTATATGTATATATATATATATATATACACCTGTATATGCATGTTTTTGTTCAATGCCCTGAGATGACTTCTATTGTGACTTTGCGCTATATAAATAAACTGAACTGAATTGAATTAAATAGATAACAATAATTGAGCGATAAATTAATTAATTACCTGATTAAAGGGCGATAAGGAATTCTGCATCCGACACATTACTGCCTTTCATGGAAAAGCCTACGATATAGAACAAAAACTTGTGTGTGTGGGGGGAGTGGTGGTGGGTGGGGGTGGGGGGGGTACACTTTTAAGGAGTGGTAGTACCTTTAAGGGGTAGCAGTAAAGGCCAAAGAAAAGGTTTACTGGACAGTAGTGAGACCAGATATGTTGTGTGGTTTGGTAAGACAGAGCTGGAAGTGACAAAGACTGGAAGATTAAGTAAAGAGAGGCCAGAATGAGATGTTTTGGAGTTTTCCAGAGGAGAGACAGTGGGCATATTGGTAGAAGAATGTTAGAAATGCAGGTTCCAGGAAAAGACAATATGGATGGCTAAAGAGGAGACATGTGAATGTAATTAGAGAGGACATGGAGGTAGTTGGAGTGAGGAACAGAGGACAGTGTGAGATGGAGGGGGATGACTCACTGTGGTGACCCCTGAAAATAGACCAATCCATCCATCCGTTATATTTTACCCGCTTCTTCTTTTTCAGGTCATGGGGTCAATGGTTCACATATTCAGACATCACTGTGCAAGAGGCAGGGGACACCCTGGACAAGTCTCCAGTCCATCACAGGGACACATAGAGGCAAACGAGACAAACAACGATTCACTCTCTCACTCATATCTAGGGACAATTTAGAGTTACCAATCAGCCTAACATGCATGTTTGTTTGTTTTTCTTGGGGAGGAAACTGGAGTACCAAGTGAAAACCCATGCATGCCTGAGAGACCGTGCAAACTCCACCCAGAAAAAAAAAATACTGATAAATGCTCAATCATCCAGGTAAATAAATCCAAAAAAGGTAAGTCTGGCCATCTTGAATGGATTCTTCTTGGTTGAAATGTTTTGTCTTTCATCTGAAAGACTTCATCAGACCTTCATCTCACCTCGCTAAGAGGCTTTAAACATCTGTTAAATTCCTGGCAAAAGCCAATGCAGACATGTTCCTGTTTTTAGTATTCTACACCGCATTACAACCTATATGTTTGTCTTTTTTGCTACTTTTCATTTTTAATTATCCTTTTTAATAAGCATTACATTTTCACTTGTTAAAAAATAAAATTGTACGCATCCTTTATGATGGTCTATTGTTGTCGTCGTTGTCCACTGTCATCATCACTCTTTTTTAAAATTCAGGTCTCTCTTGTCAATGAGTTCCCGAGGTTCAGTGGGATTAACCTGTATAAATAAAGGTTGAATGAATCAGCCTGAGGCCATGCCACAAACTCAGTCCTTTAAATAGTACCTTATCAAAGTGAGTCAACCAGTAAGCTGGAGACTACGGTGGCCGAGATGTGCAACAACGATACATTTCAGAAAACAAATTAACAATTCGTAAAACACTTTTACAAGTCCCAAAACAAATTTACAAATGCCAAAATCATACGGAAAGGGAATGCACTAACTCCGAGGCTGACCTGGAATGATGACGGAAGTGGTCATTTCGACCCAATATGGACAGCAAGTGGAGTTTTAACAGGAGGGGGCTCAGCATGCAGCCCGGGGTGAGCCAGTGATGGAGGAGGAGACGATGTTGTGGATCCTGACAGTCTGAGGTCTGTTGGTCCAGGAAGTCCAGAATCTAGTTCCCCCATGTGGGACTCCGTCCAAGAAAGGAGAGCTTCTGGACCAGGGTCTGTGGGATGATGGTGTTGAAGGCCAAAGAGAAATTCAGAAAGAGCAGACAGATGTAAGAATTTCTGCTCTCCAGGTAGGTGAGGGCTGTGTGGACCACTGATGAGATGGTGTCAGCTGTGGAGCAGTTCCTTCTGTAGGCATACTGATGTGGGTCCACAGTGACGTCGATGGAGTCCTTGATGTGGGTCATGACCAGCCTCTCTAAGCACATCATGACTACCCATGATAAGGCTATAGGTCAGTAGTCATTCAGGCCTATCACTGTGGAGCACTTGGGTACAGGGACAACAGCGGCAGACTTAAAGCAGGTGGGGAAAATGCCGTTGACAGTGAGGTGTTGAAGATGTCTGCTATCACCTCAGACAGCTGGTGTGTGCAGTCCTTCAGTACCCACCCTGGGATGATTTGGGGACTACAGTCTTATAGGGGTTGATTTCCTGGAGGGTCTTCCTCACATCTGTTGTGGTCACAAAGAGGGCGTGTCACCGGGTGGTGGTATAAGTCTGGTGCTGGTGTGTGTGTGTGTGTGGTGGTGGTGGTGGTGTGTGTGTGTGTGTGTGTGTGTGTGTGTGTGTGGGGGGGGGGGGGGGGGGGGTGTGGGGGTAAGGATCTTCAAAGCAACCAGAACATGAGTCTGTTGTGAGCAGATGGGTATGAATATAGCAGCTTAAGGTAAGAAGTCAGCATTAAGGATAATCAGCAGCACAGATAAAGTGACAAATCTGCAAAGTGGCATTACAATTATTTTTCTGGTTACGGATTTAAGCGCCTAACAGCTTCAGGGTAGAAGCTGGTCCTCAGTCTAATCCTGAAGTTGTTAAGACTCATAGAACCAATTTCTTTGAGATGAGCTTTACAATATTTCACTCTAGAGATGCCCATGATAATGTACATGTGTTTTATGGAATAGTTGAAGGCTTTCAGCCATGTTCCTCCATGTACAATGTGGTGATTGCTCCATCAGTATGGGATTGGGAGTCTGTTGCTATGAGCTATTCAGACACTTTACAAACAGTGCATAAATGTGGTTCACATTGCCAGCAGTGTTGGACTTCTTCATGGTGAGACCTGAACTCTACCACGGCTGACCACTGTATCCAATTCTGTTTATAACTTTAATGGACACATGTTCTTGGTGCTGCCAGGGGGCAGAGAGAGACAGGTTTCATGGGTCTAGATTCCATCTCTGCTGATATGGCCCCGTTGGCGTCACTATGCCGTGATCTCCAGCTCTCACTGGAGTGGTTTGCAGCCAAATGTGAAGTGGCTGGGATGAGGATCAGCACCTCCAAATCTGAAGCCATGATCCTTTGTCAGAAAATGGTAATTGGACCCTTTCCGAGTTGGACATGAGGTGTAGCCTGAATTAGAGAGCTCCAAGTATCTCAGGCTTTTTGTTCCACAAGTGTGGGAAGAATGGAGGATGAGATGGGCAGATTGGGGCAGGCTTCCATTACATTGGATACTGTATTACAGTATGTTTGAGTGTCTGTCTTGGTTTTACTAATAGTTTTAGCTGCTTTTGTTCTTAGAGATAAACAACACTAACACTAAAATAGGCATAATTGGGAGGTAAGGTTGGAGGCGGGCATACAGGACCACTAACCCTGCAGCCTACCACATCTAATGCATTTCTGTTTCCTCATACAACACTTTTGGTACCTCTGTCTTGGATGAGATGGCGAGCAAGTCCAGTGGTGTGAGAGAAAAGACACAGATTTCATAGTTTCTCTGATGTTCTAGTCCAGAATGAGATGTTCGGTAATTTGGTATAATCAGAAGGCAGTAGGGACCGTGTCTCAAGCACATCTTCATTTTTTGTCAACATTGGCAAGGTCATCGATTAAAGACAACCTGAAAAGTGAACATAAAAGAAAATTGTATGCCTCTGAAATTTCCTCTGGTACATAACACAAAAAAATAAACAAAGCAAAAAAAAAAAAAAAAAAAATAAATAAAATATTTAAAAATAAAAATATATATATATATATAATGAATAAAAACAATCACATCAAATAGAGAAGAGAGTGAGAAAGGGGCCACAGCATCTGTATGTGCATGAGGAACCTCAAACCGATATGTGAAAAATTTTGAAAGTGAATTTGTTAAATCATTAAGCTCAACAAATCACAGACTGATAATTTCTCATTAGGGCCGAATAGAACAGCAAAAATAGAATGGATAAGACAAATAGAACAGCACTGATGGTGAGACAATTTTAAATGTATTTCACATTCCAAACAGGTTTTATATCTGTATTTATTATTTATTTATGTGTTAGCCACAGTTTGAAATGCAATACGTCATTTTATTTTGATACGTAAACTCAAATTCAATACCAGCCTAGCAGCATAGTACTCAAAACGTCTGCAAAGCAAACTAATGCAGTCATCTGTTGAACGTTTTATCTTTCAAGCTTCAGTGCATGTGGATCAATTACTATTGAAACATTCTTCCTCAGAAGGCCTTCTGGGGAAAATCTTAGCTTTTGCCTTTTTGTAAGTTTGTGTCTTCTTACATCTAGAAAATGTTCAGTTCAGCTCACTTTGCTTCGTTTATCTTTTCTTATTGTCCTTTGTTCATTTTACCCTCATCTATTGTGTTCCATTTATTTATTCTGTTAAATTTAGTATGCATACATGAAACCATCATGTTTTAGTAATTTACAAGATCCGCAGAATACTAACTGAGACACTAGAGATCAAACAGCAGATTATAAAGCTAAGTGTTTATTTACAATTAATGAATCACAGGAACACAGAAGTAAGCTGCAGGAGAGGAGATAAGGCAAGTATGTTTTTTTCAGGATAAATAAACAAATAACTGTAGATAAATATTAGTCAAGCTTACTTGTCTTTTACTCTGTCACAGGTTGAGAATGGAGGAGGCAAGAGAATTCCAGAACAACAGAGCTGACCAAGGAGACCAGGTAAGTGGAAAACGAGGATTGAGAGTGGCAGGAGGTACCTCAAGACTGGATGGTAAAATGTTTGGTAGTTGTCCTTCGGGAATGCTGTTGGTGGCAGTTCCAAGAGGAGGATCCTCAGAGATTCATGGGGTAATGGGGGAGTGGTGGTGCAGAGGTTAGAGAAGGTGAGCCTGTGATTGGAAGATTGTCGGTTCAAGCCCCCGTACCAACAACATCAAAAATATGGATGGGGTAGGTGAAGCACCCACACCTGCCCCCACCCTGATTCGCCCCACTCTGGGCCATGAGCAAGGCCCTTAACCCCCATCTGCTCCCTAAACAGGTCTCTCTTGAAAATGAGTTATCGTGGCTCAATGAGACTACCTGTGTAAATAAAGGGTAAATGGAAAAAAAAAAGCTAGGAGATGTCTCGTGAGTTACCCAGGGGGCGAGAAACTGAATAGCATGAGATACGAGGAACAAAAGGAAAGAACAGGTTAGTGTAATCTTTGGTAATCAAGCTCTCACTAAGGCCGAACACATCATCTGATATTGGTTACGATTCCAGCCGAATCTAGTTTTTCTTCTTCTTTGATTTTACTGGCAGCTGGCAAATATCTTTGAGTGTGCATTACTGCCACCTTCTGAATTGGAGTATGAACCAGAATTAAAACCCTAACCTACAGTGTATTGTATGGAAAAGTTCAGATTTTACAAGAAACTGAAACAATGCCCTACTTAAAATGTGATTTGAATTTAAGCAAAGTAACTCAACTAAATTAAATTGTACATTTTGCTAGTAAAATCAATTCTGAATAATACCTCTTTCTCTATATTTTATACAACCCATAAGTACATGTTCAACTGTCTCTTGTAATTGGCCACATTCACAAACTCCTGAGGATGTTTTCCTATTCTTTTTAGATTAGAATGTGTATGACCAAATCGAAGTCTTGATAAAATATCCTTTTCTCTCCTCCTCCCAGATGTTTCCCTCATCCTAACTGCAATTTTTTGAATAGAATAAAAAAGTCTCCCTTTCTGCTCCTTGTTCCATTCCTCCTGCCATTACTTTTTCATTTCTTCATTTACAATAGATTTTATTTCTGATTTGTTGTATGAGATTTATATATATATATAT
>NC_056498.1:72707046-72721556 GCF_014905685.2 Nematolebias whitei | reverse complement strand
AGTGCTTGATAGGAATTATAAAAAGGTATAAAATATTAAATCCAACAGTAGTAAGCAGCAAGGAGAGAGATCCAAACAGCAGGTTCAGAGAGACAGACAAGGTTAATACACGGGCGGTCAGAGGTCTGAAGCCAAACTTGAGACGAGATCTAGAAGTTGTGGTCATTATAGAAGAACTAGAGCAAATAATCCAAGACTGACAGGGAGCGAGCAGGGCGAGAAATCCGTGAAGCAGGCGTGAGGTCAAAACCAGGAAGACAAATGAGACTATGGCATGAATGTTGGACACCCACTGTGAGGCTTTCAATAATCTGGCACTGGAGGACTGAGAACATGAAACTTAAATAGGGCAGGAAACAGGTGAACAGCATGAAGGCTGATTGCAGTGGGGGTAACAAGGGGGCGTGGCATGGAGTGAAAGGAAGTGGAAGAGTAGAAGGATGGGTGATAGGCAAAACTGAGATTGGCAGCATAAACAAGGCATGAGGGACAGAAACTATGGCAGGCAGGGGCAGAAATGTGACAAGAAATACTAAAACATGCAATAAAAGTACAAAATAAAGTACCATAAATAAAAAAAATCTATATAATATTTGCAATGTCCAAAATAAATATGGTAAATGATAATATGGTGAAATATAATGGTGCAAGTAGGATGAATTAGTATAAATAAGTATTTCATAGGTAAGGTGAAAAAGCACATTATATATATTGCACATAACTAACATAAACTATACAGGTTGTGACAGGTTATTGCACAGGTAGTGAGTAACATCCTGGACAGAGAGGAACGATGGTTTGAGAGAGGAGTAAAAGAGGCCATCTTTGTGAAAATAAGTCGTCCATCATTAAACAGGGGTGGAGGCCTCCGGGTTCAACTGTCCCCCTCTTACAATGCTGTGATTGCTAGTATCACTCAACCCCCTGTGAATAGTAAAAAGCTATCAGTGTGCTAATGATCCATTGTTAGGCTGATGGTCCTTCTTGACCATGTGAGCAGCTGGTTTTGGTTGTCAGCAGCAAACAGGTTGATCCACTCTGAGAAGGTGCTATTTAAGAGACTGAGCTAAATACAGCACCTCAGACTGAGGAAGTCTCTTGGATGAGAGACGAAATGTTTCTTTTGCTTTGTTTTTTTTTTTTGTTTTGTTTTTCTTGTTTTTTGAATGTCCAGACGACCAGATTGAACTTTTTTTGGGTAGTGAGTAACATTGAGATTAATTGAAATATTATGGTAACATGGTGGTGCAACTGGTAGAGCTACTGCCTCTCAGCTAGCAGGTTACCCTGGTTCAAATCCCGGTCTGGGGGCCTTTCTGGGTGGAGTTTGCATGTTCTCTCCGTGCATGCGTGGGTTTTTTCCGGGTGCTCCGGTTTCCTCCCACAGAACAAAAACATGCATGTTAGGCTGATTGGTAACTCTGAATTGTCCCTAGGTGTGAGTGAGAGAGTGAATGATTTTTTGTCTCGTTTGTCTCTATGTGGCCCTGTGATGGACTTGCGACATGTCCAGGGTGTACCCCGCCCCTCGCACAGTGATTGCTGGACATGGGCACCGGCGACCCCCTGACCCAAAATGGAATAAGCGGGTAAAGATAATGGATGGATGGATGAATTATGATGGTAAACTAGTGACATACATGATACAGCCACATAGTGCAGCAGCAATAAACATAATACGTGTCACAGATGTGGCTTAGTGCAATATTATTGTCAATAGTTCAGTATATTATTGTCAAGACACCAGTTTTAACCAGTTTGTCATGACTGTCGACGAGGGAGAGGGCGAGGGTGAGCACCGGAGGAGAGGTTGGGCACTGGAGGAGAGGGCATGACGCAGAGGCCATCTTAGCACCAACATAACTGTTTTTTTTTTGTTAGTTTTTTTTTTCTTCACTTTGGAATAGGCTGTTGGTGGAGAATCCGTTTTGTATGGTGTTTCCTCAGACTGATGAAGCCCTTTGAATTGAGGGTGAAACGTCTCTGCACAAAAAATAAACCATCCATATGACCTGATTGAACATTGTTGGATTATTGTCAACAGTTCAGTAATCTGATAGCTTGTGGGTAATAACTGTGTGTGAGTCTTCTCGTGCACAATTACAGACTCCTGTATTGTCTGCCTGAGGGTAGTACGAACCGGATTCCAAAAAAGTTGGGACACTAAACAAATTGTGAAAAAAAACTGAATGCAATGATGTGGAGGTGCCAACATCTAATATTTTATTCAGAATAGAACACAAATCACAGATCAAAAGTTTAAACTGAGAGAAGGTATCATTTTAAGGGAAAAATCTGTTGTTTCCAAATTTCATGGCGTCAACAAATCCCAAAAAAGTTAGGACAAGTCCATTTTTACCACTGTGTGGCATCCCCCATTCTTCTTACAACACTCAACAGACGTCTGGGGACAGAGGAGACTAGTTTTTTTCAAGTTTAGAAAAAGGAATGCTCTCCCATTCATGTCTAATACAGGCCTCTAACTGCTCAATCGTCTTGGGCCTTCTTTGTCGCACCTTCCTCTTTATGATGTGCCAAATGTTCTCTATAGGTGAAAGATCTGGACTGCAGGCTGGCCATTTCAGTACCCGGATCCTTCTCCTATGTAGCCATGATGTTGTGATTGCTGCAGAATGTGGTCTGGCATTATTGTGTTGAAAAATGCAGGGTCTTCCCTGAAAGAGATGACGTCTAGATGGGAGCATATGTCGTTCTAGAACCTGAACATAGTTCTCTACATTAATGGTGCCTTTCCAGACATGCAAGCTGCCCATGCCACAAGCGCTCATGCAACCCCATACCATCAGTGATGCAGGCTTCTGAATGGAGCGTTGATAACAACTTGGGCTATCCTTGTCCTCTCTGGTCCGGATGACATGGCATCCCAGTGTTCCATAAAGAACTTCAAATCGTGACTCATCTGACCACAGAACAGTCTTCCATTTTGCCACACTCCATTTTAAATTACCCTTGGCCCAGTGCAAACGTCTGAGCTTGTGGAGCTTGCTTAGAAATGGCTTCCTCTTTGCACTGTAGAGTTTCAGCTGGCAACGGCGGATGGCACGCTGGATTGTGTTCACTGACAATGCTTTCTGGAAGTATTCCTGAGCCCATTCTGTTATTTCCTTTACAGTGGCATTCCTGTTTGAGGTGCAATGACGTTTAAGGGCCCGGAGATCACAAGCATCCAGCAGAGTTTTACGGCCTTGACCCTTACGCACAGCGATTGTTCCAGATTCTCTGAATCTTTTGATGATGTTATGCACGGTTGATGATGTTAACTTAAAAGTCTTTGCTATTTTACACTGGGTAACACCATTCTGGTATTGCTGCACTATCTTTCTGTGCAACAATGGTGGAATTGGTGATCCTCTTACCATCTTGGCTTCTGAGAGACACGGACACTATGAGAAACTCTTTTTATACCCAATCATGTTGTCAATTGACCTAATTAGTGTTAATTGGTCTTCCAGCTGTTCGTTATTCAATTCAATTCAAAAATACTTTATTAATCCCAAAGGGAAATTATTTTTTTGTTGTAACTCGTTATCCTCATTTCATTAAGAGATGTTATAGATGCTGATGGCTCTTGTAAAGGTCCATCCCTCAGTGGATCCTAAGAAACTGTCTGCAGATGCCGTCCGATCCGTCCACCCAGACTCGGCTGGCCTCTCGGTTCCCCTGGACTGTAGGACCGCCTGAATGCTGGGCAGAACTCCTCCCAGAGCGATGGCCACTCCTTCCAGCAGTCTGCCAAGCTCCTCATAGCTGCAGACAGCCAACTGTAGGTGCTGAGGGACGATCCTGTCCTTCTGCTGTCATGAGCCGTGTTTCCAGGATCTCAGTGGTCAGGCACTCGAGCACAACTGGCAGGTACATGAGAATGCGTCCACATAACATCCTTTTCAACTCATTTGAGAGTTGGGGCCATAGTTTAGATATTATTTGATATTTTGAGATGTTAATCAGCTGCTGTTGTTGTAGAAAACTGCCTTGTTGCCATGGTTACGCATCATAACAAATCTCCAAAACCAAAAAAGTCTCAGTAAAAAGTCCTTCTGGCTGCACAGCATCTGATACCAGAGGAAACAATCATCCAAAAAATATGATTTACATCCAGAAAAACAGGATTTAAAGTTTCCAAAAGCAAAATCTCAGAATGAAAGTAACAGAGCTGCTCCAACATGCAGCCACCTTGAGTGGCACAATTCTAGAACTTCAATATATATTCAATATATATAATTTATATGCTCAATTTCCTTTTTCCAGCCACTTATTGCTATTTGTCCCAACTTTTTTTGGGATTTGTTGACACTGAAATTTTGAATCAACATATTTTTCCTTTAAAATGTTACATTTACTCGGATTAAACTTTTGATCTGTCATCTATGTTATATTACGAATAAAATATTGACATTTGCCATCTCCACACCATTGCATTCAGTTTTTATTCACAATTTGTTTAGTGTCCCAACTTTTTTGGAACCCGGTTTGTAGATGTAAGAGTCCTTGTGCTGGGTGGGTGTGGTCCTTAATGATACTGCATGCTTTATGCAGACATCGGCTATGGTAGATACCATACCATACCATTTTATTTATAGAGGACTTAAAACAGTGACAAGGCCAACCAAAGTGCTGTACAAACAAAAAACAGTCAACACACAAAGCAATATACAGAATGGAATACAATAAAAAAATATATAGACACAAAAACATTGCAGATAATAAATATAATGACTAACCTGTGTGAAGCACACAGGTTCAAACCCAGATCATCTGGTGTCGAAAGCTACTGAATAGTAGTAAGTTTTTAAGTGAGACTTGAAAACCGAGAGGTAGGGGGCCTGTCTGACAAGTAGAGGTAACTTGTTCCAAAGTCTTGGGCCTGTGACAGAGAAGGCCCTGTCACCCCTGTGCTTAAGACAATGACCTGGATGGTGATGTCCTCTGCTGTTTACACCACCCTCTGTAGTGTTTTCTGGATCTGACTGGTGCAGTCCCCATACCATCATGTGATGCAGCTTGTCAGCAGGCTCTCAATGGTGTACCGATACAAGTTAGTGAGGATGCTAGTGTTCATACCAAACTTCTTTAGTCTTCTTAGGAAATATAATCTTTGTCAGGCTTTACTGACCACTGTATAGACCACAGTGTAGACCACAGTGTAGACTACAGTGTAGACTAGAGTTTAGACCACAGTGTAGACCACATTGTGGACTACAGTGTAGATCACAGTGTAGACTACAGTTTAGACCACAGTGTAGACTAGAGTGATACTTCAAAATGTAAAGATTATTCCAGGCCATTTTGGTCTAGAATTAATTAAATTGTTTGTTTGTTTGTTTGTTTATTTGATTTTCTTATTCTATTTATTTATTTTTTGCCATTTCCAGCATTTGTATTTCAATGACTTAGATATTCTGAAATATAGGCTTCATATTTCTTCATTAATATTTCTTCATCAATATAACTTCAATAGACTACTGAGGCATGGGGAATTAAAAGCTCTATTTTTTGTCAAAACATTTGTGTTTTGTCAAAAAAACACATTTGAAAGAAAGGTTTTATAACGTCAACATAATATCAGATTGGCACTAAAGTGTAAATATTTTATTGTCTGGTACTCAACACATCTGCATATGCTGAGACAATACTCATCCATCACCTTAGTCCACCCACTGACAACAGGAACTTACACAAGTTTTACTCATATAATTTTTCTTTGACCCACTTTACAAGTTAAAACTGTCAGATAACAGACAACATGTGGAGGTTACATGATCCTAAAACAAATACTCATTGCTGGAAGGTGTGGTCTTGGTGGCTTGGACAATTCTGATATCTCGCTAAGACTATTTGTTGTAACCTCCACAACACTTTCTAATTAAGTCCTTTAATCTCCAAAATTGTTCTGGACATTTGCTGTTCTGTTCCTTTCAGATGGCTGTTTTGCTGGTGGTTTTCTGTTTTAGTGGGTTGATAATAACAGGATCCAGTGGGGTGCCTATGGTAGGAAAATACAGTTCTGAAAGAGAGAAGTATCAGGAGAATTATATTGCTAACCAGAGCTTCTGCACAGCCCTCATTATCATTCTTTCCTTGTCTTGATTTAATGTTTTTCATTAGCTGTTACCTACACCCACAAGTGCAATCATAACATAGATCTTATCTAATATCTGAAAGAAATAGAAATCTACAACATTATAACTCCACAACAGCCAATTTGGTCCCATCATGATTTGTTTGGCACCCTTGAGAACAGAACAAGTTGCTTCAATTATACAGGTGTGTGTGTGTGTGTGTGTGTGTGTGTGTGTGTGTATGTGGGTGTGTGTAATTCAGATGTTGACATTTCCACTACAGTGTTTAGGTATTTCAGATGTTTGGCCATTATTGTGGCATTTTTCCAAGTGTCTGAAGAAGTTAATTTATTAGATTAGACAGATAAAAAAATGCTCTACTCTTGGCACAAATAGGTTAGAGTTTTATTATTATTATTATTGTTGGTTTGTTTTTCAGAATTAAAATCAATTGGACTAAAAATGTCAAGGCTAGATTTTTGGCCAGATAAATTATTCTGACATGGAAATAAACTGTTTTTGCTTATGTTTTGCTTAACCAAATATCTTGCATTTACTGACAGCAGGTTAGCTAATTCTTGTGCTGTGTTTTAATTGTCAAGTAAATTAATGTCTCTGTTTCTAAAGGTGGGCTCATAAAGAGCCCATTTTTACTGACTTCTTGAAATTGAAAGACACTATGTTGCAAATACGGAGCAATTTGTTGGTCAGGCGAACTGTGAGTACAGTAGAGTAAACATGTAAATAAAATATCAAAAGCACTCTAATGTAATTGTTTGGGTGTCAACAACTTTTATTCACATGTTCAAAATGTGTTCACCTGGCATACTTCACTAAACAAGCAGTACGCTGATGTCTTGTCACTGTGATATTTGAATAGTGAATGTTTGTCGCATTCAAGATTAGTGCATTTATGGACTCAAACTGAACAGAGAATGCAAGTAAACCTTAATGATTTGGTGCAATATGTTCAACCAGGTAGGAGTTACATTGTGTATAATAGAGGTAGTTTCTTTTTTTGTTTATTTGTTTTTATTTTTTGCTTGTCCAAGTTGGAGTGACCGATCCTGGCAAGTGGAAGGAGCAGTTTAATCTTTGACCAGGGGCAATAGCAGAACCAGGGGGTGGCCAATGATGGCCTTGGCCTTCTACCGATTGTCGTGCAACTTTGAGTCACCAACTAGTCTCCAACAGTCGCAACCCAGCATGATCCTGCCTTGGGACTAAATAAATATATTGGCTTTATTTTGGAAATTTTATTGTCTTTAATAGATGTATTGTTTCTAGGTTTTAAGAATTGCCTACACAAAGACAAACGCTGAAAAGTTTGGAAAACATTTTATATATTTTTTTTCCTCAAGTTTAAGTGTGTTATTGATTGAAAGTGGTAATGTCAGTAGGACAGGACAGACTTGGAGGTAAAATGTATCTTAAAATATTGCACAAATTTGAATCCTTTATATTTACCTAAATTGTCCTTGTTTCCAGAGCTGAAAGAAACAGTGTAATCTATAAGTAAATGGCAGTGAATTGTGAACAGAAAGGTGTGTTCAGGTAGGTGAGACTACACATGCAGTGGGCTTGATATAAGAGTATGTTCCTTCAACTGAGAAAAACTGCAAGGGAAGAACACAAGCAACATTATCTAACAAGGTTAAGTCAGGTCCTCTGGACGGATTCTTCTTTGTTGAAAGTTTTGTCTTTTATCAAAAAGACTTCTCTGTCCAGCACCAGGATGGCTGTGATCAGTCTTACATCGGGGAAACTAAACAGCCACTGGCCAAAAGGATGGCCCAGCACAGAAGATCAACATCATCAGGCCAGGACTCTGTGGTCTACACTCATCTGCAGATCAGGAGTTACTATTTCAGGAATGAAGATGTTCACATCCTTGATAGAGAGGAACGATGGTTTGAAAGAGGAGTAAAATAATCCAACTTTGTGAAGAGAACCTGCCTGTCATTAAACAGGGGTGGAGGCCTCCATGTTCAACTGTCCCCTCTTACAATGCTTTTATTGTTAGTATCACTCAGCCTTTTATGAATAACAAGCGGGCATCAGGGCTATGGTCTTCCTTTTTACATGTGAACAGCTAGCTCCAGATGTCACCAGCAAACTGGTCGATCAATTATGAGAAGGTGCTATTTACAGTATAAAACTGAATTTGTTGAAGCGCCTCAGACTAAATAAGTCCATCCATCCACCCATTATCTTTACCCGCTTCTTCCATTTTGGGTCACAGGGATCGCCAGTGCCCATGTCCAGCAATCACTGTGCGAGGGGCGAGGTACACCCTAGACAGGTCGCAAGTCCATAACAGGGACACATAGAGACAAACTAAATAAGTATTTTGGATAAAAGACAAAATGTTTCAACATAACGTCAATAGAGGACCTGACTCAACCTTGTTAAATTTACAGTATCTATCTAGATTACTGAGCATGCATCATGACACAAGCGAGGTTATTAAAGTTACCAAGACATGTGGATTTATTAAACACAAATAAATTCACTAGAAATAATGTGGCCATTGTTCTCCCTGGTGACTACAACTATTGGAAACTGCAGTAAAGTCTCAGCCCATTGCAAATAGTAAACATCCATTCATCCATTATCTTCACCTGCTTCTTCTGTTTTTGGGTTGCGAGGGTCACTAGTGCCCATGTCCAGCCATCACTGTGCGAGAGGCAGGGTACACCATAGACAGGTCTCCAGTCAATCTCAGGGCCACATAGAGACAAACGAGATGAACTATTCACTCTCTCACTCACACCTAGAGGCAATTTAGAGTTACGAATCAGCCTAACATGCATGTTTTTAGTCTGTGGGAGGAAATTGGAATACCTGGAGAAAACCCATGCATATACGGAGATAACATGCTAACTCCATCCAGAAAGGCTGCAGCCGGAGTTTGAACCAGGGCGACCTGCTCGCTGAGAGGCAGCAGCTACCAACTGCACCACCATGCTGCCAAATAGTAAACAGAAAATCATAATAATGGCAAAATTTGTGACAGCTGAGAGCAGGAAATCTGAGACTATGTCAAAGGTGGGGCCCAGTAATAAACAGCCAGCCCACAACTTCACCTGAGAAAAGAAAACAGGAAGGAACAAGAAAGAAAAGAGGAAAAAAAAAAAAACAGAAAACTTATTGAAACTGCTATTGACAATAAATGTAAAGTTTCACTAACAAACAAATCTTGTCATGCATCTCGATTTTCAAATAACCCCTTATTCTTCCAAATAGTGGTCATTTGTTAAAGAGCTAGAAGCTCAAATAAAAGTGTAGCAGGTACAATAAAGCTGTTTGAACTCCAGTCTAAGAAGTGAATTTAGCTGGAACAAACTAGTTAGGATCCAGTGGTTCTGTGTTAGACTTTACACTCTGTTGGCTGTGCCACTTCTGCAAAGCAAAGACATCCATCCATCAATCCATCCATCCATTATCTTTTGTCCACTTCTTCCTTTTCGGGTCACAGGAGTCACTGGTGCCCATATCCCAAAGCAAGGACATTTTAGTGAAATTGTTATTCCATTAGCCAGTTAGCATACCAGCTATTTCTGCTAGTGTATCCTCAGCTAATCTTTATGTGTAAGTAAGGATCACAGCTGCCTATGAACAGTAACACTCTCTGCCACATCATTAACGCCTCAGGCATACACAGCATTATAGCTTAGATTAGTAAACAGATTTGGAGTTGAATTAAGATGTTTTTCCTGCATACAGGTTACTACTCACTGATGGATACGAATATGGAAACATCTGCGTAATACAAGTCAATTGCTTATGCACAAAGATCACCTGTGTCCTGTTCAAGCTGCTATGTAATGCATGAGATGCTTTTACAATTAAAAAGGAGGCTAAAACCGAACTCGACTGAGCATAACAACTTTCATCATGTTGCAATTTGGTTAATAAATACATTGTTTACACTCCCTTCAGGGCTACTGAATCAGACCAACATTCATTAAAGCTTCCTCACATGTCAATTATTAATTCTTCCATTTATGACAGGCCATTAGAATGCATGGCTCATCGCACACAGGAGAAATTGTGACAGGCTTTTTATAAAGATTTTAAAGAACAAATGGAGTTTTAATAAAATTAAATTTTGTCCTTTGAAAACGCTTTTCATAACATTGCCTCTAGTTGTGTGCAGCTAGTAAAATGTGATGGGATACAAAAAGATAATTTTTAATTGATGACTAAATGTAATGGGATGGAATAAAAATGATGAAATAGTTGCCTCCATCATTCGGGATTCATGAGGCATTGTATAGAAAGTGCACTGTTATCCTTTTGCTGCACAATGGGAATAAAAAATACACTAGCTTCCCTTGCAAATTTAATAATAATAATAATTATTATTTCATTATAATAATAATGGTAATATTTAGTAGATTAATTAAAACAAGTCACACTACAGAACTTCAAAACTGGTTGATTTTTAATTATTCTATATTACCTTGCTCTTTGAGGTACACATATTTATTGCCCACTACCAAAGTGAAGATATGATTCTGTTTTGCCTGCGTCTGTTTGTATGTTGTGTCTGCTGTGTTGTGTTTTTGAAGCCGAATCAGTTCAACATGGCTGCCAAAACTAAGCAAACTCATTAAACACAAACATGTTATAACTCAGTCAATTTTAGCAATTAAAAGATTAATAGAAATAAAGCTGATGTTTCAGAAACTGATTCCCAATTTACAATGTGTGAGGATTCCAGTCTGGTCCCAGACAGGATTCTAGGTTTCTCCTCACCCTTCCTGTTTTAGATGTTCTTCTACCAGAGCAACATTGATTATTGTAACTGCACCATCTGGATGTGTCTGATGGGCTTATTGGCACCACAATATAAGGCCGAGTTGAACCACTATCTCCTGTTGGAACTGGTAACATAACTGTATCTCTCTGGGTGTACTGGTTTTGTCTTTCTGGAATATCCTCCAGACAGTCTTTTCTGTGAATCACCTCCTAATCAACATAAGAGGAAGTCATCTCGGTCACTCTGCTCCCCCATTCAGTCTCTCTGCTTTCACATATTTTTTTTATGATTGTGTCCTCGGTTATTTTCTGTTGTATAAGCTCAGCTATATTGTAAATGAGGCTACTACCTCAACATACTCCTGAGTATAAAATAAATACATTACTGTGATGTCTTGCATTCTTTATGCAACTTTGATTTGAAATGCACTGCTTTTTTTTTTTTTTTTGATTTACATGATACATTAGCATATTTGCACAAAGTATTAGTATCGGTATCAATATTGCCAATACTAGCATGAATTTTACCCGGTATTTTATCGGACCAGAAATCCTGATATCGAACAACACTATTTTGTGCAAACTACAAGCAACAGATAAATGTTCTTACAAGTAAAAAAAGAGGACCGGAAAGTAACTTTACCAGAACATCACAAGTGTGAGAGAGCAGGTCCAGATGCTGAACAAACTGCAGCACAGTAAACCCTCACCTGAAACAGATGTCAAACAAACAGTTTGTGCTAACACCAAGAACATCTGCAAATATAGCATCAGAAAGCAAGTGGACACGCTCATATTTGCTAAATTGAAATTGTCATATTAGTGTTTCAGTCCACCATGTTTTTCAAATGTGATTTTTTTCCAGCTTCTGTGTTGTATAATAAAAGACTGAAGTTGAAACTTTATATTTCTGTCAGTTATATGTTTATTGATAGACTGTGCATTTAGAGATGCAGAAACAAATACGGGTTTTATTGTGTTTAGAGAGCAAATACAGGAGTGGTTCTCTGAGAGAATTTTATTACAGCTGTCTTGTTATGTGACACAGATCAGGAAAACAAATTGTCTCTTGTTCCACACATTTTAAGTGCATAAACCAATTTGGCAATTTACAGTATAGTACATATTATTCCATGAGACCTGATACTTATCTTATTGCCCATCAGCCCTTTCTGCCTCAGATGGTTATCGGACATCAGCACTCTCTGCTAAAGAAGCCTTCACCTTGGAAGTCTCCTTCTGTTGAACAGGTAATGGATACACAAGCAGGTAAATGCTTTGTGAGTCAGTTCATATTGGTTTCACACACAAAGGAAAACACACCCCTCAGAGTCTGTTAATGTTGCAGACAAAGGAGGTGCCGATCGATTGCTGGCAAGGCCAGGCATAAGAAAAGCACTATAGTCAGGAAATAATGCCACACATACAGAGGTTGAGTGAGCTAAACGCTGATGGAGGTGGTGGGATGAAGGTGAACGCATTGCGATTAGAAAGACCTGATGGAGGAAATGTTCAGACATTCTGCTGGCAGTTACCAGCCTGCAGGCAGGGAGGTTCATTTATCAAAGACTCTTACCAGGGTCTCTGTGAGTACTTTCAGGGTCTGCAATAAAACTTGATGCTATGAAGTCAAGTGTGAGAGTGCCAGCTTGGCACAGTGCACATGCTCAGTTCTGCCAACACAGAGACTGAATTGAAAACATCAAGTTTATTTATTTTCTTGCTGCCAGTTGCAGTTCTACCATCAATGGCACTCTGGATGAGACTCTCTTTCTGTCCCTTTTACACACCCCTTCCCCCAACACAAACACACACCACACACACACTTTGCTTCTCATCCTCATTAAACATGCTTCAGCTGCTGACACCAATTCTTTGTTCATGACAACAAAAAAGTGATAATTTGTTCTTGGAAAAAAAAAAAACATCCAATACTGATTACAGCTAGAAAAAAAAAAGAACATTCTGAATATTCAAAATGTTCATTTTGACTTGAAAAACAAATCCAGTCTAATTATTGACTCAATGATAAAATGGCTTGTTATAAACTTTGCTTACTCCAGCATGTTGAGTGAACAGGACACATGGTTGCATCAATCCATCCATCCTTTCTATAAAGGGTCACGGCAGAGCTGGTGCCTATTTCCAGCAGTCATTGTGTACGAGGCAGAGTACACCCTAGACAGGTCACAGGTACATACTGAGGACACACTTATTGCTTACTCAAATTGATGTGCATCAGTTTTGCTGTGCATTCAACTATGTGACACTGTTACAGGAGAGTGTGTATTAGTTTTGCTTTTCAGTTAGAAGCCTCACTTGTAATTACTGCAATGGTTTGCAGGTGCGAGCAGCCGCCTCAGGTGGGCAAAATCCTTCCTTTTGGGGTGAGAGGGGACTTGCAACCCCATCCACCTGTTTTCTTTGCTGCCGACTGTCTGACTGCATCATGGCTATTTGCTTCTCAAAACTACACATTTTTGAATTGATTAAAACATGTATTTTAACTCCACCTAGTATGAAGAGTGGCTCTCATTGTGTTGCATCCGTTTGAGTCAATAGGTTGTACCAGGCACAAACATAACTTTGTAACAGCCCCAATCTCTCAGAACAACAACACAAAAAAACTAAGCAGTAATTTTCATGTTGTGTGATTAAAATGCCTGGAATTATACAGAAATTACATTTTTAACACAAACTAAACCTACCAAGATTTTTGTGACTTTGTAATGAAAGGTGAGACACTGTCCTCTTCAGTATAGTTGACAACATAAAAACATTACAGACCAGAATCATCTTCTAGTTTGTTGAAAATGACACAAATTAAATATCATCTGGTGAGAAAATGTTCAGCACATCAGAAATTTCCTTCATTTTCTTCAGCATGATATTGAAACAGGCCGTGCAGGATTTTGGCCGTGATGGTGACATCTACATTTGCTATTACATGGACGGCAGCCTCTAAGTTGCCTGCTGGCCCATATCACGACTTTGGAGCGGCTAGTTCAGTTTGCTGACGATGCTCCCATCACCCAAACTGAACCAGCAAATTTTGACCTGCTTTGCAAAGGCCATGCTTTGACTTTGCTGCCACACTGTTTATCACAAATCACTCCTGAAACTTTTCTTCTCCTTCTTTAAAGTATTTTGAAATCCATCCTCACTAATCCTTCTCACTTCCTGGTCCACAGTTTCTATGATCTTTACTCTTTTTTCCCTTCTTAATGTATGAGCTCCTCATAGTACTCCTTCCATTTTCTCATCACTTTTTCCTTGCTTTTTCGAACATTAACATTTCTATTTTGAACAAGCCTAACCTACTGCACATCCTGTTCAGCCTGATCCCTCTTTCTCACCAGTTGATAAAGGTCCTTCTCTTTCTTTTGTGTCTAGCTTGCACAACTCGTACATCTTTTTTTTGTCTTTTCTACCTCCCACTTTGCCCTGTTTTGCATTTCATTTGTTTCTGTGTCCCTGTGATGGACTGGAAACCTGTCCAGGGTGTCCCCCACCTCTCGCACAGTGACTGCTGGATATGAGCACTAGTCATTCCCGTGACCCAAAAATGGAAGAAGCAGGTAATGATGGATGGATGGATGGATGGATGGATGGATGGATGGATGGATGGATGGATGGATGGATGGATGGATGGATGGATGGATGGAT
>NC_056498.1:72705515-72707036 GCF_014905685.2 Nematolebias whitei | reverse complement strand
GATGGATGGATGGATGGATGGATGGATGGATGGATGGATGGATGGATAGATGGATGGATGGATAGATGGATGGATAGATGGATGGATAGATGGATGGATAGATGGATGGATAGATGGATCGAGTGTAGTAAATGGTTACACCCATCAGTAAGGTGATGTCTCTACATGAATGCTGCAAAAAAGCTGCAGAATACTCTTGACATGTTTCCAGTCTCAAAAACCTGTACTTATTATTCATTTTAGTTTTAAGAATACTTATTTCCATGTAAACCAGGCCCAAGAAAAAAAGGTTTATCTTTATCTAATGTGTAATAATGCATTTACTCATAAACATAGTCAAATTTAGATCTAGAAACATAACAAAGACTAGATTACTGATTATTTATTTATTAATTCTTTTTTTTTGACATGATAATTTCATGTCACACTGACTGCTCTGCTCCACAATGCACCATCCGGTGTGCATTGTGGAGCAGAGCAGCACACAAGTAGGCACACTGAGATTGGTAAACACTGACATCAATGTTCACTGCATGATCTGAATAGACTGCAATATCCCAACTAAAACTATTATCCTCTAATGGGGAAAACCAATATAGACTGGCCTTATTCTTCCATAGGACTGCTCAGAGTGGGGCATTAACACACACAGTGAACACCGACTGTCAGCATGCTAACTTTATTAGCAATGAGGCTCCATGCTGGTTATGGAAATAGAATTGACTGCAGGACCGTGGGGGAAATGTTGGCATTCTAGAATGAGTCTGATAATAGAAGTCAATTGGAGTCAAAGTGTGCGTGGGTGAAAACCTAAATTGAAGTGAGGTGTTCCTCTGGGTGTTTGTGTATCGTTGTATTGCTTATCTTATGGGGACATAAAGCTGTCTATGAGGTCATTTTTATACAGATTTGCTTCTTTTTGAGATAAAAGCAGATTTCAATCATTTAAATTATATCTCATTAAAAGGACAGTTTAGCTAATATACATTTTAAGTTTTGATTTGGGTTGACAAACCTTTCAAGGGCATATATCCATGGAATACCCTTTGGTGTGATTGGATATCATTGTGTGTGTATGTATTTGTGTGTGTTATGACTTTGGCATCAACACACAGAAATTCTATGATTGCAGTCCACTCCTGGGGTCAGTAATGGAATTATAAAACACCATTCTTGGTATGGGGTTTGTGAGTGCACATCGCGGTGTGCGCCAGTAAAAATAAGTGAATCCATGGAAGTATACATTTTTTGTGTGTTTGTGCATGTAGTTGTGTGTACAATGCTATAAAATGTGCCGATCAGGGAGGAGCATACGCCTTTGGGCATACTGTATATTGCCACAGTAATTGGTGTCAGCCCTCTGCGTGTCTTTGAGTTGACATATTGTATGGCATACACTAGATCTGCTGTTCATTGTCTGAAAACACATGACTCAAAAGAGTTTAAATGTCAGTCTTCATGATGTTAGATAGATACAGAGACCATTGGAAGGTGTGAAATAATAAACAATATATATATATA
>NC_056498.1:72693663-72705415 GCF_014905685.2 Nematolebias whitei | reverse complement strand
TTTTATATAGCGCCAAGTCACAACAGAAGTCATCTCAGGGCACTGAACAGAAACACTCATATATTTAAAAATAATAATTTATCATTGTTTATCTGAGGAGCAGACTGCTTTAAGTTTAACTCCATTGCAGAACTCTCATCTTGAACAATCATGAAGGCGACAGTGGAAAGGAAAAACTCCCGCACGAGGAAGAAACCTTTAGCAGAACCAGGCTCAGGACAAACAGCCTTCTTCTTCGACCGGCTGGGTTTGGTAGGAATACGAAGGCGGAACAGATACACAATGGCAGGTCAAGAATCACATGTTAAGATAGAAATAGTATGAAATGAACAGTTTTTAATTTTAACAAATCATTTAAGGAAATGAGGTCAGTTTGTCCCCCAGTATTCCAAGCTTAAGGCAGCATAACAAGCCATCCCTAACTATATAATTTATCAAAAAGGAACGTCTTAAGGCCAGTCATAAAACTGGATAATGTGTAAGCCTTACAAACAGAAACTAGAAATTTGTTCCACAAGAGAGGAACCTGAAAAATGAAAAATCTTCCTCCCATTCTGCTTTTTGAAACTCTAGGGACCGTGAGTAAGCCTGCAGTCTGAGAGCAAAGTGCTCTGTTAGGTAAATATGGAACCATAAGATCTCAAATATAAGATTGAGCTAGGTTGTCGAGAGCTTTGTAGATTGGAAGTAAGATTTTGAATTCAATTCTGGACTTGACAGGGAGCCAGTGGAGAGAAGCTAAAATTGGAGAGATATGATCTCTCCTACTAACTCCAATTAAAACTCTGGCAGCAGCATTTTGGATCAACTGAAGACATTTTAAAGAAGTATTTGGACACCCAGATAATAAACCATTGCAATAGCCCAGTCTAGATGTGACAAATGCATGAACCAGTTTTTCTGCATCATTTTTAGATAAGATGTTTCTAATTTTAATGATATTACACAGGTGGAAGAAGGCTGTTCTAGTGACTTTTTAATGTGGGGGATAAAATACATGTCCTGATCAAAAATAACACCAAGATTTTTAACATTAGAGCTGGAGGCCAGATTAATGCCATCCAAGGAGGACGAAAGACTGAAAAAATTATTCCTAAGATGCTCAGGTCCAAAAACTAAAACCTCAATATTGTCTGTATTCAAAAGCAGAAAATTTAGGATCATTCATGTTTTTATGGCTTTAAGACATGCTTCTAGTCCAAGTAGCTGATTGGATTCATTGGGTTTCATGAACAAATATAACTGTGTATCATCAGCATAACATTGATAATTTATCCCATGTTGCTTAATAACTTTACCTAATGGAAGCATAAATAAGGTAAAGAGTATTTGTCCAAGCACTGAAACTTGATGAACTCCATGACTAATTTTGGTGTATGATGAAGATTCATTATTTACATTTACAAATTGTAATCTATCAGATAGTGCCGTGAGCTCGGGGAACCCAGAGAGTACAAGACTGAGATGAAGCAAAACTCCCTAAAATAAAAGTTTAACAGTGTTCATTATTTACAGTGAATAGACAGTCAATGGAAAATTCCTCTTGAACCCTGGAGAGCAAGGAGAAAAGTCTGGTAGGTGTCCACAGGAGGTGGAAGATTTGTGGTTATTAATTCTTGTTTTGTTTCTTACAGGTTTGAAGGTTGGAGTCATAGTGAACTGATAGTCCAAGGGGATTCCAGTGAGTCGACACACTAGAACACAGGCAAGTGGCTGGAGGGAAAGGAGCACCAGGAGACAATGAGGTCCAGGAATGTCAGAGAATGGAGGCATACAAGGGAACACGGGTAACTACAGTACGAAAGGAGATATTAGTTATTCAAGCTTTCATGCAGTACAACAAGGCCAGAAGCATAACTAACATGAAGTGAGGTGAATGCTCCAGTGGAGAGCAGAACTCAACTGCAGCCTTAAGTAGCACTGGATCCTTGTTGGTGAGATGACCTGCAGGTGTGGATAATTAGCGGCCATCGTGGATCCAGGAGCTGCAGAAGGCAGTACTCTCACTATACCCCCTCTCAAGAATCGCCTCTTGGCGACCTGGGCCTCTTCTCCGGTTGGGCTCTGAAGAAGGTCGAGATGAGGCTTGGGTCGATGATGAAGGAGCATGGAATTCAGGATCTCTCCTCCGGGCCGTATCCCTCCCAGTCCACCAGGTACTGGAAGCCTCTGCCCTGGCGCCACACGTCCAAGATGCGGTGGACGGTGAACGTCGGATGATTTTCAATGAGTCAAGCAGGTAGAGGCAGGTCTGTCTGAGGGCACAAGGGGCTCTTGGAGACAGGTTTTACCTGTGAGATGTGGAACGTGGGATGAATTCTCATGGTAGGAGGCAATTGGAGCCGGACTGCAGAAGTTTGATAATTTTCACGATGGGGAAAGGTCCAATGAAGCATGGAGCCATCTTGCTTGGTGTGTCTTTAAGGTGAATGTCTCTGGTGGACAATCAAACCCGTTGGCCCACTTGGTAGGCCAGTACAGTTGAACGGTGGCAATCAACGAACTGTTTATTTTGGGTGACTGTTTGTAAAAGGGAGGCCTTGTCTGTCACCAGATCCTCCGACAGCGCCGAAAGTGATGCTGTATCGATGGTACAGCAATCTCTGTCTCCTGGCTAGGTAAAAGGAGAGGAGCGTAACCCAAAGCGCTTTACACTAAAATCTGTGCCCTCATTTACCCATGCATACAGCACAATGCTAGATCGCTACAAAGTTAATTGAATAATTCATTCTAAAGAGACTAATAAGTGCTTTAGATCACATTCATACACCAGTGGGACATACATCAGAGGCAATGAGGGGTTCAGTGTCTTGCCCAGGGACACTTCATCATGTGACTGATGGTGGAGTTAAACCCCCAACTCTTGCACTGGAGGATGACTGCTCTAACCACTCAGCCACAGCCGCCCCATGAAGTGAGCCCCCCACCACCATTATCATGAAGTGAGGCGGATGCTCCAGCGGAGAGTAGAGCTCGACTGCAGCTTTAAGTAGCGCTGGATCCTTGTTGGTGAGATGACCTGCAGGTGTGGATAATTAGTGGCCATTTTGGATCCAGAAGCTGCAGAAGGCAGTACCTTCACAGATAGATATGATTTAAACCAACTTAGAGTTGTTCTTGTAATCCCAATATCATATTCAAGTCTCTGTAATAGCATATTATGATAAACTGTATTGATTGCAGCACTGAGGTCTAACAGGACCAGTATAAATATATATATATATATATATATATATAATGGAATAATGCATGAACAACTTATGCAAGATTTTTTTGTGCAAAATACAACATAAAAAAATCCGACATAGACAACACGAGCACACAGCAACAAAGATGCAAAGTGCATCTTGTTTGCAAAGCAGTTTTCCTGTCCGACAAAGCTGAGCCAATGTTGTTGTAATTATACCTGGGCTCACAGGGATACACTGGTTAAGCTGTTACAAGTTGAGTGAAAACTGAGCAGAAACAGACATCAGAACAAGACGCTGTCACAGCACAGTGTTGTCAGAAAGTGAAATACAGAGACAGAGAGTGTGTTGGGGGAAATCAAAGTCATCACAATGCATAGTTATTAAAACAAAGCTGCTTAGAGACAGACTCTGAAATCAGCAAAGGAGGAAAAAAACGCAGCCACATTGATGTGTCAGTGAAACCGCAAACCATTTCACACAACAACCCAACTATGTGAGTCCATTAAGGAGGAGCAATTTTGCAAAGCAGCTGCTCCCCTCAATGTTGATAAAATTCAAATTGGGTTTAGAAATAATCATATTCTCCAGATGTGTCCATGAAACACTCACTACCATTCAACACATATTATTCACATTTTTGTCTTTTATATCACTCTGAAATTTCTAACATTTTTAAAATGGGGTCAGACATTTGTAAAATAAGGCATTGTTTTAAGTAATTTACAGGATACAATAATATAACCTTCTAAAATTAAAAAAAGTGGATATAAACAACAGAAGAAGTTTCAATTAAAACTCAGACATCAAAACACTTCATATATTCATGATCACATACATTGACGTAATTAGTACTAAGGGTTTATTGGTGTTAAGTTAGTTTTGATTTTTACTATGGTTTGTAAGTCAGAGTTTGATACAATGGGACAGAAAAACAATTGCCAAATTGTCATTGTTAATTTTTCCAACAAGTGGACATTCGACAGAAAAAGAGAGAGTATCGGGAGTTTGCCAGATTCAGTGTTAGCTTTTAGCCTCGCCATCACCACCACCCGGCACTCTCGTTTCTTAAGCCGGGAGCAGTGCTTTCTCTTCTGCTCGTTGGCGAGCCTCTGCTGCAGCTTCCAGGTAGATGACTTTAAGATCTGCATTTTGCTGAGCGTAGATTTGAGTTCAATGCTGATCGCTGATATATTTCATGGTAAATCTGCTCATATTCTCATCAGTTCGGTTGTGCTATAATTCACACGCATAAATCATGCGAAGTCAGGCACAGAGTCGATTTCAAACTCCTAAAAACTGGGATTGCACCAGGAGCCTGTGAAGCTGCAGCTCCAGAGAGCGTGGCCATCTTGGCCAGGATATACATCTTGGCCAGTCTCAGAGAATGTTTGTATCTGGCCCTCTAGCCTCCTACCCTTCCTGCTTCTTGAATTTGTTCAGCCACTGTATTTGTCACTTAAAAGACGCTGGAAAAATAAATGTCTTTGTACAACTTCTTACCTCGAGTTCATCGCTGTTGAAGCTGCAATACTCAACAAAATCAATAAGAAAGTCTTGTCTTTGACTTAAAATTTCTATTTGGGATTATTTTTTCATTTGAAACTGAAGCAAGATAAGGAAAAAGAACAAAAAAACAGTGGATCCATAACCAAATACAACAGTTTGAAAATAGGTTTTGTTTGATTTTGAGGGATTTTTCCTTAAATCTCTTTCACTGTCATGCACTGCTCATGCAGTCTTGCGCGCAGGGGTCTGTATGTCCATCTTATGTCCGTTTTGGCGCTTCATAAGGGAGCGAGTCCTGGAAGGAGTTTGCTGTAGTGATGTCACCGGTGGTAAAGACAAGCCAGCTTTGAGACAGAGCTGAGTAGTATTGTGGTTCGAATACCACGTCGTGTTCAAAACGGCGGAGGCGTCGCCCTTCGTATAAAAGATTTATTTGACACAACATGGGTTACAGATATTCAGAGACAAACAATTACATTAATAAGATATATGCATATAAATGGAGCATTAAGAACGAACCGCATCGTGTGCGCCTCCCGGAAAATGCTCGGTGGGCGTGCGTCATTTCCGGCCTTTTATCCCCGTTTGAGAAGGCTAGCTTCCTGATTGGTTCAGCTTCTGTCGCTATGGTTACGACTTAGCCCGCCCCCTCAAGGACGTTGACGTCTATATTTCAGATAAGTTTTGGTACACTGAAATTGGCTTTTGTTTAAAGTTTAACTTGCTATTATACTTTAGGGATATAAAATGATTCGTGTCTAAATTGTTTATACGTAATGATTAATAACTATTAATTATTACCTACCTCCTGGGTGTTAATTCAATATCTGTTGGAGGCCTGGTGATTGTTTTTAAGGCAGAATCATCTTAGTTTCTGTGTCTGCGTTTAAACTGTGAACACTGTTTGTTTATCGTGATTATACCTTAGTGATAACACTGATTTGAAATAGTTGTTTATTTCTAGTAATAATTATATTATCTAACTTATGTTCGTGTTTTTATTTGGATCATGGTAATACTCTTAATTTGATTTTACTTAGTCAAACTATATTGTCTAAATTAAAGAGCTGTGTTCTACTTTATTTATGTTACTCAGTGTGCTCTCTGGCCTGATTTGATTGCTTGTAATTTATCAAATGTGAACTTGTAAAATTATCTTTAGCTACTATGAGATTATATTTAAAAGTCAACTAGTTAGAATTAGCAAACATTTTCTATAAACATAGTTCAACCCTGGAAGAAAGACACACACACACTTTATATGACATGACATTTGAGTGCTTGATAGGAATTATAAAAAGGTATAAAATATTAAATCCAACATTCCCTCTTTTGAACTCCCATATTCATGGGAGTTCACCCTCTTTATGGATTTATTTATCAATATGGACGTGACGCAAACTTACTGCACTCCCCAGGGGTCCTGGACCAGACCCCTGATCCAACACCTGTGAAAAGTACCCAACACATAAACCTTTATAAAAATACAAAAAAGCGGCAACACCCCTCCTAGAGAAAGATAAATAAGTGAAACTCTATTTTAAACCACCTTTAAAATACCTCGTGGTATTTTAGAATGATTAACTGCCCAATTGAATGGAGTAAAATATTTGAATATTTAAGTTAACTGAATATTTAAGTTAATAGTCAAGTTAAGTTTATAGTCAAGTTAAATGAATAGTTAAGTTTCCAATTGAATCCACGACCCTTCTCTGGTTGTTTTTCAGAATGACTGAAAGGTAAGACAAAACACTCATATTAAACAGGAAAAGCCAACACCCTCAATTTAAACATTTCTATCTAGCAGGTCTTCGGTTCTTGAGCTTGCGGTGGGAGCCCTTGTTCGTCCACAAGGGTCCTTTGGTGCTCGGCGGGATTCGGCCCGCGGAGTTATCTTCATGTAAAGTCCTCAGAACCTTTATCAGTCTGATTAAACATTCTAAATGACGTGTGTGTATTGGGACAAAACTAAAATCAGTTTGACGCGTCTTCTGTTCTTCACGGTCAGGGCTGGTAATCTTCCGTCCTTACCCGATCCACCCGACCGACTTCAGGCAGAGCGGAGACTCCTTCTCCGATGTTTGCTACTGCCTTTTTCCAACCAGAACAAAGGGGCAAAGAATGAGCTCCCACGAAGGTCCTGTCACCTCCTCCAGGTGTAGTGAGGAGCTGTCTTCAGATCATCCTGCATCCGGTCCAGCGATTGATTCCTCTCCTCTGCAGGGGTGCCCTGGTGGGGTCGTACAGGTGCCACTCTCCTTCTGGGGACCGATGACATGTGATGTTCTGTCCACCACCTGGTGGGGTCTTGTCCTGTCCCTCTTTTCAGCAGGACTCAGTCTGATGTGAGTTTGTCTCCTCGGTTAGAATTCCTCCCTCCTGATGAGAAAAGCTGGACACCAAAGCTCGCGAATTGTTAAACACCCTGCATGGCCTTTGGGCCTGGAAAAACTGACTGTAGTTACTTCTGTAGTGAATAAAACCTATTTCTGAATTATTGGGCACCCTGATGGTTATTATTGCTACTGATAGGTGTATTATTACACTGCAATGTTATCCTAAAACAGAATTAGTAAAACTAAAATAAAATGCTATTCTTACATGCATCTATACACTCGAAGCTGAATTGTGTTACATACTGGACTTCTCCAGGGATACCTGTGTGCTCTCATCCCATCTGTCACCCTTACAAGCCTTTGTCGTCAACCGGTCTACCTACAATTAAAATTAAACATACACAATACAACAACAATAACAATAATAACAATCATCCACGCTGGCCCCCCTCCTCTTGGAGCCTGTGGAAGTAACTTCATTAAATCGCTTGCGCCAACAGCATCAATCAAAATCCAATATAAACTTAAAAGTTTAACCAACTGACATACAACACTGTGAGAGAAAAAAGTATTTAATCTTCCATCCAGGTACCTGTCTGTGCTAGAGAAGGGAAGAAATAGCAAGGAAGAAAAAGAGAGAAAGAGAAAAAATAAAAGAGAAAGAGAACGAGGAAAAAATGGTTAAAATCCTTTGTTCATGAAACTTTTTATTATTAGCCCAATTAAACTATAAGTCCCGTCCAGTCCAGTCCAGTCAAGTCAGTTGTGTTTAAAATTATCAAACCACCCCATTTCCCTTTAACCTTTGCTCAAATCCACCTCAGGCTAGGGGCGTCCCCCTTTCTGGAATCTGTACACATTACAACAAAGAGAAAAAGATACTTCTGTTAAACTGATATACATATATACAAGTGCAATGTCGTTATGTAGGTTTCTGATTTATTCATTTCCCAATGTCAATGTGATTACCCTACATGATATGATCTTTTAATCGCCTCAGAAGAAGTTATTTTGTATAGTTTGTACTGATCTAATCCTTGTATGAACTGTTCCCTGCTCAGAGCCGCCTACACACCTCCCCCCTTTTTGAAACGGCATTGTTTCAAATCTGAAGTATTACCGTCTGCACTCCACTAACACCCAGATTGAGCATTAGTTACAAAACTAAAAATATGGTGTAGTTTTAAACTTCCCACTACTGTTATTCACCCCAGGTTTTGCAAACAATCACCCAACTACAACCCAAGCTCTCCTACAAATTAGCAAAAAGTTAATTAAATAAATTTCATCTCTTGTATCAAACCAGACCCCCCACATGTGCTCCGTCAAGGCAAAGACAATCCTTCAGTGTTATTTTAGAAAACATTAGTGAACTTCATCCAAATCAGGTCTCAAGTTTCTCCTGAATGAGACTTCCTGACCTGTATAAATGGAAAGTTAAAATCAATATTTTGCTCAGGGGTGTGGAGCATTTGAGGTAATAAAACAATTTTAATCTCAGAGCAGTTGGAGCAGGTGAATCGTCTAGCACTCCCACATCAGTACGTCTGTGTCATGTTGTATCACCTGTCTTAAAATGAGTCTATGTGAGTGATTATTATCAAAGCCAGCTGCAGTTTTTTGATCACGACCCCAAAGTGCTTAGATGACCATCACAGACCAAATATGGGGTTGACACATCCGTCAGACTGCAGTTGATGTTAGTGACCTTGGACAGAGTGACCACCAGTTCTTCTTTCAGCCTTTCAGTCCCCAGATTCGTCTCCGTCTATCTGGAGACCAGTTCAGCTTTGTGCAGCAGTTCATATCTCAGCATACAGCAAGACTTGACTGGATGTTCTCGCTGTGGACAAACTCCAGGACCCCCTCTGGACAGTTAGTTCAGTTCGCTCTTGGACTGTTAGATCTTTGAAAAGTCACGTTACTTGGCTGAAAAGTTCTTTGTTGCTGTGTCAGTTGTGTTCGACTGACAACTTATTTGAACCGTCCCATTGGTCAGTTTCACAGACCCAACGTCAGCGCCCACCTGAACACATTTGTATCCAATCCGGCCCCCGGCACTCGAGAGTCCTGATCAAAACTCAGATGGATGCTGTATGCAGTTAAATGCTACCTTCTATGTTTTGTGGGCCTAATTAGACTCATCTTCCCACTCCAAAGTTCTGTCATCTCCGGCTGCAGAGAAGAAAACATAATCAAATTATTAAAATCAGATCCAACATTCATCTGTTATCCACATTAATCGTTCGTTAGCAAGTTTTACTCTGGAACCACAGCGTTTACCCCAACGGAGTCATTCTGGTGTCCTGGATTGTACAATAGATGTTTTAACCGCTCAATTACACAAGAGTGAAAGCTTTCATTAAACACTGCACAAGCCAATTCTTTACGCCTACTGCATAAAATATTCCCCTCCAAACAATGTCCTCCATCTTGTAGAGTATGTGTGTTGACACATCACCTGGCAGTGAAGTCCACTCCCAGGGCCACATTATCAGTCCAGACCTTGTAATTTTAGGCAGCATGTTAATATGTAATCACTTATTGTTATATAACCAATCTGCAAATCATCTCTTCTCATAACTATGCTTTCCCACTGTATCACAAACAAAATACTTTTAATACAAATCAATTAAGACTAAGTATACCCTTCAAGACATCACAGAGTCCATTATCACTGCACAAAAACGTGTACATGCCCTTCGTTCACAAAGTACAACTTCTTAAACTCACCATGTACACCTCTCTGTTGTCCTTTTGCACTCCCAGGACCTGTGTGAAGTCTCAAATAATAAAGTCAAAGTCATGGCGTTTACCCACTAGAATTGTTGTCGTCCCATAAATAACCTAGTCCCTGCAGCTCTTAGAAGGAAACAGCTCCTTTGGGCTTTGCCTTTACCTTTTTAAGGCTGATTAATTTAAACTAAGTTTTTCAATTTGAGTCCGGTAAGATTTTCTTTGACCAGAATAAAATTCAATATTTTACAAGTGTCAAGGATTTTGTCCATTACTTATTTTATTCTATTGTTTTGCAGTTGAGTTTAAAACCTGAGTTTATTGTCAATTCCAAGAAGAAAGTTAATCTAATTTGTTCAGTACCACCAAGACCACCCCTACAATATTTCTCTTCCACTCGTTCGCTTTGACATCTCAACCGTCTACCGTCTAATCTGACTCCAAGATGATTCAACCTTCTCCAGCTGACTCACTCTGACTCCATCTCCTGGTTAATTACAGCTCGTACACGTGATGTCCCCTCTTTCCTTGAGATTCAAACCATCCTCTGTTTCAGAGTTCACTGCCTCCTTCCTATCATACAGAAAATTGTTTCGTTTAACCTTGTGTCTGCTCCTATCTCCGTTTCTGTCTGGCCTCAGACGGCTATCAGCAAATTTTTGGAAGACTTTCAGCTATCCCTGTTCCCATATCAGATACCATTTAGCTGTGACACGTCAATCAGCTATATTTTTAAATTAATCCAACTTGTACAGCCTAAATCATTAAAGATCAAGCTCTACCCCCTTAATTTCGGTACATAAAGCTTATTTCCACTTGTTTGAGCTAGTGGCCCCCTGATCTCAAACTAATTACCTCCTTTTCATTTTGATACTCCCTATAAGTCGTGCAATTTGCCTCTGATATGATCCTACAGATTTTCCACAGGCTTCACCTGTACCACATTCATGAGTTCCACACCTGATAACAACATTCACACACCCAGGCATTCAAATATGTTATTGTCATTCACTCCTGGCCGCAATAAAACAAACACAAGTCTGGTACGGAACGACCCAGCGGCCAGACCTGTCCTTGTCTCACAGCAGCGCCCCCTTCCGGTCAGGATACGGAAGCACCGATCACACGAGACACCTCTGACGCAGAAACGAAGACAAAACAAAACACGCGTAAACCTTCACCTCGTGTGTGGAACAAAGAAACGCTCCCTTCCCCCCACACGAGTGCTTTACCACACACACACAGACAGAGTGTCTGTCAAAATCCGCAAAGCACGGCACACAATGAACTTATTCTAAATATACACTACGGTGATCTCCCAGACCACCGGAAATTTGGCAAACACACTATGCTATTTCACTCATTTTCTCTCAAAGCTAAACTAATAATGGGGTCCAATTTAGGCGGCAGTCAACACTGGCCAGAGGAGTCCCGACCCTCAGCCCCCCAAGACGTTTGTGAGACACTTAGGACCTTAATCTCGTCAGATCAAAGTTTTGGTGGCCAATCCCGCTGAATTTTGAGAGAAAACGTTGTCACCCACGTGACTTCCGGCAGGCCTTCCGCCGTCCACCGGCACAAGTCCACAAACTTGTGAAAACTACCTAAAAACGTCTAAGTAAGCGTTCGGCGCTAAAACCGTCTGAATATCGTAACCCACCTCGTCAGAATTAACACGAATCACAGGGAGTTATCTTAAATAAAACCATCTTTATTTTCCGGAGATGGCCACATGCACACGAACAGAGGAAGTTGAATTTAGTTTTAATTTGGTTTACAGCCGAAAAGCCAGAAACTCCGGACCTTAAGGTCCAAACAGTTAACCAGCTTACCTGAAAGTAATGGGCCCAGTTCCTCTCTCTGTGTGCACCGCAAGCCACCTCGATCCAATTCAGTGTAGGCCGCATCACCTCGCCGCACGTCGGGTCACCATTTGTTGTGGTTCGAATACCACGTCGTGTTCAAAACGGCGGAGGCGTCGCC
>NC_056498.1:72686546-72693563 GCF_014905685.2 Nematolebias whitei | reverse complement strand
ATATATTACAGTTTGTTTATTATCAAAACAATTATTATGGTTATTCTGTGTTCAGCATATTTATTCTTTACTTTTTCTGTCTTTACAAGGAGCTGTTTGATCTGAATTAATAAACAGAATGGGTCAAAAACACTGTGGCACAGAGACACAGTTTGTAGACTGGTCACCTCTCAGCAAGAAGGTTGTCAGATTAAGTCCCAGCCAGGAACCTTTCTGGGTCAAGTTTGCATGTTCTCTCTGTGCACGTAAGGGATTTCTCCTGGTACTCTGGTTTTCACCATATGTGTTCATGCATTCATCATGCTTCACCTACTTTATGCAATTACTATATAATTAATCAGTCAGTCTTTGTGTGTTCGGCCAGTAAAGGGACAGCATGAGAAAGTTTTTATTATCCTCAAGGTCTGATTGATATGATTACAGTGAAGTAAATTCAGAGTCCTCGGGAGCTGTCTGAGCTTACAGATACTTCTCGTGCTGTCTGCAGCTGGGCTTCTGATAACAGTTCAATAGTGGGGGAGGAGCTGGAGGCTTTCTACAAAACTGACTTTTTCAGTTTAGGAAGTCAGAATGGGTCAGACCTCAGACAGGTGAAATGATTCATAAGTGTTGTGCTTGTAAATTAATATTCTGTGAGTGTGGTTGTTCTAAAGCTTTGTAATAAATCTGAAGGAAGATTGCATTTGATCTGTTGTGAGTCCCTTTTCTCTGACAGTCCCACAAACCCAAAACATGCATGTTATGCTAATTTGTAACTCTAAATGATCCGTAGGTGAGAGTGTGAATGGTTGTTTGTCTCTATGTGTCCCTGAGGTAGACATACAACCTGTGAAGGTTGTCCCTGCCTCTCGTACAGTGGCTGCTGGACATGGGCACCAGCGATCCAGAAAGGTAGAAGCGGGTAAAGATTATGGATGGATGGTCAAAAATTGTTTTAAACAATAAACACATTTTTAGTGGTTTATGTTTTTGAGCTTTCTTATGTAGATGTTACCATGCATCAAAGTAGAAGTCTGCACTTTGCTCATTTTTCACGTTATCCAGCTCACAAGGCTGACATATATACATATATATGGTGATAGCCATATTGGATTTTGACGTGGTAACCCAATTTGTGAAAGGAACACATCAACATGAAAATCAGAACCTGCCATATTTTTCAAGTTATCGTGCTCACAACATGCACGATATTTCCAATTCCCCGTTTGCGCCACGACACAATAAAAAAATCTTTGTCAAAGTGAAGTGCAGTCTCTAGATCAGGCTTTCAACAAAACAAATGTTGATGATCTGCCAAAACAAATAATTTATTATATGATCTATAGAAGATAATTTACAGTTTTTTCTTTCAGTGAAGCGTTATTTATTTATTTTTTCACAGCCTGAACACACAATTGGTTAGTCTCCTTAATGCCCACTCACCCCAGCAGTTAACTCTGCCTTTGAGATTGTGAACTGGTTTGGGTTTTCCAAAAGAGAAGGCACAAAAATCATCTTTAAACTGCTTCAACATGTCACGTCTTGTGGGGTTAATTACCACATGGAAGTCCTGCTCCAGCAAGAAAAAAGTGAGTATACTGAGAACATTTTGTTAATTCAACTATATTGGTCAACTTCTGTAGTTTTCAGCAGCTCAGAATGGCTGACAGATCAAAAATCATATTTCAGAATCCTCACAGTCAAGATGAACTAAGACGAAGAAAAATGCAAATTGTGCCAGCAAATAAGGTTGCATTGGCTGACATGTTTTGGTCTGGCAGACTTCTCAACAACCAGTCTATCAGTAGAGCATAAACAAAAATATATGACATATCTGCAGTCATCAGATCAGAGCTTTGTGACAATGATCAAAAGTTTTTAATGACAGACATAAACAAACTTAATCTGTTTTTATGGCAGAGTGAAATTTTGCTGTCAAACGGGAGCCTTACATGATATTTTTATTTGTATTACTGTTTTGTTATTTTATGCAATACTCTCATCCTTTAGGCAGTAAAACAGCATAACAAAAATTGAAGTATACCATTACATTTATAATGGTAAGCTCAGACGTATTATTCATTAGAGTTTGTCATAAACATGCGCCACAGCATGACATCACTGATGAGAGCTCTGCTTTGACATACACAGTTTTTGTTCATTGTTGGTTTTGTTTTGAGTTCTTGCACCAGCACTGCACTCCCATGCTTTGGGTATGACCGCAATGCACTTTTGGAGTTGCAATCATCAGTGAGTGGGGACCTTGAACCAACTTTTGGGGACTCCACAGCACACTTATTCCCCTGGGTTCATTGTTTACTTGAGAGGCATAAGAGGAAAACATGGAGAGGGAAGCAAGATGGTGTTTTGTGCAGGTTTTTGGATTCAAAGACAGCAAGAGTAAAAACAAGAACCGTTTTATTTATTTTGCAGCTGCAGAAGATGTCAGGATCCAACTGTGGTGACAGGTCCTCACAGGCTCAGGGAGAGAGCCATTAAAGCATTTCACAAGCAGGTGAGGTGGGGTCACCGGTTGGAGCTGGGCATGATGATGTCACTGTAACTGGTGGGAAGGAAGCTGCAGAGGGAGGCCTGTAATGCTGTGGCCAGCGGGGCAATGCAGGATTGTGGTCCAAAGGGCGAAGCAGAGGTCAAACGCAGAGAGTCAGAGGTCCAAGAATAATCCAAAAAGGGTGATCCGTGAGTCGTGGTCGTAGAGGAAGAGGTCGTTACTGTGATCAGAAGGGCGGAGCAGAACCAGATGAAGAGCAGGCAAAATGGTAAATCCACAAGACAAGGCGTGAGCTCGAAAATCCAAATACAGGGCATGAACATCAGGCATGAACAAGAACAAGATGGCTGGATATCAGGGACCATGGGAGGTATAATAATCAGGCAGGGACAGAGAGTGAGCATGGAACTAAAATAGAGAGCTGAACAGGTGCATGAAATGAAGGCTGATTAATGTGCTTAGGCTGAGGGGGTGTGATGAACGATTGACTGGCAGGAGCTGCTGATGCGAGCAATGATAGGTGACAGGCAAAACAAAGCTTAAGAACAGGCATCTTGGCAAGAGGGGCAGAAACTTTGGCAGGAGGGACTGAGAGGGAGACAGGAGACGTGAACATGTCATGAAGGGGCAGAGATGAGTAGAAACATGGTGTGAGGAGCAGAGGCATGAGTAGATGAGGGGTCAGCAGGGGGCTGCTGACCATTACACTAATATGTTTATTGGTGCTGCACTATGTGGCTGTATCATGTGGTCGCTGCCTTGCCATTGTGGTTCAGTATCTCAGTGTAGCTCACTGCCTGTGTAGTGGCCTGTCATGCAACCTGTGTGGTGTATGTTGTGTGTAACATGTATCATGTCCATTTAAGCAGTTACTGTCTGGTGGGTACTTGTTTTTTCTGATTCATCCTACTTGAGCTGTTGTATTCTACCATGTTGTTTACTATATTTCTTTTGGACCTTGCAGATGTTGTATTTCTTTATCACTTTTTGGTAATTTTGTTTCATGCTTTGGCATTTTTTGTTTATTTATTTATTTATTTATTGGTAAGTCAAAATGTTTTTTTTCTCATCCTGCACATTTCATTGCATTGTTAACCTTGTGTTGACCTGCATATGACAAATAAACAATAAACTAAACTACTTTGTAAATTAAAGATGAATGGTGATTGTGAAGCAGTGAAATCTAAATGCTAAGGTTACCTAGGATTGGTCATGTTCACCTGTTTTATTGTCTTTAAAACTCTTTAATCTGTAATAGTAATATGCAGTTGTAATTATTAGTGGCTTTATTGTTTCAAGCAGCACAAAACATCAACGTGTTCCAGTTATCTGTGTTAGATAACAGAATTTAAAAGAGACATCTAATACAGAGGGTTTTTCCAGGTTCTCCTTTGCAATTTACCATTGCAAAAGAGATCTGTGAATCCAATGGGTTGTGCCTGGTTAAACAAAAAGATAAAAATACATTAATTATTAAATTATTCAGTCCCTTTTTTTTCAGATTTTAAAATAGTCCTCAGTCATCCTTGCTTGATTGGATGATTAAAATCTGTCAGTGTTGGTTGTAAAGCACAAGTATATAAAGACTGTTTTCATTTATTTTATCTGTCGACCAAATAAAAATTGCAGCACACTTTTTTTAGTTCCCTTTCTTGACAGAAAGTGACAGAAAGTTGGTGTCAGCAAATAAGTGACAATGGAATGACAGCTGGGAAAGCTGTGGAAGATAAAGGAGCGTCCTCATGTGAGAAGCTGAAGAGTGAAGGTCAAATAGGGGCTATTTCTGGGGTGGCAGCTGTCTTGCTTTTAAGAACTTAGAGAACTGAGGAAAACTGTACAGCTTGTTTAATCAGAGCAGTCCTCGAACTGTATTCAGTTTAGTAGAATGCAACTGAAATGTGTTTTTATCCAAAACACATTAGTGGAGACATGTTGGCAGATAGAGAGCAGGGAGCTGACAAGGCGAGCATGTTGTAGGAGACGGTATGGGAGGCGGTGATGATGGTACCTGTCTCCTAGTGAGTAAATTCTATCCCCACATGACCAGTATAAACTGTGCTCCTTCAACAACCAGATAAGTATTTTAATCTACCTCTATCCATCCTTGAGCTTCTCACCAAGCTCAGATACACACTCCTTCAGTAATAGGTTGGCACACATCTCATGACCTTGACTGTCGTCTTCACTCTTGTTTGCTGTCATTTTCATGCATACAGAGAAAACAAACAATAGCAGATAGGATATCCAGAGGAGAGATGAGTGAAAAAAGGCCAGAAAAAAAAGTTCCCTTTTTTGGTTTTGTTTGCTTGGTTGTTTTTAATATCTGAGACAATATTTTTAGACATCTTGAGGCTGTCTAAAAAGGTTGAGTCATGTCCTTTGGGTTGTTTTTTTCTTGAAGCATTTCATCTTTTATCAAAAAAACTTCTTCAGTTTGAGGATCTGAAAGCAAATTCAGTTTTCTAAGCAGTACCTGTTCATTGTGGATTAACCAGTTTGCTGATGACAGCAACAGCTAGTTGTTCACATGCAAGAAAAGGAACAGCATCCTAAGAAATAACCAATAGTGTTCTAATGGCCACTTGCTATTCACAGAGGTCTGAGTACTAGCAATAACAATATTTTAAGAGGGGGACAATTGGACACGAAGGCATCCACTCCTGTTTGAAAACAGGTGGGTTCTCTCCACAAAGCTGGGGTGACCGCTGGTCTGGAGATGAGTGTAGACCGCAGAGTCCTGGCCTAATGAAGTTTCTTTTTTGTGCTGGTCCATCCTTTTGGGAAGTGGCTGCTTTGTTTCCTTGATGTATAACTGATCACAGTCCTCCTGACACTTATCAGCATACACAATATTACTCTGTGCCAGGGGTCTGGATCTCTGGGAAGAACCAGTCTTTTCCGGAATGTATTTTGCAGTTGGTCTTGGTTGTGGCCACAATGGAGAATCCTGACTTACATACGTATGTATTTCTGGATGGCTAAAGTTTGTCAGTTCTCAGTTCAAGGAATATTTTGAAATGGAAATCCAGAAGGGGCCCCACTGATCTTCACATGAGTGGAGTTTTACAAAATGTTAGAAATAAGTGGAAACATGTCCATCCGCCTTTTCTGCACCCTCTTAGCCCACAGAGCAAGTTTCCCCTTAAAAGCTTGAATTGTGCAACCTGAACAATGTTTCTATTTCTCCCGTGCAGTGAGGTGTTCAGCTGATTCAGTAGTGAAAAAATATCACGGAGGTATGCCAGTTTGGCTGTGAACTTTGTGTTGACATAGTGATGTGATGTACTTTTTTTTTTTAAATATAATTTCTTCTATTTACTTTACTTTTTTCTTTTTATATTATTGTCTATTGTTGTCTGTACCTCATTTGTCTTCTTTGTTTAAAAAGGGCACTCTTTTAAATGAGTTGTCATTGCTCAATGAGAGTAACCTGTCTAAATAAAGGTTGAATGAATGTGCAAGACTAGATTTTTCCCTGAGTGAGAAAAGAGAAGACCTCATTCCCAAGTTCAAACAAGCCCTTGAGGACCTGGCCTCTTGAGACCCATCTCACCTCACTGTGAAGAGCAGATGGATTTGATCTATGTCCTCACAAAGCTTGGTAGAACAATGCTGATGTTTACAGCATTATTTTTATGTAGTTGATGGTTTTTACACTTACATCCACCATCTCCCGGAACTCTGATGATGTCTTTTTTTTTCTGCAAGGCCTTCATGGTGAAGAAAACAATGGGTTTATAAAACTTATGTTGCACCATAGGCGTTGCAACCATTATATGTGAAGGGGACGTGTCCCCCCGACATTTAAAAAATGTTCAATCCCCCCCACCCCCCAAACACACACATAAATATTAGTTCAGTTGGAGGTTTCTATTTCTTCATGAACAAATCCATTCCACTTGATTAATAGGATAATACTCCACCCACTAAAAATCCACTCCAGGTTTTCCTGGTTGCCTCCAACTCTCCAGCAGCCTGCAGTGTTTGTCCTATGCGTCTCCTGTTTCGCGAGCTTAGTGCAGGCAGTTGTTGACCGGGGGTGGGGGGTGGGGTGGGGGTGGTTTGATGATAAACATATATGCATGGTTAGGATGCTAGACAGTAGTGGAGCACTTTGTCTGTAGCACCTTAGTTTAGCAGTAACTGTGATAAGCTGTAAGATGCTGTGTGTTCAAACCCCACACCTTATTGTCCTCGAGCTTCATGAGAAACATCCTTTAGATGAGTAGTGTTGAACACAAGTAAAAAATGTCTATTGTTGATGTTTTTTATTTCTCTATAAACACAAATAATGCAGATCTGAGGCTGTGTGTTAAAGTGGATTAAAGTTGAAATGTTTTCAAAACCCACAGCTGAATAAACTTGGTGAGAAACATGCTTTAAATGTGTGGAATTAAAATAAGGAACTCTGGGTGAAATGTAGCTTTTTTTGTACACTAGTGTACACTTTTTGCACACTGGTGCGTGTGTGAGTGTGTACATGTGTGCATGTGTGCACACATATGCACACACATACCCCCCCCCCC
>NC_056498.1:72672013-72686446 GCF_014905685.2 Nematolebias whitei | reverse complement strand
TATATATGTATATATATACATATATATGTATGTATGTATGTATGTATGTATGTATGTATGTATGAATGCAAGACATAAACACAACGTGGGACTAGACACCAGGAAACAAGCCACAACTCCAATACTGAGACAAGATTGTGTTGAGGCACAAATCCTGAGAAGGATACAGAAACATTTCTGCTGCTCTGAAGGCCCCAGTGGGCACAGTGGACTCCATCATTGATAAAATGAAGGAGTTTGGAACCACCAGGACTATTCTGGAGCTGGCCGGCTGTCTAAACTGAGCAAGCAGGGGAAAAGGGCCTTAGTCATGTAGGTGAACAAGAACCTGATGGTTACGCTCTCAGAGCTCCAGTGTTTCTCTGTAGAGAGAGGAGAACCTTCCATAAGGACAACCATCTCTGCAGCAATCCACCAATAAGGCCTGTATGGTAGAGTGGGCCAGATGAACGCCACTCCTTAATAAATGGCACATGGCAGCCCATCTGGAGTTTACCAAAAGGTACCTGAAGGACTCTCAGACCATGTGAAACAAAATTCTCTGGTCTGAAAAGACAAATATGGAACTCTTTGGTGTGAATGACAGGCATCGTATTTGGAAGAAATCAGGCACTGCACCTGACCAGGCCAATAACTTCCTTATAGTGAAGCATGGTGGTGGCAGCATCATGGTATGTTTTTTTTTTGTTTTTTTTTCAGCAACAGGAATTGGCTGACTAGTCAGGATAGAGGGAAATATGAATACAGCAATGTACATAGACATCCTGGATGAAAATCCGCTCCAGAGCACTCTTGATCTAAGACTGGGGCCATGGTTCATTTTTCAGCAGGAAAATGACCCAAATCACATGGTCAGTATGTCAAAGGATGAGCTTCAGGAACCCTCTGTAAAGGAGTGGCCAAGCCAGAGTTCAAACTTGAACTGATTGAACATATTTGGAAACATCTTAAAATGGCTTTGCACAGACGTCTCCCATCCAAACTAATGGAGATTGAGAAGTACTGCAAAGAAGAATGAGAAAAAACTGCCTAAAAATAGGTTTGCTGAGCTTGTGGCATCATATTCAAAAAGATTTGAGGCTGTAACTGAATTAAAATATAGAAGTATTAAGCAAAGTTTGTGAATACTTATGTAAATTTGATTTCTAAGGGGTGGAACGGTGATTGGTGTTTGGTAGAGCTGTTGTCTCTCAGAGAGCAGGTCTATGATTCAAATCCCGGCATGGGACCTTTCTAGGTGCAGTTCGCATGTTCTCTCCGTACATACGTGGGTTTTCTCCGGGTACTCCGATTTTCCGGTACAGACCAAAAACATGCATGTTAGGCTGATTGGTTAAATTGTAAATTCTATTGTAAATTCTAAATTGTTAAATTGTAATTCTAAATTGTCCCTAGGTGTGAGTGAGTGAGTGAATGGTTGTTTGTCTTTATGTGTCCCTGTGATGGACCTTTGTTTTAACACCTCCCCTCCCACTTGTGTTTCTTTTTGTCTCATCTGAAAATAAAGCTGCGCCTCCCGAGGCTGGCGGCCTCAGTCACCGTTTCCCCATGTCAATTGTTGTTTATGTTGTTCTCTTGGACAGGCTGTACTGAAAATGTAATTTTGTTGTGCTTTGGTGTAATGACAATAAAGCTGATTCTGATTCTGATAATGGGCTATTGTGTGTAGAATTTTGAGGAAAGAGATTAATACAATTTGGTATACGGCTGTAATATAGCAAAATGTGGAAAAAAGTGACTCACTTAATCCTTTCCGGATGCACTGTAAGCGCTTACTTTGTGTTTTTCAGCATTAGAATAAATTTAGTTGCATTTGAATTTCACCTTCCATCTAAAGAGGGAGTTAAGGCAGGTTTATGCTTGAAAATGTTTTCTTATTTATCTCTTTCAAGGTGTATTGCATTTGTCTGTGTACAGTAGTTCTGTGTCTCTTGGCTCTGTCTGTCCATGGGACCCATTACTCCAGCAGGGTGGTAATTATTCTACTAATGGTTAAAGTGCAGCTCCACCACTTTAATCAACAGCAAATCTCCAATCGTTTACAACTCTCTGAGAGGCTAATTAACCAAAATTTGACGTTAGACAGTCGGGACTTCTTCATTTATGAGTGGTCCCAGAGAGATGCAAAGTAGATTTATGGTTCACACTAATGACACACAAAAAAATATGGGTGGACATTTTTAGGCACCTTACAATTTAACTTGATTCAGACGTCTGCATTGTACATAAAAATAAAATTATTATGATTATATGTGCATCCATATTTACACCTAAAACAAAATTCTGAACACCAAACCTCTCCAACCTGTGAAAAACATATTTTCTACGCTGCAGTGTAAAACAATTTTCACTTAGACAAGATTTTTTTTAAACAAATAAATAAAATAAATAATAAATTACTAATAATAAAATTAAGTATCTTTGGCTTCTCCTTTTGACTTATCCCTTCTTCGGGGGATGCTACATGGAGCAAACTCATAGTTTTACTCCAGATGCCCTTCCTGATGCAACCTCAGCTCAAACCCACAACCTAATAATTTAAATAAATTCAAAATATTTTTTTGTTGAAGTCTCAATGAATTCTGTTTGCTACCAAGCAACTAGTGAGCCGTTTAGCATCAATTCTGAGGCTCGTTTTGGATGATCAAAACCTATTTTTTGTGCTCAAGGCTTGCAAAACTAAGACATGCACATTATTTGCCGTCCACCTCAGCCCACATTGTACCTACTTCAATCCTCTATGTACCCATCTGCATGCCAGAACCAGACCAGACTACATGTTCAGCACAAGTTTTATGTTCTTTAAACAAACAAGACATAACCATTGTTTAAAAAAAACACATATATTATTTTTTTGTTTGTTTATTTGTTTTTTGTTTTTTTTGGGAAAAATGTAAACGAGACATTCACTCGTCATTGTTGGAGAAAAATATTCTTGCTTATGTTGTTTACCGGCAGCACGGTGGCACAACTGGTAGAGATACTGCCTCTCAGCGAGCGGGTCCTTGGTTCAAACCCTGGTCCAGGGGCCTTTCTGTGTGGAGTTTGCATGTTCTGTCCGTGCATGCATGGGTTTTCTCCGGGTATTCCGGTTTTCTCCCACAGACCAAAAACATGCATTTTAGGCTGATTGGTAACTCTAAATTGTCTCTAGGTGTGAGTGAGAGAGTGAATGGTTGTTTGTCTCGTTTGTCTCTATGTGGCCCTGTGATGGACTTGCGACCCGTCCAGGGTGTACCCCGCCCCTCGCACAGTGATTGCTGGACATGGGCACCAGCGACCCCCGTGGCCCAAAATGGAATAAGCGGGTAAAGATAATGGATGGATGGGTTTCTCAGTTCTGCTCATAATTTTGGCAATAAAGAGCAGCTGTAAAATAAAATGCATTATTTCCTGTTTTCTTCCCAGACATCTAAATTAGATTGTTACCTTGAAGTGAGTATTAAAGCTCGCAGGCAGGATGTGGTACTGAAGGAATATACATTTAAATTATATAAGACTTTAAAATTGTTTTAAGCACAAAATATAACACAAAGAATGTTGGTAAGATGCTGGAAATTCAAAGTTGGGAAAAAAGAAACAAATATAGTTGCTATAGGCACAATTATTATGATAACGGAAGTACCCAGCTGAAAGGACTGAAGCAAACCGAGACCAGGACTCAAATGCAATTTACAGTGCTTATTTACAAAGTGGCAAAACTTTGTTACAGACTGGTGAAAAACAAAGACTACCTCGTTTGTTGGGGGTTTAATATTTAAACCTCACAGAGATAGGTGAGGTTCTTGTGGTCTATCCATATGAGAAAATACGTATACTTCAGTGCCTTCAAGTTAGTGTAGCCACTTCTCCAAAGCTAACTTGATGGTGAGGAGCTCACGATTATCCATGTCATAGTTTTGTTCAGTTGATGAGAAGCATTGGGAGAAAAATGCACAGGGGTGTACCTTGTTGTTGTTGGAAGACCTCTGAGACAAAATGGCTCCCATGCTCGTGTCAGAGGTGTCCACCTCCAATATGAACTGTTTCTTAGGGTCAGGGTGATAAAGGATGGGAGTAGAAGAAAAAAGTTGTTTTAGTTTATCAAAAGCTGTCTGCCTCCTGAGTCCACTTACAGGTCTGCAGGGTGGAAGTCAACAGGGTGAGGGGGGCAGCTATCCTGGTGTAGTCCTTGATAAACCTCCTATAGAAGTTGGCGAAGCCCAGGAATCACTGCAGCTGCTTACGGGTCCCATGAGTTGGTCATTCCACCACAGCCTCAGACCTTTTCCGGTCCCATACGGTACTGTCCGCCTTCAAAAATAAATCTAAGAAATGACACAGATTGAACATGGAACTCACACTTTCTTCTTTAACAAACAGTTGGTTCTCATAAATCATCCAGGTCTCTCTTGTAAATGAGTCCTCATGGCTCAATGGGACTAACCTGTTTAAATAAATGTTGAACGAATACAGTCTCTGAAGGACGGTTCTAATCTGATGGGCGTGTTGTTCTTCATTTTGGGAGTAGATTAATATGTCATCCAAGTAGACAGACATAAATACATTCAAGAAATCCCTCGAAATGTCATTCACAAGTGTCTGAAACACAGCTGGGAAAATAGTCAGGCCAAATGGCATTACCAAAACCTCAAAATACCCTAAGGGAATCTTAAATTCAGTCTTCCACTTGTCTCCTTTGATTCGAACGAGGTGGTATGCATTGCGAAGGTCAAGCTTGGAAAATATTTTGGCTAAATGTAGCTGTTCATGGATTGAGTCAACCGAAAGAAGTGGGTATTTGTTCTTTATTGCAATTTGGTTTAATATGTAATCAATGTAGGGGCAAAGTCTCTAGTCTTTTTTTAGCTACAAAGAAAAATCCAACTCCAACTGTAGAAGTATAGGAGCAGCTGATCCCCAAGTTCAAATATTCAGTAACGTACTCCTTCATGGATTCACGTTCTGGACCTGATAAATTATAGAGGCGGCTAGAGGGGAGAGGGGCCCCTGGAAGCAAATCAATAGCACAATCATAGGGCCAGTGAAGAGGTAAAGATAGGGTCCTCTGTTTACTAAACACTGGGGCTAGGTCATGATAAACCATAGGGATTCTGGACAGTTCAGTAAACTCGGGAGTCTCGGTTTGTTTAGCGACCGAGGGAACAGTGGTTCTCAAACAATTCTCTAAACCACAGATGTCAAACTCCAGGCCTCGAGGGCCGGAGTCCTGCAACTTTTAGATGTATCTCTGATGCCACACAGCTGAATCAAATAAGGAGGTCATTAGCAGGACTTTGGAGAACTTGACTGCACTGAGAAGCTAATTCAGTCATATGATTCAGGTGTTTTGGACCAGTGCAACATCTAAAAGTTGCAGGACTCTGGCCCTCGAGGCCTGAAGTTTGACACCTCTGCAACCATGTGGACTCCATCTTTCAATTCTTCTTTCTACCCAATTTATCTCAGGGTTGTGTTTCCTGAGCCAAGGGAAACCCAAAATAAGCTGTGTAGTGGGAGAATCAAAAACAAAAAAAACCTCACTGCGTTCATGATGGTCCCTGAATGAAATGAAGGGGCAGAGTCTTTTTTGAATCATGGCAAACCTCTGACCCATGAGTCTGGCCATTGTTAAGGGTGTAGTGAGCAGTTACGTGGGACTAGACAGTTGCTCAATCAGGTTCTGGCTATTTAGATTCTGTTCTGCCCCAGAATCAACAAGTGCTGATACGGACCTCTTTTCCTGATCAACTAAAATAGTCGAGTTGAGTTGCAACTGGGAAGCAGGAGAAGAAGAAGAGTTTCCCACCAATATCTCCTGCTTTATTGGTGAGAGGACTTGTTTCCCCAGAGCGGACAATGAGCAATAGTGTCCTTTTTTCATCACAATAGATATTGTGCTACATGCTCTGTCGTTAAACCTCCGCCATCTTTCTTCAGGTTAGAGGCGAGCTCGACCCAGCTGCATCGATTCTGGTTCTGATTCGGGATCATAACTGAGAGTGAGAGCCAGTGGCCAGCTTGGCGTTGAGTGAAACCTGGAAGTGAAGGAGCTCTGGGAAGTGTAGTTTCTTAGAGAGAGAACAGGTGGGTGACTCATCATTGGGCGGAACCCGGGAGTGGAGGAATTTTGGGAGTAGTAGTCTCTCTCCCACCTTCTCTCTTGCAATTAACTATCGATGCGTGCAACACGATGAATCAATTAATCGAGGCTTTGCGTCTCCTCCCGAGCCGCTAAATGATCTTTATTACGGTTAGATAAAGGATGCAAAAATGTACCTCGGAGTGCGACCTCTCCCCATCCTGTGTGAGTGGCTGTGATCCAAAACTCAAAGGTACTGTATGAGCAGCCACTGATCATCTGCCCTGTCGGAGGGTGAGAAAGAATTTCACAGCTTCAGATTGTTGAAGGGGTTGGTCAAACTCATGGAGGAATTCCACTAAAAAGGGAAAAAGTTAATGAATTGATGGGATGAGAGGACATGTAAGTGCGAGCCCAGCGCAGCATGTCTCCCTTCAGCTGACTAACAAGGTAAAAGATTTTAGCAGTGTCTGCAGAATACAGGAGATGAGCTCTTTGGAAAGCTAGGTGGCATTGTAAGATGAAGCCTCCACAAAGTTCAGGTTCTCCACAGATATTTTTTTTTTTTTTCATTCAACCTTTATTTATTCAGGCTAGCTTCATTAAGCCACAGGGACTCATTTGCAAGAGGGACCTGGTCCAAACAGAATATATAAAGTACAGATAACAAAACAGTAGGCAGTGAATACAATAAACTACAGTAAAAATGCAGTTAAAATGCCATAAAACAGAGTGAAATACTAAAAACAAGAACATATTTGCTTTGATTTTTCTATTGACATTATCAAATGTTTGAAACCCCGTAAATAAATCAAGGACACTTTCAGTTCCTGTTACAAGGTGTTCCAGGTTGCAGGAGCTGAGTAGGAAAAGGCCTTTTTGCCAAGTTCGGTCTGCACTGAGGGAACGCTGTAGGTAATGATGGACTGAGAGCGCATGTTGTAACTGTACTGATGGCGTGACATGTGGTAGGAGATATAAGAAGGTAGCAGACCAAGGAGGGATTTATAGATGAAAATGGACCTACATGAGCCTACATGTAGATAATGATGACCAATTGACCAAGGAGTACAGGGTGCAGTGATGGGTATGGTAATTACAACCAGTTATGAATCTTAGAGCATCATAGTAGACAGCATCCAGCATCTGCAAGGAGCTGGCAGGGACATTCATGTAATAATGTCACCATAGTCAATGGCCGGTATGAAGGTGGCTGTTACAAGGCGTGTTTTTAGCATTCCGTGTTAAGCAAGATCTATTTCTGAAAAATAAACCCAATTTAAATTTCAGTTACTTTATCAAGTTTTCAATATGTGGTTTAAAAGAAAGATGTGCATCGACCAAAATTCCCAAGTATTTGTAAGAATCTACAAACTCAGTAAACACACCATGCATGGATGAGGTAGGAGAAATAGTTGCTGTCACCAATTTTCTGTTGGAAAACAACATCCCTTTAGTTTTGTCAGTATTTAGCACCAGCTTGAACCAGAATAAGTCAGACTGAATTATGTCAAATGCAGACTGTAGAAGCTGGAAAAAACTCGGCAACTGTGTTAGCTCGGCAATAAATGACTGTGTCATTGGCATAGAGATGCAAGGCTGTGTCAGGTATGTTTTGACCTACATTATTTATATCAATTGTAAAAAGAGTGGGACCTAAAACTGAGCTTTGTGGCACAACATTGGTGACCGATAGGTAGCTAGATGAAGTACTGTTCTGTCAAACACATTGCCTGTCTGAACATCAAGTTCAGAGGGCTTTAAATTCTGCTTCAGCATAGTGGAAGTAATTTGAGAAATGACAGGACTCGGAGGACTGACCTCGGTGGAAGAGTTGGAGCAAGTGGCAGGAGCTGTACCAGTCCTTGTTTAACAGAAAACATCATGCTGCCCAGTTTCTGTACATTAGACTGGTTAGTCTGTTGCAATGTGAATATCCGTCTTATAGCAGCTTCATGTTTCTCAACTCTCTGCACCACAGTTTTAAACAAGAGCTAGCTCTGTTCAGCTTCAGGTCCTTTCTGGGAGGTTTTATCTGGCTGGGACATTTCTGTTATGATAATGGGTGTGCCCAGATGAAAGGACTAGAGCAAACAGAGACCAGGACTCAAGTGCAATTTACAGTGTTTATTTAGAAAGTAGCAAAAAAGGGTAAAGGTCAGAAGGTGGGACTGAATCACCTGGAGGGCAGAGGAAAGAGTTAGAGTTCTGGCAGTTGGAGATGGAAATGTATGTAGTAGTAATTCTTGTGATGAGGATTGGGGTCAGAACTGGGAGGGCTGACCCAACAATTTCCAGAGCGAGGAAGATGTACGTCGGGAGAGTGTCCAAAGGGAACAGGCAAGTAATAGAAGACGTAGAGCAGCTGAAGAGGTGCAGGAGGATTTAGAAACTCAGGGTGCATTCACACCAGCCCTGTTTAATCCGCTTTAATCAAACTCTAGCTCATTTTCCTAGAAAGTCCGGTTCGTTTAGGGAGGTGTGAACGCGCCATCAAACTCTGTCACGGAACAAAAAGGCGAACTCTGGCCCGGGCTAAAACCTAGGTCTCGGTCCGGTAGAAGCAAACTCCAGCACGGTTCGAGTACAGTGTGAATGTAAACAGACCGGGCCCCACTCCGCAGGACAAACAAACACGCATTTCTCTTACCTTATATGGAACCGTCAGCTGCCTTGTGTGGAAAAATAATATTCTCCATGGTCTTCTGTCTCATCTTCTGCTCATGCTAAGTCCATTTTTGAAAAATGACAAAATATAACTCCTAAAACTGCTAAATCTTGATGCCACTTCGTTTTTATTTTTATTCACAGAAGAAGAAGAAGACGTGTCTTCAGAGGTTTTGTGTCGTTTCTTTCAGTAGTTCTTGGTGCAGCGCCCCCACAGGCGAGCGGGGGAATAGGTTGGTTCAACAGGTTGGCTCGACTGCACAGTGCAGTGTGAATACAAATGCACCAGCTCAAATGTAAACAAAAGGTCATGAATATTGGTCCCGAACCGAGTCTACCGGACTATCTGGTGTGCAAACGACCTCAGAGAGGACTCGAGGCAGGACAGGTAGAGAGCAGGGTTTAACTCTGAGGAGTCTGACAAAAACACAACTTTTAATATTCTTAAATTACTCACAAAGGTACTGGCTAGAACAATGCTACCATTGGTAGGTAATGTCCCAGTATCTGCTGAATGTTCTCTGCAGCTTCTCCTCCTGCATGTGGCAATGATGATCTGCAGCTGTTGTTAATTAGTCTGAGTGAAGGGAGGAAGAAGGCAGGGCAAAACTCCTACAACAATATTAGTATTTCTAACCTATCCATCCATCCATATATCCATCCATCCATTATCTTTACCCACTTTTTTTCTTTTCTGGTCATGGTGGGTCACTGGTGCCCATATCCAGCCATCAATGTGTGAGAGGCAGGGGACACCCTGGACAGGTCACAAGTCATTCACAAGATCACATAGAGACAAATGAGACAAACAACCATTCTCTCTCTCACTCACATCTAGGGACAATTTATAGTTACCAGTCAGCCTAACATGCATGTTTTAGGTCTGTGGGAGTAAACGGGATTACCCAGAGAAAACCCACACATGAATGGAGAGAATATGCAAACTCCACCCAGAAAGGCCCCGACTGAGATTTGATTCAATGTCCTTCTATCTGAAAGGTGACAGCTCTACCAACTTCCCCACCGTGCCACCCCTCATAGATGGTCCTTTTTACAGATTCACACACCGATAAACAAATGAACACTTTGCAGACATTGAAACAAGAATTTAAGATGTCTAAATTTAATAAAATACAACCAAAATGTTAGCTTGTGTTAACTGTATGGTATCTATGTAAACACATGTTAATTTTGATGTATGACTTGTATAAGTATTCATTATTTCTTGTGTTTCTCTTGTTTTTTTCTGAGTGTTTGCTAACACGCAGACTTTATTCTAGTCTACCAGAAGACATGAAGGATTCGGGTTAATTTAGACCTCAGATTTGTGGGTCCTGATTCAGTGTGAGGACTCGGAACTTTAATGTGGGGATATCAGGTTCCAACCAGTTCTAGTTGTAACCTGAAATCACCATATGAGAACCAACGCTCCAGTGTCAGATAATGGAGAGACTTTTGCTTATATGCTGTCTTGAGCTCATCAGGTCATAAGCAGTAGCTGAGCCAAACAACCTGCACCTGTCACTCAGGGACTACAGGATGAAAAGTTAATGGAGACGTGCAGGAACACAGGAACTGCAATTCTCACAGGTTTATTAGATAGTTTGCAAACATACAGAAATGAGCAAAACCAATCATCAACGTTCACCTTTTGAGAAGCGCAATAAAAATAAAACAATCTCATTATAACTGTTGAGGTACCAAGTCTGAAATAGTGGAGCTTTATTCAAATATCTCAGGCAGTTGTCACAGAAAAAAAAAGAAAAAGAAAGAAACATATTTTAGAGTATAGAGCCCCTTCATTAGTTTATATACATGCACAAGTTATATTACAGTGCAATAATCAAACATTTGCACTTTGAAGATATATTTCTCACCAAGACAAATCAATAACAGATTGTGTGCTACATTATTAAAAACAGGATTAAACTGCACAGATTCAGATGTTTGAATGAGTTTTCTATCACGAGAATTACAAAATAGCTTTCAAATCAAGCATTTTATAGCTCCACAGGTACCTTCAGTACATGTAAGAAATTACTTGGATGGTGTTGGTTTGTATTGATGTGCTACATGGGAAAAGACTGAAAGTCTGCAAAAACAAATTCACAAAAAATATTCTTCAGGGTCTTAGTAGTTGAAACAATACAAATGTAGAGAGGGGTGTGGATAATGCATTTCCATAAAGACCATTTTCAATAAACAATAAAATTCTCAAATAATTTTCAGATTGTTAAAATAGCACCAACATAAAAAAAATCCAATTTAGTTCAGTTCTATGCAGATTACATTAATCCATATATATATATATATATATACATATATATATATATATATATATGCAGCACGGTGGCACAACTGGTAGAGCTGCTGCCTCTCAGCGAGCAGGTCCTTGGTTCAAACCCTGGTCCAGGGGCCTTTCTGGGTGGAGTTTGCATGTTCTCTCCGTGCATGTGTGGGTTTTCTCCGGGTACTCCGGTTTCCTCCCACAGACCAAAAACATGCATGTTAGGCTGATTGGTAACTCTAAATTGTCCCTAGGTGTGAGTGAGAGAGTGAGTGTCGTTTGTCTCTATGTGTCCCTGTGATGGACTTGCGACCCGTCCAGGGTGTACTCCGCCTCTCGCACAGTGATTGCTGGACATGGGCACCAAAGACCCCCGTGACCCAAAATGGAATAAGCGGGTAAAGATAATGGATGGATGGATTGCTGTTGCTGTTAAACGTGGCTCAAGCAGTTAAGAGGTTTAGGGGGCAATCACTTTTTTACACAGGGTCATAGCTATGTTTACATGCACAAAATTCTTTGACCAGATTGAAATGTTTTCAGATTAAATAATTCAAATGCATTGTTTACCTTGGCACAATCTGTTCATGACGAGTGTTTACATGCAGCGGGCTTTGTTCGGAACAGAAATACTGACGTGCGCAGAGTGGTAAACTCTCCTTAAAAAAACAGAAGAAAAGTTCTACTTCCGGTTTACTTCTGGGATGAACATAAACAAACCTGAGCACCCAAAATGGACCCACGACAGGTTGTAATGACGGTGGAGACATTACTGCACTCTCTGACTGAGCTACAGGTAATACAGAATCTGTAATGCCTTATTAATCTGTATTAAAATGATCTGTGTTACAGATCATTTTGAGCTTTTTCAAAGTTTCTAATAGAAATGTTGTGTCGCTCACCGACCAGTTTTGCTTCCCCGACATGCTAATATTATTAGCATTAGCCAGGCGGAAATGAAATAGTCGCACATGTGCAGTCAGGTCAGGTTTTCACGATCAGATAAAAACGAACAGATCAAGCATTTACATGTGCACCATTCGGGTTATGAATCGGCGTAAACCACCCTTTTCGTTCTGATCACAAATGATTTTGGATCACTCTGAATAAACAAAAAATAACCCGAATGGTGCGTTTACATGACGCATTTTTATTCCGAACGGCAGTTTGATCCGATTACTTATGTCCATGTAAACATACTGTAGCTCACGTAAGATTGGATTTGTTTTCCCCCTTTATACACCTGAATGACAACGTCAGCTTGGGCAACATCACCACCAGTCTGATCAAAAAAGCTCATCAGAGACTCTACGTCCTCTGGCGGCTGAGGCGAGCTGGACTAGGAAGCTCAGTCCTCACCTCCATCTACAGGTGTGCAGTGGAGAGCATCCTGTGCTCCAGCATCAACGTGTGACATGGAGGCTGCACAGCTGGGGACAGAAAAGATCTGCAGAGAGTGATAAAGGCTGCATAGAAAACTATTGGAGTCAGCCTCCACAACGTCACTGACATCTACACCTACAGATGTAGGAAGAGGGCCACGTGCATCATGAAGGACCCTACTCACCCTGCACACACTATTTGCCCTGCTCCCCTCAGGCAGGAGGTTGCAGACCATTAAGTGTAGAACCACTAGACTGAGGAACAGCTTCTACCCTGCCGCAGTTAGGCTCATACATCCTTAACCAGGAAAATCACTGTAATACCAGTTTAATCAGTGATATGTCACTATTTTGTGCTGCTGATTATCCGTGCTGCTGATTTCTTACCTTAAGCTTCTATATTTATACCCATCTGCTCACAATAAACTCATGTTCAGGCTGCTGTTTAATCCACTGCTATATATTGCATTATTAATAATTAGAGTATATCTTAGATCCTTGTATAATGTTTCTTTTTTATACTTTATATTTTTGCTATTTTTGGGTTTAACTGGGACCTTGAGTACACACTTTAATTATACCTCATGTACCACATGTGATGTGAATGACAATAAAGAACCTTGAACCTTGTAACAAATGTCTTCATTTAAAAAAATGCATTTTGTCTTTATTAGTGTTATCTCAGTATGATATTTAAAATTGTTGGATGATCCGAAACTTTTAAACGTGTGGCCAATGCAAAAGAATAAGAAATCAGAAAGGAGGCAAAACACTTTCAGACCACTGTATGTGCTTGATATGAAAAATGTGGATATAAGATGATGTTTTGTTTTGAGATAAAATGTAAGAAATTGGATATGAATGAGGTTTCTGTGTATAGATGTACATGTATTATTGAGAATTTATCTGTTAGATACTGTCATCGCTGATGTTGACACACAGCTCCCAGCATATGACTTCATTATTTGTAGTTAGAGGAAAAAAAGAAAGAAGTAAATCAAACCACCATGGCTTCACAGCAAACAGATGAAATCAAAAGGTTGGTTGATACAGAAAAAAGTGAAAGAGACATGAAATAAAGCTGGAAGGATATTAGAGATGGTATTTGTTGTAAACTGAAGCTATTTATCTAACTGAAACCAAACACAATCTGTACTTCCCTCCTCTTCTCCTTGTCTCTGTTATCAGTATTTGTTGCCATTAATTCTGCTGCAGGGGCAACTCCCCAACATGAGATAATCGAATGAGTGAACACACAGGGAAATATAGCGTTACCACAAAAGACAGACCAAGAAAGAAAGGATGAAACAATTACAAGCTAAAATGTGAAACTATGTGAAGAAGGGACAACAAAACAAAAGAAACGGGTTTCAAAGTTGGATTAAATACTTGTCAATGATGGACATAAATGGGACGCTTATAAACTAGAACACTTTCTTGAAAAAAAAAACCATTTACTGCTACTGAACAGATTAAGGACACTGTTCTTGATGCTCTTGTACTACCTGAGAGCTCAGATCATAATGTTCCTCATCAGCCGGTTCCAAGATCTGATCAGAAATCAGAGATCTAGGAGACCACAGAGATGGTTAACAGGTTTTGTGAGACAAAGATTTTACTATACAAACAACTCTATTGCTGTTCTAACTGGGGCTTTGGAAGGTGAAACGTTTCAGCCAAAAAAAGAAACAGTCCACATGACCCAAAATTTTTCAGTCAGGTCATCTGGACAGTTTCTTTTTTTTGTGCTGAAACGTTTCGCCTTCGGTCCGGAAGGCTTTATCAGTCAAGGAAACACAGCAAAAAAATATTCTTCCCCCAACAGCTTACTCCAAACTGGAATAAACCAGTTCTGCTTGTGATAAGATGGTCTCTTTGGTACGCCCCCTCCTCCATTGTCATTTAGGGACGCAGGTATATCTCTACACCTTATTAATGCCCCCTAGTGTTTAGTAATTAAAAATGTCTTGCCACCCATTCAGAAATGAATACTGGACATACAGTATAAATTTACAGTGTAATATTTTAAAAGAAAT
>NC_056498.1:72663653-72671913 GCF_014905685.2 Nematolebias whitei | reverse complement strand
AGATATGAATAAGATATAACTTTATTGAGTCCACAGGAAAATGTTGAATAAACATAACTTGATAATTTAAAAATGAATTAACATTTCCCAAACAAGTTTTTTCGGATGAACAGGCCACATTTACTACCATGTACATATCATTTTAGTTCTACTTGCAGTTTGGGCTGCAAAGAGCTCAGCTGGATGCACAGAAACACAGCTGCTTTGCATCTGCATTCCCTTGCTACAACTGGCTTGGACTTCTAAAAAAAAACAAAATTGAAATGTTTAAGTAGGTTTCCGTGCTTCACTGAATGCATGGAAATGCTCCTGTGTTACAGCCACATTCTCCTGCCTCCACTGGCTTGAACCCCTAATAAAAAATAAATTAAAGGCAAAAAAACAACAAAAAAACCACTGAAAAGTACATGAATGCATGCATCATGCCATTTTTTATTCTATTCTCTGTTATATGCACTCACACTAATGACCACAAGGGAGCCAAATTTAGTATTTTGCCCCAAAACACTTGTGCAGACAAACTAGAGAGCCCAAAGCACTGGCAGATAATCTTAGCGTTTGAGTCATCTCTTAAAGTCCTCTGGTAGATCTTTAATAAATTTCAAGGGGTTCAGAAGAATTGCCATAATTTGACTGAACTTAAATTTAATATTATTTAATTTATCCAGATGCATGCTCAATAATCCAGGTAGAAAAATCTAAAAAAGTTAAATCTGGTCCTCTAGACTTTCAAAAAACAAAACAAAGGAAAACAACAACAACAAAAATGTAGGAATGTTTTGTCTTTCATCCGAAAGACTTCCTCAGTCTGAGGAGCTGTATTCAACTCAGTCTTAAGGTGCATTCGCACCAGCCCTTTTTAAGTCTGCTTTAATCGAACTCAAGCTCGTTTTCCTAGAAAGTCCGGTTCGTTTAGGGAGGTGTGAACGCGCCATCGAACTCTGTCATGGAACAAAAAGGCAAACTCTGGCCTGGGCTAAAACCTAGGTCTCGGTCCGGTAGAAGCGAACTCCAGCGCGGTTCGAGTACAGTGTGAATGTAAACAGACCGAGCCCCACTCCACAAACAAGAAGTAGAGTACAGTGCAGGCCAGACAAACACGCATTGCTCTTATCTCATATGGAGCCATCAGCTGCCTTGTGTGAAAAACAATATTCTCCATGGTCTTCTGTCTCATCTTCTGCTCATGCTGAGTCCATTTTTGAAAAATGACAAAATCAATCAACCTTTATTTATACAGGTAATTCCCATTGAGCCTCGAGGACTCATTTACAAGAGAGACCTGATTTCAATAAAGAATGATGACAACAATGGACAACAGCAACAACCATAAACAGTTATAAAAAAAGCATACTAGTTTTTTTTTTTGTTTGTTTGTTTTTAACAAATAGGATGGCTAAAAGGAAAAGGTAACAAAACAAAAAAACAGCTAGATTCCAAGACAAATGTAGAAAACTAACAACAGGAACATGTCAGCATTGGACCCTGCCAGGTCCAAAACTAAAAACTGCTAAAACTTGATGCCACTCCATTTTTGTTCTTATTTCCAGAAGAAGAAGAAGAAGTGTCTTCAGAGGTTTTTGTGTCGTTTCTTTCAGTAGTTCTTGGTGCAGCGCCCCCACAAGCGAGTGGGGGAATAGGTTGGTTCAACAGGTTGACTCGACTGCACAGTGCAGTGTGAATGCAAACGCACCAGTTCAAATGTAAACAAAAGGTCATGAATATTGGTCCAGAACCAAACCGAGTCTACCGGACTATCAGGTGTGAAAACAACCTTATAAATAGCACCTTCTCAAAGTGGATTAACCAGTTTTGCTGCTGACAGCCAAAACCAGCTGCTCACATGATCAAGAAGGACCATCAGCCTAACAATGGATCATTAGCACACTGATGGCTGTTTACTGTTCACAGAGGACTGAGTGATACTAGCAATCACAGCATTGTAAGAGGGGGACAGTTGAACCCGGAGGCCTCCACCCTTGTTTAATGATGGACGATTTCTTTTCACAAAGATGGCCTCCTTTACTCCTCTCTCAAACCATTGTTCCTCTCTGTCCAGGATGTGGACATCTTCATCCTTGAAAGAGTGACCGCTGGCCTGGAGATGAGTGTAGACCGCAGAGTCCTGGCCTGATGATTTTGCTCTTCTGTGCTGGGCCATCCTTTTGGCCAGTGGCTGTTTTGTTTCCCCGATGTAAGACTGATCACAGCCCTCCTGACACTGAACAGCATACACAACATTACTCTGTTTGTGCCGGGGGACTGGATCTTTGGGATGAACCAGTCTTTGCCGTAATGTATTTTGGGGTTTAAAAGCCACTGGGACGTTATGTTTAGAAAATAAACATCTCAGTTTCTCTGATACTCCCTCAACATATGGAATGACCACTGGTCTGGGTCTGGGTTCCTCCTTTTCACCTGATGGCTGACTGGAGTCCTGTTTGGGTTTTGTCGAAAAAAATCAAAACAACAACTCAGACTTTTCAGCCTATTCACCTGTTCCTCTCATTGGATCAGAGATACATGGAGAAAAGACACAATAATCAGTCAGAGAGATTCAAGTTAAAAAGTATTACCAACATTTATTAAAGCTTTCAGCTGAAAGGAGACACTTTTACCCCAAACCAACAGAGATACAACAAAAACCCAAGACGCGTCTGACCGGAGCTTTAGTTCCTTCTTTATTTAAACACAAAAACTCCAACCAGAGACTTGTCAAACATTCTTACAGTTGTTTATCAAAACTACTTCAAACTGATGTCTTCATTTCCTGGATGTCCTTTTATGGAGTTGTTTTATTGTTTTCTTCTGCCGTTCCAGTTTACTGGTGATCTTGTCATCAAGTGGGACACACACAAGCAGCTCCCTGTTAGTTCATGTCCCGTACACAAAAAACTCAAATACATTCTCTGACTTAGTTCAAACTGTACTTGTTGATACCAAAAGCCAAGCAGATACAGATAAAGGACAAGATACAGTTGAGATAAATCAAGCGATACAGCACAGCAAACAAGAGTGTTTTTACAGTTTCTTCTCTGCTTTCAGGAAGGCCCAGTTAGGATATCCACATTGCTCTAGAGCGTGACCCCAAAATACATTACGGCAAAGACTGGTTCATCCCAAAGATCCAGTCCCCCGGCACAAACAGAGCAATGTTGTGTATGCTGTTCAGTGTCAGGAGGGCTGTGATCAGTCTTACATCGGGGAAACTAAACAGCCACTGGCCAAAAGGATGGCCCAGCACAGAAGATCAACATCATCAGGCCAGGACTCTGCGGTCTACACTCATCTCCAGGCCAGCGGTCACTCTTTCAGGGATGAAGATGTTCACATCCTGGATAGAGAGGAACAATGGTTTGAGAGAGGAGCAAAGGAGGCACATCCATCCATCCATTATCTTTACCCGCTTCTTCCATTTTTGGGTCACGGGGGTCGCCGGTGCTCATGTCCAGCAATCACTGTGCGAGGGGCGGGGTACACCCTGGACGGGTCGCAAGTCCATCACAGGGACACATTAGAGACAAACGAGACAAACAACCATTCACTCTTTCTCTCTCATCTAGGGGCAATTTTAGAGTTACTAATCAGCCTAACATGCATGTAATATTTACGTACTTAATATTACTTAATATTTACTGTAGTGCATTTTGAATGTGGCATTATGAGTGCTGCAGGAGCTTGGCTGTCAGTGCCATGGTCTTGTAATCTTGAGGTTATGTGGGCTCAAGCCATGTCAGGAAGGGCATCTGGCATTAAAAAAAACAACAAAAAAAAGCCCAATCTTTCTTGCAAGATTGCTCGCTGTGGCCACCCCTGAAGAAGGGAGCAGTCAAAAGAAACTTTCTTTTATTTTGAAAGTGACATATAAAACCACAAATTTGCAAACTATTTTTTACAATAAAAGTATGTTGCCTGTAGTTTCAGCAAGGTTAAAAGGTAGTTTCAAGATAGTTTCAACTTTGTATTAAGAAGTGAAGTACAAAGTGCGCTTAATGTAATCCCTGTTTGAGTTGTAGAGGCTTCTCCTGTTGCTTGAATTTTAAATGTTCAAGAAATTTCTGCAACAAAATGTTTTCTTCAAAACAGTCATACTGTCACTGCGTGTCTCAAACCAGTCTCAGTGTTGCTGTCCATCTAAAGATAGCTGTATTTTAAAATGTCTAACAAAAGCTCTACTCTGACAGAAAACTTGTCCTGGTCTAAAATCTGTCAATTATGAATAATAATTGTATTTATTTATTTATTTTTTCTCTGTACTCCGGTGAAGTCAGACGTGTTTTCCCGTGCTCCCCCCCATCCCACCCCACACACTGCTTCCCTGCTTGCACTCTTTCATCCTGTGAACCCTTAAAGAGTCTATTTTTTTATTTATTTTTCCTGCATACCTTCTTAATTTGAAGGATCAGCTGGTCTCTCAACAAAATTGATCAACTTCTCCTGACAGGAGTCATGGTGAGGAGGACCCTCTTACCTCGACAGAAACAAATTGGATTCATGATGACAACTTTTTTTTAACTGTTTAGCTAAAAAAAAAAAGCTGTTTAGCTGGTGAATTCTGTTTAGCTGGTGAATTCTGTTTAGCTGGTGAATTCTGGATTGTCTACAAATTTGTGTGGATGTGTCGAAGTTCGGCAGCACTCAGACTGAATTATGTGCAGCTGTGTCAGAGAGCTGGAGCAGCTGTTATCAGGACTGTGAACTCTCTAGCAGCACACATGAAGGTGAGAATAATCTTGGAGAAGCTGTGAGATCGACTTCAAGGAATCAATTCAGCTGTTTGAAGTTTCTATCAGAGGAACATACCAGCAAGACTTTAAAAGGCAGAAACAGCAATTCACGAGTTCTGCGTGACCCAAAACTGTGGCCTTGACGGTGGACTTATCTCAACTCCTCCTGTCATGTTTTGAAAAAAAACAAAGATGCTTTGTCTGTCTCCTCACCCCTCCCTTACCCAAGGCCGTGGACATGTGACAGAACCTCAACCGAGCTGATATTTTTTTTTTTTCATTTAGCCTTTATTTATCCAGGTAGTCTCATTGAGCCACGAGAACTCATTTTCAAGAGAGACCAGTTTAGGAGCAGATGGGGGTTAAGGGCCTTGCTCATGGGCCCAGAGTGGGGCGAATGAGGGTGGGGGCAAGTGTGGGTGCTTCACCTACCCCACCCACATTTTTAATGTTGTCTGTACCGGGGCTTGAACCGGCAATCTTCCGATCACAGGCCCACCTTCTCTAACCTTTGCGCCACCACTCCCCTAAATAACACCTCTTATCTGAACAATGGCTGAGAGGGAAGGCTCTGGACTATGCTATGACCTTTCCTTAAAATTCAATGTCTTCACTGGCCTATATGTACATGTATAACGTTTATTTATGTTGCTTTGCTGTCGTAGGTTTTTTATGCCTCAAATTGTGCCCTGTCTAGGACATGGCATGAGAGATCTTTTTTTTTAATACCGTCTCTCCTTATGTTTTCTTCCCTTTTCGCATCTAAGCAAAATATTATTCTGAATAAGAATAAGAGGGCTGTGCTTTTTTTTATAATAGCAGCTTCGTGCACTCTGCCCATCTTTCGGACGGCTGTACGTACAGGTTCTCGTTGTATCACAGTGCAATGATAATAAAGCTTATTCTGATTCTGACAAATTAGTTTAAAATGAGGTGGCACTGTGGCTCTGCTGGTAGAGCTGTTTCCTTTCGGTGAGAAGGTCATTGGATCACATCCCAACCAAGGGCCTTTCTGGGTGGAGTTTAAATGTTCTCTATGTACATGCGTGGGTTTTCTCAGGGTACTCTGGTTTCCTCCCATAGATAAAACAAAATCATGCATGTTGGTAATTCTAAACAGGCCCTATGTGTGAGTGAGAGTGTGAGCAGTCCAGGGTGTCCCCAACCTCTTGCACTGTGACTGCTGGATATGGGCATCAGTGACCCCCGCAACCCAGAAAGGAAGAAGTGAGTAAAGATAATGGATGGATGGATGGTATATGATGGAGTGGCAAGGTGGCACAGTTGGTGGAGCTGTCACCTCTCAGCGACACCATTTCCACCTCAAATCCCACCCTGGGACCTGTCTGTATGGAGATTGCATGTTCTCTCCGTGGGCACGAGTTTTTTCCAGATACTCCAGTTTCCTCCCTCACACCAATAACATGCATTTTTGACTGATTGGTAACTCTGAATTGTCCTTGGGTATGAGTGAGAGTGTGAATGGCTGTTTGTCTCTGTCGACCAGTCTAGGGTGCACTGTGCCTCTAGTACAGTAACTGCTTGTCCTGGGCACCAGTGACCTGGAAAGGATAAGCAGGTAAATATAATGGATGGCTTGATGGTTCAAGACAACTTGTATTATTATTTTTTGTTTACTCCAGTAGATTTAACTCTAAGCTTAAGGGCAGGTGCCAAGGTGGGTGCAATATAGATCATAAAGTTCACCTCCATCTAGATTCTAGATGGAGGTGAACTTTAAATACTGAGAACAACGTAGATTATAATTGTATAAGCCATGTGCACAAAAATAAGCCATGATTAACAAAAAAAGTAACTGTACAAAACACAACTGCATGACTTGTTGATTCTTGCTCACAAACATTCAGAATTCGTTGAGACTGAAACTAAAAATGTTCTTATTTTCCTGTAAGTTTGAATAGCCAAGTAGTATCCAACAGCCACAGCATAGTGAGATACTTCTTTTTAGTACCACCTTAAAATCTCACAATCATGATTTATTCTGTTTTTTTGTCTTTCTTCCAATAGGAGGTATGCCTGCACCTACATCTAGACCTGCCATCATGTGTGTCTGTTTCTCCTTTCTGTCCTCTCAAACCCAGCTGGTAGAGGCAGATGGCCACTTGTTCATGAGCCTGGTTCTGCTAGAAGTTTCTTCCTGTTTAAAAGGAGCTTTTCAGAGTCAGAGTCAGAGTTTCTTTATTGTCATTCGCACCTCATGTGGTACATGTGGTGGAGCGAAATTATGTACACAAGGTCCCAGTTACATCCAACAATAAAATGTGTAAGAAAAACAGTAATAACATCTAAGATATGAACTAAGAGGCATTTTTCATTTCATTTTCATTTCCACTGTTGCCTTTGTGCTTGCTCAGGATTGGAGATTGTGATGAAGTGAAGCTTCAATGAGTCCAGAGGCGGACTGGCCATCGGGAGCGCCGGGACACTTCCCGGTGGCCTGGTTGCCGAGGAACGGGACTAAAGGCTCGGTTCGGGTCGCACGGACTTTATTATTTTAAATAAACAATTCACTTTTGCCTGGGCTCAGGTCTCACGCTGCACTGCAGCGACGGAGAAAGCCTGGCACATCCCCCGGCCGGGCCGGCCCCCTCCCTTCCTTTTCTGTGTGTCACTCACAGAGCAGAGACACACACACATTGCGCCCGCCCCCCTCCCCGCCCTAGGACTCGCGCTCCCGACGGTGTTGGCGCGCGGTGCGTGCATCTCTGAGTTGTAGAATGGAGCAACAGAGACAGCCAAAGAAGAGGAAAGGTGGAGCAGAGAGAGAGAGGATAAAAAAGAGAAAAGCTCTGGCCGCGGATGCTGCTAAGTGCTATAAATTAATGTTTGTTCGTAATGGAGCAGGTAAGAGAAACACTTGTGTTGAAAAAATTGAACTCTGGCACAGTTTATCAGCACAGCTTAATATCCACATGCTAGCTTCACTTTGAGGGACCTAAGTGGGCCAAAACTGACTTAATATAACAAATGTTTTTAAGTTTTTACAAAGAATATTGCAAATTTTATAATATGGGTTAGGATCTGAAAAAAGTTTAATGTTGAAATGTCTAGGAATTCAGATTTTTTTGTATCTAAAAAAGTTAAGTCAGGTCCTCTGGACAAAAAAAAAACAAACTTGTTGAAACTTTTGTCTTTAATCCAAAAAACTAAGTTCAGTCTGAGGAGTTGCAACAAGCTCAGTTTCAAATAGCCTCTTCTCATAGTGGATCAACCAGTTTGTTGTTAACATCCAGAACTAGCTGTTAACATAAGGAAGACCTGCAGCCTAACAACCCCTAACAATGGTTTCTTTTCACAAAGATGGCTTCCTTTACTCCTCTCTCAAACCATAGTTCCTCTCTATCAAGGATGTGCACATCTTCATCCCTGAAAGTGACTGCTGGCCTGCAGATGAGTGTAAACTGCCGAGTCTTGGCCTGAAGATGTTGCTCTTCTGTGCTGGGCCAAAGAGCAACATCATCAGGCCAGGAGAACTCTGTGGTTTACACTCATCTGCAGGCCAGCAGTCACTT
>NC_056498.1:72658530-72663553 GCF_014905685.2 Nematolebias whitei | reverse complement strand
GGTATCAAAATTCCCGGCCTGGATTATTGTCCCAGTCCGCCCCTGAATGAGTCTGCTTACTTTCTTAGATAGAGAACTTTACTGATTGGCTTTTTTTATGTGAATGTTTCTGTTCAGTGCCCTGAGACAACTTTGCTGTGGTCTGGCGCTATGAAAATAAACTGAATTGATTTGAATTGAGTCATCCTGCTGTAGAGCCAAGTCAGTTGTTGGGGCAGTGGTGGCCCAGAGGTTAGAGATGAGCTTGTAATTGGAAGGTCACTGGTTTGTATCCGTTTGACCATAACATCAAGAATTTGGGTGAAAATGGTGAAGCCCAAACCTGCCTCTACCCTCTCTTGCCCCAATCTGGGCCCTTGACAAAGACCCCTAACCCCCTTATCTGCTCCCTCTGGCAGCCTAGATGGCAGTCCTCTGCTCTACACATGTGGGGTGTGGTAGCTCAGTGGTCTGTGGTGGCATCAGGAAGGATATCCAGTGTAAAAACAATTCCCAAATATTCATGAAAGTTCACTTGCTGTGGCAACACCTGAAGAAATGAGCAGTTGAAGACCCATCCATCCATTATCTTTTACCCGCTTCTTCCATTTATGGTCACGGGGGCCGCCGGTGCCCATGTCTGGCAATCACTGTGCGAGGGGCGGGGTACACCCTGGATGGGTCGCAAGTTCATCACAGGGCCACATGGAGACAAACGAGACAAACATTCACTCTCTCACTCACACCTAGGGACAATTTAGAGTTACCAATCAGCCTAACATGCATGTTTTTGGTCTGTGGGAGGAAACCGGAGTACCCAGAGAAACAGTTTAAGACCCCCCTCACCAAAAAACAAACAAACAAAAAAAAACTCTAGTCAAGTTAATCACCATGTCTAAAAACAGACCAAATTTTAGTCACTCTAGTTGTATTTTTTAGGTGTGTTCATTTAGACCTTTTCTGTTGTCTTCAGTGTTTTTACCAACATAAACACATTAGTTTCAGACTTTAAATGCCTTCAATACAAAGATGTTTGATAAAACGCATGTCAACTATGTGCTCTGTCCTTTTCAGGGTTCGGTTATCTTTAAGGGTTTTTAGTTGTTTCTCATAATTATATTATTGACCTTCCTTGATTTTCTTAATGATTTGCTGCTAGTGCAATGGTGTGCTCATTTAGAAACATCAACTAGGAAGGCAGATGAAAAGCAGGGTAGAACAAACTTTAAAAAACACGCAATTAATTCAGTCTGAAGTGGGAAAGAGACTTCAGTAATATGAATAAATATGTTTGCTAAACTGTATATATATGCAGGAATGTAAGCAGCATATATCTTGTACCTGTACGCTTTTTGGAATAGATATTCCACCCACTCATTGTTTTCTTGATTGAGAGCTTCAGAAAACAGCTTAACTCAGTAAAGTTGTTTCATGTTTGACTTCAGGGTGGAGTCTGTGCATGAAGGAATAAGTCACATATTAAACAGTCTCAGCAAAGACGGGACAATTTGTAAAACTTTTTTATTTACTGCTTTTGTTTTCAACTGACTTTCTGTGAGAAAACCGAAATGTAGTACTGCTTCGTATCAGTGTACTGCAATTGTCTACTCTAACAGGAATTTACTGCTTATACAGACATTTAATGCCCTCCATCACAAAGCAAAGAAGGGGAATTGGAAATATCATCCATCTGTCTGTCCACAAGTGCATATTGTGAGCATGATAACTTGAAAAATTAATGAAGTATTGAATTCCATGTAGGTGTGTGGCTACATCTAGACACAAGAAATGTTCCTTTTAAAAATGGGTTGTCACATTAAAATCCAAGATGGCTACCACTATAAAAACAATGTGAGTTGGAAAACTTGAAAAATAAGTGTCATATCATAATCATAGCTTAAAAATAATTTGCCCAAATGATTGGGGTGGCTGCCACCTGCCTCCGCCATTGTGCCTGGTCATGGATCATGGTCATGGTTGGTCACTCCACTTTCCAGGACCCATCATTTTGTGCTGCCCTGAACAAGCCAACAAAGTAAAAAATAAATTAAAAACAAATTTATTATACACAGTGTAACTCCTGTCCACTTGAATATCTTGCATCAAAAATATTAAAGTATACTTGCATTTTCTGTTCAATTCGAACTGAACTTTGAAAATTGAGTGTTTTTTCTGGACTGGATCCAGTCCAGAAAAAAACACTCATCTCAAAGATTACAAACAATCACTACTCAAATTACTCACAACATGGGACAGCAGTATACCACTTGTTACCACTTGTACCACAAGTTATATCTAATACTCTGTATCGTAATGGAACGTTCTTTTTATGACCTCTTGGCTAGATTCAACTTTCTGGCTACTGTTTTGCGTAAAAGGTCATTCTACACTGACTGAATCCTTGGTATTGTATTGAATTAGTTGGGTTTTTTTAGGCTAACACTCATGATAATTTGATAGTAGAAAATGTTCTTACATTTCTTTCAGCATAAAACAAACATTATTTATGTAGGGATTAAATCTGTTCTTTTTTTTTTTTTTGGTGAAATATTTTGAAAAACAAATGTTCAATTCAGTTTAATTACATAGCACCAAGCTCCAACAGACGTCGTCTCAGGGCACTGTACAAAAGCATTCACATTCATTATAAAAGCTACTGTAATTGCCGTTCTACAAGCCACAACTTTTGTCTCACACTTTGTACCCTATGGTTTATATGCAGGGGTGTCTTATTTATGTTTTTTTGGGTCATAATTTTCAAAATCTACATTTTTTTATATTTTATTTTGAAATACTTCCTGCTGTCTCTTGGTAGCTTCCTGCCACTGACTAACACTTTCCTTTGACAGAGCTGGATGCCTGTAGCTCCCATAGATATCATATAATCACTAGATCCCTCATTGGCTGCTGCGGTGCAGGAATTTTGGCCGCCATCTTGGAGCGGTCATCCTTATTTGGTTACAGCAGAAGATGTCTCAGCACTTCACAGCTTATTTCTGTTCTAATCAACGGACTGTTGACGTCAGGTCCCGGGGGATAACTTTTCATAAGTAAGATGAACATATTATTGTTAGTATTTTGTGAATATAATATTACTGTACTGTATTTATGTCCTCCAGCTGATGTGATGTTCAGTGTAACACGATGTTCAGCTGCAATGAAGCTGACTGAGATCTGATGACAGGAATATTTTTCTAACAAGCATACTCACTATTTCACTAGCTTTGGTTCATTATCAACAGATATGCATCAAAACTGGAGTTTCGTTTAAGTTCTAGGATATTAAAAAAAAAACTAGGGAGAATTTAGGAAATAGAAAATAAGATTGACCTCCTTTGTACAATGTTTTTGTGTTGACACCAATCTCCTGTTTTCATTTTGAAGGTTTCCCAACGAACAAGATGTGAGGAAGAGGTGGAAGTATCTTTGAGGAGGATTCATCTGAGCAGTGAGGATTTTAAACTGGAGGATTTTGATCAAACTGATCAGATCGTCCTACTGAGAGATGGTGTGGTACCATCGGTTCACCTTCAAAGAGTAGGAGCATCATTATAAGTTCATTAGAGTTCATAAATGTACATATTTTATTGTCAGTCACAAGGTGAGACACCTCCATGTGTTTATATGTACATTGACTCCTCAAAGGTTTGAAGTTTAACAAATGAACTGCATGTTGGCATAGTTAAAGTCCTCATAGTCTCCAACTAAAGTACACACAAAATTCATTCTTGCTGGGGGTGTTCAGAAACAATACCAAAAACCAAATAAACAATGTTTCAACATTGACAACGGTAGTGATTAAGCAACCAGAAACAACGTTTCAACATCGACAAAAGTAGTGATTAAGCAACTAGAAACAACGTTTCACTGCAACACTCACTCTGATTGTCAGATTCGATCACGTTATCTGTCTGAGAGTTTTAAAAACAAGACACTTCGTTCTAATAACTCGTCTCTGACTTTCGACCGACATCCACTACTACTCCTCATTCAGATAGAAGACTAAATGCACACTTACTTCGTAAATAGGCATTTAACTGTATGATCAAAAATCTAATGAGGTTTAAAAATCATTAATACTGTTTCACAGTTGATTTAAATGAGTGGTTCACTTCAACATTTAGAAATGGTATGAACTAAACACACTTTGGGTTATCAAGATATCTTAAAATAGTAATGATAATGTAAAAAGAAGAGTGATCTTTCAATTGATTAATTCAGGATACAATTAAATAGTCTCTTGATGAGATAATTTGTATTTCTGGATTCAGATCAATGAAATAACAGTTCCTGTCCCATGAAGGTCCTCAGAGGCAGGTTGAGGTCGGAGGCCTAGTTCACTACAATTGAAAAACAGTTTGTTATCCACTGTTGTCATCACTCTTTGTTAAAATCCAGGTCTCTCTTGTAAATGAGTCCTGTTGGTTCATTGGGACTAACCTGTATCAATAAAGGTTGAATGAATATAAATATATACATAATGATTTATTCAACCTTTTAATTATACAGGTTGGTTTCATTGAGCCACAAGGCCTCATTTACAAGAGACCTGCTCCAGACAGAACATATAAAGTACAGACAGGAATAACAGGAAACAATGACAACGATAAACTACAGTAAAAATGAGAGATGATATTAAATATATATATATATATATATATATATATATATATATATATATATATACTGTATAAGATGATGAAATTATAATGCGTCTGTGTATATATGGTGGCAATATGTGGGTATATATCCTGATGCATGCTCAATAATCCAGGTAGAAAAATCTAAAAAAGTTAAATCTGGTCCTCTGGAAATTCATAAAAACAAAACAAAGCAAATCAACAAAAAAATGTAGAAACGTTTCGTCTCTCATCCGAGAGACTTCCTCAGTCTGAGGAGCTGTATTCAGCTCAGTCTCTTAAATAGCACCGTCTCAGAGTGGATCAACCAGTTTTGCTGCTGACAACCAAAACCAGCTGATCACATGCTCAAGAAGGACCATCAGCCTAACAATGGATCATTAGCACACTGATGGCTGTTTACT
>NC_056498.1:72646912-72658430 GCF_014905685.2 Nematolebias whitei | reverse complement strand
TCAAATAAAACATATCTTTTGCCCCTTTTCTATTAGTCCTGTACCGCACGGTTCGACTCGGCTCTGCACGGTTAGGCACGGTACTGTTGTGTTTCCATTACACTTTCAGTAACAGTTCTAGTTGGTGGATTCATACCAAAAAATGATGCCACACGCCTTACCAGCTGGTGGCGGTAATGGTCCATTAAGCTATTAACTAGCCACCATTAAACACATGTGAAGAAGACCCTGAAAACATATGCAACACAAATGGATGATTTGTAGCTTTGGTGAACATTCTGCTTTGTCTGTGGCTTTTTGCCAGATGTCAAAGAGTAGAGACCCAGAAAAGGCTGTGGGCAGCGAGGTGAAATAATCTGGAGAAGTACAGGAGAGTGTGGGTAGCCATAAAGTTTAAGCTAGACAACGTGTGATGGTAAGCTAATGCTAATCTTCTATAGTGGGCTATACAAGTGAAAAAAGCCAAGCGTAAAATTATGTAAATGACTCATGCTAGCTGTCTGTAATCATGCCCAGTCTTGTCTGTGTATTTAAGTCTATCTGTGAGGCTTGTTTGGTGTTGCGTTGTCATTGGGTATGATCTTGTCTTATCTTGTTCTGATCCTGATCCTATCCTGGTTCTGTTCTGTTTCTACCCTGCCCTGTAAGTTTATGCTACCTCATTAGCCCTTTGATTTATTAGTATTAGAATTGGTATTAGTATCTTCCAAGATAGCTGTGGTCAGAGCAGTTGCAGCTTCACAGGCTCCCGGTACTATCCCAGTTTTTAGAAGTTTGATATTGACTCTGTGCCTGACTCCGCATGATTTATGTGTGTGAACTATAGCTGAACCAAACTGATGAGAGTAGGAGCGGATTTGCCACAAAATATAGCAGAAATCAGCAATGAACTCAAAACTACGCTTGGCAGAATGCAGATCTTAAAGTCATCTACCTGGAAGCTGCAGTAGAGGCGTTCCAACGGGCAGAAGAGGAAGTGCTGCTCCCAGCTTAAAAGGAGAGGACGCCGGGCGGGGGTTATGGTGAGGCTTCGAATTAACGCTAAGGCCAGAAAACTCCAGATGCCGTCTCTCTTTCTGTCGAACGTCCGCTTGTTGGACAACAAGATGGATTTGCTTTTGTCTGAGAGTGGTTGCCTCAGAAGAGATGATGAAGTGTGCAGTGCTTTGCCTCACAGAAACATGGATTACAAGTGAAACGCCAGATACAGTCTTCCAGCTGGATGACAGACCTTTTTTCCGAGCAGACCGCTGCAGCGAACTAACAGGGAAAAAACGGGGAGGTGGAGTGTGCATTTATGTGAGTAAAAGTTGGTGCACGAACAGTACTATTGTAAAAAGCTCATGATCGAAGGCTTTGGAGCAGATAACAGTGAAATGTCAGCCACATTATCTACCCTGCGGGTTCACAGTGACTTTCATAACATTTGTTTATATTTCTCTGGATGCTAATGTTAATGACGCCTTGTAAGATCTACACAAACTCCTCAGCTCTTTGCAGAGCAAACACCCTGAGGCTCTTTATGTGGTAGCCGGAGACTTTAATCACGTTAATCTAAAGGACTGTGTCCCAAGCTTTTACCAGTAGCATGTGGGCATACCAACACGTGGAAATAACACGATGGAACGTGTTTACACGAACATAAAAGATGCATACAAAGCCAAATCCCGCCCCCACCTAGGGCTGTCAGACCACATCTCAATCTTAATGATACCTGCTTACCTCCTCCCGCTGAGATGCTCCAGAAAGAAAAAAGAAAGTTAAATGTTGGATCCAGGGCAGTGGCCCCATACAGAGAGATTGTTTTGACCGAACAGACTGGCAGGTTTTCAGAGAAGCTGCTGAAAATGGAGGTTCGCTTGATCTTGACCAATACACATCCTCAGTTCTGGGTTACATTAGTACATGTACTGACACAGTCTCCACTATCAGAAATGTTAAAAGCTACCCAAAAAGAAAACCTTGGCTGAATGCAGAGGTGCATACCCTGCTGGAAGCCAGGAACACTGCCTTCAGGTCTGGAAGCTCAGAGGAGCTGAGTAGGACAAGAAAAGAGCTGGTTGCTGGTATTAAGAGGGCCAAGGCCCCATATGCAAAGAGGATCGAGGGTCAATTCATCTTACAAGACCCTCGGAGCATGTGGAGGGGCATTAAGTGCATAACAGATTATAAAGGAAGGAACAAACAATGTCCCAAAGACCCATCTCTGCCTGTTGCCCTCAACTAGTTCTATGCATGCTTCGAAGACCCAAACAGACCACCCAGCACCAGTCTCACCTCACCACCAGATGAAGAGCATCTCAGCGTGATTTCAGCCAAAGTAAGGACTACCTTCAGGAAGATTGATCCGCACAAGGCAACCGGCCCAGACAACAATCCCGGAAAAGTGTTGAAATAATGTGCCGATCAGCTCTGCGAGGTGCTGGCAGACATATTTAACACCTCACTTACCCTGGAGACAGTTCCCACCTGCCTGAAGACTGCCACCATCATCCCAGTCCCAAAAACCTCTATAGTGAATGGTCTGAATTACTATCGGCCAGTGGCCCTCATTCTGATAGTCGCTAAATGCTTGGAATAGCTGGTCATGACCCACATCAAAACAACCATTAACATCAGTAGCTATGTTTACATGCGCAGAATTCTTTGACCGGATTGAAATGTGTTCTGTTTGAATAATTCAAATGTATTGTTTACATGGGCACAATCTGTTCATGACGAGCGTTTACATGCAGCGGGCTTTGTTCTGAACAGCAGTACTGACATGTGCAGAATGGTAAACTCTCTTAAAAAAAAACACCAAAGGAGAAGTTCTACTTCCGGGGTGAACGTAAACAAACCTGAGCACCCAAAATGGACCCGCGACAGGTTTTAATGATGGTGGAGATGTTACTGCACTCCCTGACTGAGCTACAGGTAATACAGATCATTTTGAGCTCTTTCAAAGTTTCTAGTAGAAATGTTGTGTCACTCACCGACCAGTTTTGCTCCCCTGACATGCTAATATTATTAGCATTAGCCAGGCGGAAATGGCAAAGTCGCACATGCGCAGTCAGGTCAGTTTTTCACCATCAGATAAAAACGAACAGATCAAGCATTTACATGCGCACCGATCGGGTTACGGATCGGCGTAAACCACCCGTTTCGTTCTGATCACAAATTATATCGGATCGCGCTGAATACACAAAAAATAACCCGAACGGAGTGTTTACATGATACACTTCTATTCCGACCGGCCATTTGATCCGGTTACTTATGTCCATGTAAACATACCCAGTGAGAACCCCCATCAGTACGCATGCCATGAGAACTGATCAACAGAGGATGCCATCTCCTCTGGGGTCCACACTGCGCTCAACCACCTGGAGCAGAAGGACTCCTACGTCCGTATGCTCATTGTGGACTTCACATCTGCCTTCAACACCATGATCCCCCAAACCCTGATGGACAAACTATTCACACTAGGACTAAGCCCCTCCATTTGCAACTGGGTACTATTTTTCTTGACAAACAGACCACAGTTAGTGAGGATCCACAACTTCTTCTCCTCCACCATAACCCTCAGCACTGACTCTCCTCAGGGATGTGTGTTGAGCCCCCTCCTGTTTACTCTGCTCACATATGATTGTGCAGCTACCCATCCAGGCTGTCACATTGTAAAGTTTGCTGATGATACAGCGGTGGTGGGATGCATCACAAACAATGATGAGTCTAGCTACAGGCAAGAGGTAGAACACCTGGAAAGCTGGTGCAAAGATAATAACCTTCACATCAATGTGAAGATGACAAAGGAGATGATTGTGGACTTCAGAAGGAACAAACACACCTACACCCCCCTGAACATAAGATAATCTGCAGTGGAAGTGGTCTCCAGCTACAAGCACTTGGGTGTACACATGAATGGCAATCTCAGCTGGAACAACAACACTACCAGCCTGATCAAGAAAGCTCATCAGAGACTGTACTTACTCAGATGGCTGAGATGAGCTGGTCTGGGAAGCTCTGTCCTCACCTCCTTCTACAGGTGTGCAGTGGAGAGCATCTGACCTGAGCTCAGCTGATCTGAGGCCTAATCCAGCGTTTATGCCTAAAAACATCATGAGCTCTTTAAAATCAAGAGCAGTATCGTTGGAGGGTTTTTTCCCTCCTCCTCACAAATCAGAAGATTAAGCATCTTTCCATCTTCTCTGCCCTGTATGTGCGTTGACGTGTTACGTAACACGCACGGCAGCATTGCGTCAGTCTCAACATTTGTTTGTGCACTATAGAGATGCATCTGTAGGTCACCCGTTATCCACCCAGCGCCTGTCACACTGGCTGTGTGAGGCCGTTTCTGAAGCCTACAGAGCATCAGATTTAGAGCCTCCTGACAACCTCAGGGCACACTCAACCAGAGGTATCGCATCTTCGACTGCTTTGCATAATGGTATGTCAATGCAGGATATTTGCACTACGGCCGCGTGGTCAACACCCTGTTCATTTATTTGCTTTTATTTACGTGATGTGACGGCTCATTCCATGACACATTCTGTCCTTAGTGCCTTAACAGAATGAATATTGTTGTTCATGGAATCTCTTTTAAACACACATCTGACTGCATGCATTTATAGTGTGAGATGTTGTTATCAGTCACAGGTTGTGACTGTGGTTCTTGTTCTATTGTCACTGATCAGTTCATGACTACTATCATCAATCAGTTCATTTGATTAATAATCAGTTCATTTATTATTAATATGATCATATTGAAGAGCCGTGGATCTGCTCTGTTCACGGCCTTTTTCAGCCTCTCCTTTTTTCCGTTGAAAACCTTTCTGGGGCATTCATGCACTCGGAACGCGTAAATTATGCAATGCGCGTCTGTGCATGGTGCGTGTAATTATGCAGTGTGTATTTACGCACATGGAGAGCTGAGTGACAAGATGTTTTTGGGGGCAAGCAGGTGCTTCTTATGGTGTTCGAATGGACCCAGTGAGGCGGAGACTACATCTGCTTCGCCCTTAACCCACCAGCGACAGCCTTAAAGGGCGAAGCCCATACGAAATAGAACGTTGGTTACGAACTGTAACCCCAGATTCTATGAGTATAGGCATAGCCCTTTAAGCGTCGGGCCTCACTGGCTCCTAAATGGCTGAAGAAAAAGCTATTTGAGAGCTGTTTACCCACTCTTAACGTAATTTATATGGACCAGGTGGGGCCCACACAACAGGTGGGCGTGGACTAATTTTTTTCAGTGCGATGCTTTGCATGATGGGATAAACCCACCAGTGACAGCCTTAAAGGGCTCCGCCTATACTCATAGAATCTGGGGTTACAGTACGTAACCAACATTTTCTCAACAAGAAGACAGGCTTCAGGTGAGCCAGTTTGCCCAGATAACATGCCTGCTGCTGAATATGTCATTGATTCCTGGGGCATTTGGAAGGTGATGTGTCTTTCTCTGCTGTCCATCGAGGATGTTGAAGACACATATATATTTGGATTTATGATAACAGGTTTCCTGCTTTTTGGAATTGGTTGATTCCTGATTTATCAACAAACAAGGAAGTTGTCAGCAGCAAATTTGGCCCTGGTCAGGCTGCCTGCCTTATGTGATGGTTTGGTATGTGCCTCGAGCACCTAGATTAAATTTGTGAACTGAGCCACAAATTGAATCTAGGTGCTCGAGGCACATACCAAACCTCAACAAGAAGACAGGCTTCAGGCGAGCCAGTTTGCCCAGATAACATGCCTGCTGCTGAATATGTCATGGATTCCTGGGGCATTTTGAAGGTGATGTGTCTTTCTCTGCTGTCCATCGAGGATGTTGAAGACACATATATTTGGATTTATGATAACAGGTTTCCTACTTTTTGGAATTGGTTGATTCCTGATTTATCAACAAACAAGGAAGTTGTCAGCAGCAAATTTGGCCCTGGTCAGGCTGCCTGCCTTATGTGATGGTTTGGTATGTGCCTCAAGCACCTAGATTCAATTTGTGAACTGAGCCACAAATTGGATGTGATTTATGAGAATCACAGGCCACTTGCGGCCCCTAGGAATTGCTGGCAGGATTGATCAGATATTGGGGAATACTCTCAGGCATGGACCAGTGGTGTGTACACTTAATTTGGACGTTTGGTATTCATGAGGACCAGCAAAGACTCAAGGCAGACATGAATCAGTAAAGTTATGCATGTTCCCAAAATGTTGCTTATCTGAATTTGGCTCTCCAGCTGGCCTTGACAGTCCATCTTATCTCAATTCACCTAGAGGTCCTGTACATTTGATGCTCTGCCCCTTCCCCTCCCCTACTACTGAGGAAGTATATGGGTCTGTCAGAGGGACCCAGCTGAATAAATATTGTCATTATTTCAGGACTCTTGTGTTCTCTCTGATGCTGTCCTAGGTCAACCTTGGCACCCCTCAAGAGTGTTTACGGATCTCACCAGAGGGAACTGACTGATTATATCATTCTTATCAGAATCCCTACAGTGCTTCTGGAGTGTCCTTGACATGATCACCGCTCTTGTCGTCTCCCCTTCCCTGCGGAATGTCTGCGTCACTATGTGCCTATGTGTGGGATGTTTTTTCCTATATCAGGCTATTTCTCCTCAGCCAAGGAGTGAGAGATGGATAGGATTTTTTTTTGCCTCCAAATCCTAATGTGTCACTTTCATTACTTTCTGTCTGCCTAAACAGGTCTTGCTCGTAAATGAGTCTTTGAGGCTCAGTGTGATTTATTTGTGTAGAAAAAGGTTGAATGAATTGGGCAGGCCACCATCCTTCTTGTGTTCAAATCTCTGCTAAAAACTCATCTGTTTTCTTAGGCATTTCACACAGCGTGAGTTGATTTAGTATTTTTTGTTATGTGTACCTATGTTTTATGCTTTTAATTAATTCTTAAGTATTATCGTTAGTATGTGTTATGTTTTCATTAATTTTACTCTCATTGATGTTATTGTTAATTTAAATTAAACCTTTATTTATACAGGTTAATCCCATTGAGCCTCAGGGACTCATTTACAAGAGAGACCTGTAAACCTAGAAAGACCTGGTTAAGCACTTTGATAATAGTTTCTGTTTTAAATGTGCTCTTTAAATAAAGTTAACTTGACCACTTTCTCCTCCCTGGGAATACTCTCTATCACTTCACCCAGATCCTTCCAAACTTTATCTTTCTCCTCTACATCATATCCAAGCTGTGGAGCATAACCACTGACAACATTTAGCATCAGGAATTCTACTTCTGCTTTCAGACACTTCACCCTATCTGACATCCTTTTCACTTATAGTGCATTCCTTGCTAACGTTCCCTTCAGGACCACCCCTACTTAATTTCTCTTTCTATCCACACCATGGTAAAACAGGTTAAACCCTTTTCCAATGCTGCAAGCCTTGCTGCCCTACCACTTGGTCTCTTGGACACATAAAACATCTACTTTTCTTCTCTGCATCATGTCATCTAGCTCTCACTTCATTCTTCTCATGTCATCCCACATTTACAGTTGCCACCTCAGTCCTACATTTTTGACTTTCCTCTTCTCCTTTTGTCTCCTGACACATTTCCTTCCCTCCTTGTATATTTCGACTAACAGCAGGATAATTTTCACCGGCAACCTGTTTGTCAACAGTACCAGTGGCATTCCTTGTTAATCTGGAACTCAACCAATCCAGTAATGTTTTACTTTAATGAACTTGTATTATAACAAATTTCAGTCAGGTCATCTGGACAGTTTCTTTTGTTTTGCTGAAACGTTTCACCATCCATCCGGAAGGCTCCATCAGTCATGGAAACACACAACAAAACTGATTCTCCCCCCAAACAGCTTACTCCAAATTGGAACAAACCAGTTCAGAAACTGTCCAGATGACCTGACTGAAAATTGTCGGATTGTATACTTGGATTATTGAGCATGGACTTTTCTTGTTTTTCGACTCGCATTACAGTTTTGGCATACGTATTTTACATCGGATGCCTTACCTGACACAACCCTCACCATTTTATTGGGCTTGGGACGGGCACAAGAGATACACTGGCTTGTGTTCCTTGGTGGCTAATTTTATTTATAGATGTAGAGTAATTTGTTTCCCCCTTTTTCTATTTTTAGTTTTTTACCAAATTCAAATATCAAATTCAAGATAATTTCACTGACAGATCTCTTAGCAATAACCAACTTACTCTTCAAAAACTTTTGTAATAAAGATGTGAAGAATAAATAATGCAGTGACTGAAACTTTTCAGTAATTAATTGACATAGGAAACATAACAAAACAGCAATTTATGTAATCAAAACATTTTCTTGTGTGTATAGTTTTATTCAAGTTTTTGGATACATGTTAGGATTTCTATATCCAATTAATATCTCCAATAATGCATTAAAGGAGAATGTGCTTAACGCATGATTGAACATGCATTGTTGTCCTGTGAGTAGTGAATATGTCGACTATGCTTTGTACACATTGAAGAGCAGATCAGTCACATTTCATTAGTGTCTCATAGATCTACTTTGCACTTTTCGTACAGTAGCAAAAAACAGTTATTTACGAGTCATTTATGCAGGGAAAAAAAAAGGAAAAAAAGAAAGAACTCCCTGAAGACTTTCTTCCGTTTAGCTGGTACAGTAAGTTACACATCTGAAGCAGTCGAGTGGGGAAGTAATGCTTTATGCTGATAAATTGCAGCTCACAGCAGTAACAGTACAAAATGTTCTCACTGCTTTTCACATGATGTACTCTGAAGGATCGCCTAACAGGAGGGTCTAACTTTCACACTTTTCCTGGCATTAAACAGAGATTCAAAATAGACGTAAATGCTGCTTCCTCTTCCATCCTTCCCTCTGAATGCCTTTTCTTCTTGTTCTGTCATGATATATTTCAGGTAATGGCCTCTGTCTCTTATACACATTTAGTTTTTGATTCTCTCTGACAAAAAACAACAAAACAAACAAACAAACATAAAAACCCTACCTACGAATAAGGTTTGGTCTTTAAAAAATACACATAATTGAAAATTTAAATAAATCAATTTTAATGTCTACAGAAGTCTGTCTTATCCGGATGGTTTCAAACTGTTAACATTTATTTATCGTGATAGTAGTTTCTTTTTTCTTTTGATAAATGCAAATGCTTATTGTCAATTACCCTGTGACGTGTGCTGATGACCACTTGACCAGGTCACCCTTGTGAAAGAGATCTCCATCTCAACGGGCTCTACCTGGTAAAATAAAGGTGATTGATTGATTGATTGATTGATGTGGGGGATAAAAGACATGTCCTGATCAAAAATAACACCAAGATTTTTAACATTATAGCTGGAGGCCAAATTATGCCATCTGAGGAGGGAGAAAGACTGAAAAATTAATTCCTAAGGTGCTCGGGTCCAAAAACCAAAACCTCAGTCTTGTCTGTGTTCAACAGGAGAAAATTAAGGGCCATCCAGGTTTTTTTGTCTTTAAGACATGCTTGTAGTCTAAGTGATAATAAATGACTATCTGATTAGATTAAATTACTTCTTTCAACCAAAATCTAAAGTAAACTATTTATTAACAGAGTCAAACTTTGTCTATATTCATCTGTGTATAAAACTGAAATAATTTCTGCTCAAAGAGTCAATTTTGCCTTAGATAAGATAATTAAACTGTGATTTATTCATTATTATTGTTGTTTGTTTATTATTGTTGTTGATTTTGAGTTGATTATTTTTGTACTAAAACTTCAAAGACAACTTGGGTCTCTTCATTCAGATGAATATGCATTTGTTCTGGTATAGAACTCCCTGTAATTAACAGATTCCACTTCAGTGACTGATTCTTATTATTAATGGGTGAAAATATTAATTAAAATGTTGTTGGTCAGTAAACTGGCTAGCTGGTGCCCCACTTTAATGATTGACAAATAAATAAAACAAATCAAGTGGAGTTGAGATGGAAAAGGTGTCACACTTCTTCCTTCATCACACCCTTTGTTATTACTACAAGCTTCTACCTTGAGGCTGTAGGACTCATGAATCCTTAGTCAGGATAATCATTGTGAAAATTACTGTGAAAAAAAAATCACAGTGAAAAAAAATCACTGTTATGTCACTTGATTGTTGATATGTGCTGCTGACTATCCATGATGCTGATCTCATGCTGCTGAGTTATTTCATGTTGCTCTGTTCATTCATCCTCACCTGTTCACACAGACTCATGTTTGTGCTGCTGTTGTTTTGGCGCATTGTTTTGTACTAATAGTGTTTAATGTATTTTTAGTTTAGTGCATTTCTTAGTTCATGTCTCGGATCTTACTACTGTTTTCTTTGCAATTTATTTATTTTTTTGTTGGATGTAACTGGGACCCTGTGTACATAGTTTCGTTCCACCTCATGTACCACATGTGATGTGAATGACAGTAAAGACACCTTGACCTTGAGAAATGAACGAACCAATGATCCTTCATAGCACCCTCAGTAAAATGCTTAGCCCCCCCCCATCACTAGAGATGCACCGATCCGATATTTATATCGGTATCGGTACCGATATCTGAAAAACTTCTGGATCGGGTATCGGTGACAATGTGACCAATCCATGTTCTGATTCAACCTGCAGAGATTTCCGATCCATGATGTATGTTGGCTTTAAACTATGGAATGGATTTCCTGAACGGAGACGTGTTTCATGAACCCAGAGTAATAAGACCCGCTTCACATTCAGGAAATCCATTTCATAGTTTGCAGCCAGCTACAACATGAGGACTGTTAGCAGCACTGTGACTAACAGCTAACCAACTTTTCATTAAGACATGTCCACTGTGTGGAAGTATTTTATACTAGAAACACCACAAAACAAGACAGCAATGTGCAATGTCTGCAGTCATAGCACCACTTTAAACTGCGGTGAAGTTAGTTTTACATTGTACATTCGAGCTCCGTGGCTTCAGCGTGGCGCTACTATCGCTGAACCCAAAACAGGCAACTCGACCCCGGACAGCCGCGTCCAATCTACCTTGCTAAATCTGCCCGTCTCTGAGGAGGGACAGATTGAGCGCGTCTGACCGAAATCAGACTGCTTGCTTCGGATTGAACAAGAAGAAGAAATCGCTGAAACCACGGAGCTCGAATGTTTACTAAGAAGTTGCTAAACTTCATCGTAATTAATGACAAATCGCTATCAGTTGTAGAAAACAAAGGATTTCTCAGCTTGCTAATTGCAGCCAAGATATAGTTTACCCTCCAGGAGATATTTATAAGTACAACAGTAGACAATCATAAAAAAAAAACATATGATTTGAAAATTACAAGAAGTTTAAATATATAAACGAAACAAAAACAGCTACATTATAAAGTGATGTAAAATACTAAAAACAGGAACGTCTCTTAGTTTATGCCATGAACTTAGCAGATGTTTGAAGCCATTTAACATTTTATTTTATCTTATTCATTTATTTATTCATTTAAAAGAAACAAAACAAATTAATCAAAAATAAAACATTGAATGAAAAGAGCGCAGAAAGAAGAAATATCTTATATCTGCACCTTATTTAAAAAAAAAAAAAATATATA
>NC_056498.1:72619967-72646812 GCF_014905685.2 Nematolebias whitei | reverse complement strand
AATATTTTATTAGTGTTAATGTTAACCTCACCAAGAATATTTAAATACACTGAACCATGTGTTCATCTTTAATGGCTGTACACCTAAGATTTACAGAGCAAAAAATTGTGAGAATGAGTTTAGTATTTAGCTCTGACTGATTAAATGCGCAGATACTTCATAGCTCCTGTCAAACAGGTTACACTGAGTGGAGCGTTCGACCGTTCCAAGATGGCGGCCCTACAGCTCGTCAGCGCCAATAGGCGATAGCGCTCAATGCTGTATCTAGTGTTTATATCTATGGTAGCTCCCAGCACCCCACCCCTCATTGGGGCAGGTGTTTGTGACACAGAGAGAATGCCCTCAGTAATCAGATGTACAAGGCCTTTTGTTCACTGTTTCAAATATCCAACCATAACTCCACCTACTCTGTCATCATGTGACCAGAAGACTAACCCGAATGACCAATGAGGTACTCTCGAGGATTATATCCCAAGATAGACATGAATTAATTTCTTCAGGTCGTTCCCTGGTTGTTTATCGTTTTTTGCATTTCATGCACAGACCTGTTCATTTGTTCAGTGATAATGGAAATCGCATGGAGAATTTCTTATGACGCATCTTTCATGGTGAAAGCAATCAATCAGCTGTTGAGGAGGAAACAGCTGCAGCCAGTAAGCTGCATCAACATGTTGATGGTCAGAGATTTGCAATGCAAAAGCAATGAAGTCTGGTACATGTTTTAATAAAAGTTTAAAATTTCTTTCTGTGTGACATCTTTCTGTGTCGTTGAATATGCATTTAAATGCCATGATCTCATTTTAAAGTCAAATCCAAACACGAAGCGAAGAAACTGAAGGAGTCTTCCCCCCGTCCTTCCCTTCATGAGAGCTCAACGGTGGAGAAGTGAAGTCAGATTCATTTTTAAAGCAGTCAGTCAGTCAAGACTGATACATATTTAAATAAACATTTTTTTTTTATCTTTCTGTGTACAGTAAATATGTGTTTAAATATCAATATGTCATTTAGGCTCGGCACAGAACGGAGGGGGCTGTTCCCCCTTCCTCCCTCCTCCTCCTCACAAGAGCTCTGCTGAGGGGAATCACATCAAATTTATTTAGAAAGTACATTTAAAAACATCAGTTGTTAACAAAAGTGTTTACCAATAAAAATTAATTGTACTAATTTATCGAATATTTACAACATTTTACTGGTACTATTTGACTTCCAGTCATATGACCTCTATAAGACTTCTTGGTAAAATAATTTTAGTTACGTAGGCATTTGGCACTGTTCTGTCCAGTGATTAGTTATTGTGTTCATTTTGAAGGTATAATGGTTGTAACCATGAGTCAGAGACAGACAGCAGAGCTTCATTAATACTCGTGACTATCTTGCAGTCTGATTTTTTTTGGAAAGCAAGCAATGTTCTGTGAAACGCCACCTGCTGGCTGGTTCTTGTATTACAACAAGAAGGCTGCACACAGACAGAACTGGCCGAGCACATGGAGTTTCTTATTTATGTAGAAAATTATGATTTATCTTATATTTAATAAGTGCGGCGTAGTGACAGTTGTGTTTTAAAGCCCGAGAATTATGGTAATTAGTAAAAGTTATCTATCTAAGAAAGCCAGTAGATGTTGAATCTTCACTTCATCGCAGTGTCAGATGTTGAATCTGTTGAATCAGGTGTTTCTAATGGAAATAAACATAGATGTTTAACAAACCATTAAAATATACCAGAATTGCATCTACTTTATTAATTTTTTTTCATTAGGAGGACCCCCAGACACCCCCCCCCCACCCACCCACCACCTGTGTGTACCCGCACATTACAAATGTTTCTGACAACAGTGCCACTACCATTATTTTATTTGTTTTTCTACTCTTAGGAAATGTGTGTAGAGAGACACATCCCTGCTGCTACATTTGGTTTTTTTTTTGTTTAAAAATAAATAAATATGTAAAAAAAAAAATGAAGCCATAACCTAACTATCCCCGTTTCTTAATTTCATCTTGATCAATTTTTTATCTTTTTTTGTCTCCAAGTTGGAAATGTCCCCAGAATTAATTTCAGAAATCTGGTCACCTTTGTCACAAGTGGGAAAAAAAAAAGAAGAAAAACACATCTAGAGCAGCGTGGTCCTATTGGCACTGTGGTTCGGTTAGTGGCATGGTCTTGTTAGCAGCTCCCGTTAGCAGCTTGATGATAATAACGAGCATAGCAGCTGCCCTCCCTGACTGCCATCCAGAACTGGGTATGGCAAACAGAGAACATCCAAGGTTTCCCCATGGAACTGAACGGGTCTGTAGAGTTCAGTCTGTGCAGGCAGATGGAGGATCTTATTAGCAGTGTTAGCAGGTCTTGATAGCAGGTCCCACTAGAAGCTTGATGAAAATAACGACCGCAGCAGCTTCCCTCCCAGACTTCCATTCATAACAGGGTCCAGCAAACAGAGAACATCTAAGGTTTCCCTGCGGAGCCCAATGGGTCCGTAGAGTTAGGTCTGTGCAGGCAGGTGGAGGATCATGGAGATGACCACCATAACAGGCCAGAGAACTGAACCATGATGGCAGGATGGTATGACGGCAAGGCAGCGAGACACAAAACTCCAAAAGTGCTTTGCGGCCATACCCGTAGCTTGGGTGTGCAATTTACGTGCAAAAAACAACAACAAAAGGAACGAAAAAATAACATTGAGTCTAAGTAGAGCTCCCGTTAGTGCGACCATACATACACGTGACGTCACCCAGATAAACTCCATGATGACCAAACATGGTGTGAGAACATATATTGCTCTATTGATTTCTGGAGTGTGGACTGAAAGGTTATATGAACTGGGGTTGATGGACAGGAGTGGCTGCAGCTGTGACTATGAAAAAGGGAAAAGATGTAGATGTGTCTACCAGGCTGACTGGAAAAGTACTGACTGAGGGAAAAGTGGCCAGTGACACAAAGGAGAACAAAGAACTGACCAAAAGAAAACACAATAGAACTAGGCACAATAATAAAAAAAAACATGGAAAATAAAACATGATGATAAAAAAAAAGAAATAGGCCTAATAATAAATACAAAAAGCAATTAAAAAATAACTGAAAACCACTGACACTGAACTATCCAAAATATTGTGAGGCTGTTTTGAACCAAGAGCCCTATTTGGAATGTGGTTGGATTTTTCTTTATTTCTTTTTTTCTTTCTTTCTTTCTTTTTTTTTGGTTCACAATCTGTTTTTTGAACACCTAACTTAACTGCTTTCATGGCATGTGTGATTCTTAGGTTGGCTCATGTATCACATTTCAAATAAACTATTCACACCTGCTGTGAGCAAATTAAAATGCTGAAATGGGAATAATAAAAGTAAAAGTCAGAGAGTCAGAGTCAGAGTTTCTTTATTGTCATTCGCACCTCATGTGGTACATGTGGTGGAGCGAAATTATGTACATAGGGTACCAGTTACATCCAACAATAAAATGTATAAGAAAAACAGTAATAACATCTAAGATATGAACTAAGAAAAACATCAACTAAATATACACTAAGCACTCATAACATAAAACATTGAACATCAGCACAAACATGAACATGAGTCTGTGAGCAGATGTGCACGCATGAACACATCAACATTGAAACAGATCAGCAGCAACATGAAACAGATCAGCAGCAACATGATTTGATTTTTCACAGCGATTATTCTAGTTAGAGATTCATGAGTCTAACAGCCTCAGGGTAGAAGCTGTTCCTCAGTCTAGTGGTTCTACACTTAATGCTCCTCAACCTCCTTCCTGAGGGGAGCGGGGCAAAAAGTGTGTGTGCTGGGTGAGTGGGGTCCTTCATGATACAGGTAGCCCTCTTCCTGCATCTAGAGGTGTAGATGTCTGTGATGGTGGGGAGGCTGACTTCAACAGACTTATGTGCAGCCTTCACCACTCTCTGCAAAGCTTTTCTTTCTGCAGCTGTGCAGCCTCCATGCCACACATTGATGCTCGAGCATAGGATGCTCTCCACTGCACACCTGTAGAAGGAGGTGAGGACTGAGCTTCCCAGACCAGCTCGCCTCAGCCGTCTGAGGAAGTAGAGTCTCTGATGAGCTTTCTTGATCAGGCTGGTGGTGGTGTTGCTCCAGCTGAGGTTGTCATTCATGTGTACACCCAAGTACTTGTAGCTGGAGACCACTTCCACCACAGATCATCTTATGTTCAGGGGGGGTGTAGGTGTGTTTGTTCCTTCTGAAGTCCACAATCATCTCCTTTGTCTTCTTCACATTGATGTGAAGATTATTCTCTTTGCACCAGCTCTCCAGGTGTTCCACCTCTTGCCTGTAGCTGGACTCATCATTGTTTGTGATGCATCCCACCACCACTGTATCATCTGCAAACTTTACAATGTGACAGCCTGGATGGGTAGCTGCACAATCATACGTGACCAGAGTAAACAGGAGGGGGCTCAACACACATCCCTGAGGAGAGCCAGTGCTGAGGGTTATGGTGGACGAGGAGAAGTTGTGGATCCTCACTAACTGTGGTCTGTTTATTAAGAAGTCTAGTACCCAGTTGCAAATGGAGGGGCTTAGTCCTAGTGTGGATAGTTTGTCCAGCAGGGTTTGGGGGATCATGGTGTTGAAGGCGGATGTGAAGTCCACAAAGAGCATATGGACGTAAGAGCTTTTCTGCTCCAGGTGGTTGAGCGCAGTGTGGACCACAGAGGAGATGGTGTCCTCTGTTGATCGGTTCTCACGGTATGCATACTGATGAGGGTCCTCGTTGGTGTTGATGGTTGTTTTGATCTGAGTCATGACCAGTTTTTCAAAGCATTTAGCGACTATCGGGGTGAGGGCCACTGGCCAATAGTCATTCAGACCAGTCACTGTAGAGCTTTTTGGGACTGGGATGATGGTGGCAGTCTTCAGGCAGGTGGGGACTGTCTCCAGGGTAAGTGAGGTGTTAAAGATGTCTGCCAGCACCTCACAGAGCTGATCAGCACATTCCTTCAACACTTTTCCGGGGATGTTGTCTGGGCCAGTTGCTTTGTGCGGATTAATCCTCCTGAAGGTACTCCTTACTTCGGCTGAGGTCACGCTGAGATGCTGTTCATCCAGTGGTGAGGTGAGTCTGGTGCTGGGTGGTCTGTTCGGGTCTTCAAAGTGTGCATAGAACTTGTTGAGGGCATCAGGCAGAGATGGGTCTTTGGGGCATTGTTCGCTCTTTTTTTTAATGCAAAATTATAACAGGGAAAAAGAGAAACAAAATTCATACTCTGCATAACAAATCAAAACTCACAGGTATAGCAATGCTTATTGAAATTCACCCTTTAACACAAGAAACAAGACAATTATGACCCGACAAAAGACCTCAGCATCTGATGAATAAATAGTAAGAATTAATTTGGAGAATTTGATGGATGCTTGGATCCAAAGTGAGTTTTTAAAGCAGCTTTTCTGAAAAAAAAAAAAAAAAAAAACAGATACCCCAAACATCAGAGCACTCTTGCATTAAAGCAATTTAAGGCCATTTAGAATATAAAAATAAGGAATGCCTCTTTTGGTTATGCAAAGTTTGCTTCATTTTTCAAATTTCACATCTGTGCATAACTTTGCCTGCTCCATCAGTGGTTTGTAAATGACCAGAGGCTGCAGAAAGATGACTAGTCTTTGCAGCAATTTCACTAGATAGTTTTTTTTTTTTTATTATCTTAAACATCATAAATAATAGAATAGAATAGAATAGAATTGAATAGAATAGAGTAGTGTAGTGTAGAGTAGATCTTTAATGTCATTACACCTGAGTACAATGAAATTTGGTAATAATGGAGTATTAAGCCTGATATCTAGTAAAATGTTCCTCTAGTTCTCATATTAACTCATGTGACCAACAAAGGCCAACAAAGACCCTAATAACCCTTCAATGGGAGGGGAGTGAGTTCATTCTGCATGTGAATCTAGCTTACAGAATGAAGCATACCATGCAGCTCAAAGCTTGAAACTACACACATTCCAGTCTTGAAAATAGAAAGTTACCAAGATGGTAAGTGAAATATCTCCAACTACAAAATGAAAGTGCAGTTGCTTTATTTGTCTTTGTTAAAAATAGTTGATATTCACAATGATCAAGAAGTACAAATGAAATGTACTTGCATTTATGTGTACACACTGTGTCATACAATGGACTCATTCATATGCTGAAATCTTCATGTATGTATATGCCAGGTTTTAGTAGGATGGCCACAGAAGTTTTTAAACATGAGGCCCATAGCAATCTTCAAAAACTGATATAAGAAAACTGCATTTATATGTTCACTGTATTGTACAGAATGTATACGTCAAGTTAAAATTCTTCTTTCTACATCATACACGCCATTGTTTTCTCTACAGCACTTATTTGTCTCATTTATGAGCCTTTATTGAGTGTTTCTAAGCTTACATCCTTCTTGGCAATTACTGATGATAACTGAGACTCAATAAAAATTCAGACATTGTTTCCAGGTATTGATTAAATAAAGAGATATATGAAGGTGAACCACCATATTCTCTAACACCCATTACCACTTACACAGATGAATGCTACTTTACTGGACTGAAGCCTGCCAGTAATCTCATAATGAAATGAATCAATGCAACTATCAGATTTGTGGTTCTTCTTCATAAAATTGCTCATAATAGATGTCACAGCTCAGAGCTGCACTCAATTTTGATTATGGTCCTGAGTGAGTGGGTGAGGTGCTGTAATGAGTTTAAATCTTTTGTGTGTATGTTTGTTTTTCATCTGTTCTGAATTCATATATAAGTGATTCCTGTATTTGCATACATTAACCTGAGTGACAAATCTCATCAGTCTCTGTTGATTCATGGGTGTGTTACACAAGTTGATTTTTGACTGGAACTATATGGCTGCTGCTGAATGTGGGTGTCACAAACTCAGCTAAAGTATGTTGTAAATGTGGAATAAAGACAATGCAATTTTATTCTTTAGGTTTTTCTTTCCCTGTAACATTCCACACAGGCATGTTATGATGGCAAGTGCAGTTATAATTATTTATTTCATATGGTATTAACCTAACTTAATTGCTATATTCAGTATACTTTGCATGATACAAATGCTGAGCTGGAATTTTGAAAGTCATCCATCTATTCATCCATCCATGCATCCATTCAACCAGCCATCCACCCTCCTCTTGTTCCAGAGACGGATCATCATCTTCCACTTGTTTTGGAGTTGGATCACAGGGGAAATCAAATGACTATTAAAAAGCAGCCAATCAACACACAACATGACACGTGTCCTTGCATAAGCATGTTGAGCCAAAGATGGACACACCTCCAAATGCTTTTTTTTTTTTTTTCCATGTTCATGTACGTGTTAGAAATGGTGAAGGAATGCCGATGATATAGTCACTTGAAATTACTACATCTAACAGTCATGCTTTCTTCTGTACCTTCTTCTGTAACACAATGTCAGCTTGTGTGCTGTTACTTGTTTGCCAGTCTGGAACTGGAAGTCCCACAGTGTCTTAGCTCTGCCATTCTCTACCCACTCAGCCACAGCCACCCCTCAAACAGTCTGCATCTTGGGTCCTCTGTTCTGTCCTTCAGTCCAAAATTATTTAGCCACTGGTAGGATTTTTTTAACACCAGCCTCTTCCACACTCTGGTACATGCGGTATCACATTTCATATTTATCAAGATACCAGATTTCCAATTTAGATACAAGACCAAACGACAGAGTATAAAGGTGTTTATTTACAATTTGTGAATCACAGGAACACAGGAGGGAGCTGCAGGACAGAAGATAAGACAAGTATAGTCTCAATATATTTTCTCCAGAAAACAGGATTAGTTAAGCTTCCTTGTCTTCTTTCTTTCATAGGTTGGGGAGGTGAAGACTAGAGGATTCTGGGAAAACCAAGGAGACCGGGTAAGTGGAGTATGAAAATGGAATGGAGAGTGGCAGAATGGACCTTAGGACTGGATTGGTAGAATGTTTGGTTATTTGTCTTATGGAGGTGTTGCTATTCAATTCAGTTCAATGCAATTAATTTCATTTATATAGTGCCAAGTCATAAAAGAAGTCATCTCAGGGCACTGAACAGAAACATTCATATATATTTACAAAAAGGTTAACATTACTTATCTGAGGAGCAGACTGCTTTGAATTTAACTCCATCACTGAACTCTCATCTTGAGCAAGCCTGAAGGCGACAGTGAAAAGGAAAAACTCCTTCATGAGGAAGAAACCTTTAGCAGAACCAGGCTGAGGACAAGTGGCCATCTGCTTCAACCGGTTGGGATGGAGGGAAACAGGAAGGAGGAAGAGATACACAATGGCAGGTTGAGAATCATATGTTAAGATAGAAATAATATCAAATGAAAACTAAACGACTTTAACAATTCATTTAAGGAAATGAGGTCAATTTCTAGTAGCAACTGTCTCTCTTGAAAATGAGTTTTTGTGACTGAATGAGACCACCTGTGTAAATGAAAAAAAAACTTATCTTGAAAATTACAAACATTCAAATCTCTCAGTGACAGGGTACATTGGTGTACCACTTGTTTCTTCCTATTGTACTCCAGGATCTCCATTGTTCCATCCAGTATAGTGACGGACACTTGGTAATCATTGCATCAGATAGTGTATATTGTCATTTACAAAGTTTGACCAAACAGCTTTAGTGCCATTTTCTCTCATTGGATCTGTGTAAATCTGTCTGTAAAGGTGGTTTGCAAATTGTATCTTTTCAAGTAAAAGTAGACATTTATTTACTTGCTATTTTACAAAGTTAAGATTAAAAAAACAACTGCTAAGGGGCCGTTTACACGGCGCGTATTTTGAGTGCATCCGCTCCTTTCTCTCTGCGGTTCTGCTGATCATTTGCACAACACCAGTGGCCCCCCTCTTTGAATCCGGAGGTTTCTGAACCCACCTTCCAGAGTGGAGGTTTTTCGCTGACCCCCTGATGATAATGTAAACATCTCCCTCTGAGGCTTTGTGTTAAACCACATGCGCACACGCATGCGCGGACAGACACTATATTTCTATCAACATGGTGGTGGATACACTGTTTTCTGAACTACGCCTGATGGAATATATTTTAATCTCGTAGTTAATCTGCGTCAGATTCCAGGTGCTTTGACCAACATCTGTGTTGGAAGAGACACAGTCAGATCCAGTTCTAATGTCGCTGTTTATAGAACGTGGCACGTGCACACGTCGCGCTGCACTATAACATACTAAATGTGCTAAATAATAACAGTTTAATAATAATAAACAGTATTTATGTTAGTGTGAGATATAATGAAGCTCTGAGCTAAATGAAGCTATCTGGACATTATGTAATTCAAATTTAAAATTATGCTAAACATAGCGTGAACACTAAAGTTGAAAATGAAGACATCAGGTTTAATTTTTATTTATTTATTCAACACCACAAACTGTATGTCACACAAACACTGATAATTAAACTGAACACACTATTAAAACACATTAACTGAACTTGAATGGATTGAATAAAAGAAATGAGGGGAATTTAAAATAAATAGTTCATTCGACATCTCTCTCTTCGACGTCCTACTGCAGTGCATCTGGGCCGAGCCTCGTTCAGAACCGGTTCACCTGGTGGAAGGACAGCTCCTTCTTCTTTCAGGAAAAAATAAAAACTCATTTGGTTGTTTTGTAACCTGTAGATGAACAGATGCTCAGATATATTCATCATTTAACACGGATTCCTCATTTTTCTGGACTGAATAAAACGTGCATTGAATTTAAGGAAATGCAAACGTGAGACGTCATTTATATTTGACCCATCAAAATGAATGCGGTCATTTATTTACAGAATCAAAATTTAACATCAAACATTTACATTAATTTGGCAAATTATGAAAATAACAACATAAGCAATCAATCAGGAAAAATCATACGGCCATGATTTTTCCGTTGCTTCACCACAGACATTTATGAAACTGTACAATTATGATCTTTTACCCACACGGATGTGGATGAGCATTTTACACAGACATTTCTAAATATCTGGAAGAATATCTACTTGATAGAACAGTTTAAAGATGGGAAAGAAGTTTAGAGGGAGTAAAGATGGTATGGGAGGGGAAGTGTTCACCAGAATTGACACTCTCCATCAGAACCCAGCTCTCCCCGGTACGCTTGGTAGGAAACTTGACTCATTACCTTTCTGAGATTAATCAGCAGATATGGAGCTCCGTTAACGTTACCTGTCCAGCGTCTCCTTAGGATGCTGTGAATCGTCAGAAGTAGTGGCGAGTGAAAATGTTATAATCCCATGGAACTCGGAAGAGCTCTGTTGTCATGTCAGGATCATCCCGTCTCTCACAGAACTGTCCGCGCAACAGAACTTCTCCAGAGCTTCAACAGAACCCAACAGAACTTCAACAGCACTCCATCAGAACTGAACAGAACTGTCCAGAACCGTTCCAGCACCATCCCAGAACTTAGTAGAAACTGAGTAGACCAGGAAGTACCGACATTTTAAAGAGCTCTTTCCCGGTTCACTTTTGGGAGTATTCCCATTGGTCAGAAACAACCAGACGGGGTGTGTTTTGTGACGTAAGAGGTTAGAAGACAGCAAGAATTGTTATGAAACAGATCAGAAATGTTCTCACAGACAGAGAGAGTTTTGTTTTGGCGAGTTTAGAAACAGGTTTAAAAACCTCTATATTTACGTCTGAGAGGATTCTAAAAACATGACAGTTCGTTCTAACAACTTGTTTTGCGTTTGACTCCAACCTTGGAAACGTACACTTGCTCATTCAAAAGCAGAAATCAGAAAAGGCATAATTACTCTGTAACAGCTTTGACATGAGTTCTAACTTTGCATGAGAATAAAAATCATTACACAGTTAATAAAATTGATTAGTTCACTGCAACATCTAAAATGGTTTGAACTAAGACACTTTGATTATCAACATTTGTAAAATAGTAATGATAATAAAACAGAGAGTGTTCTTTTCACTTGAATCTTCAAGAAAGAAAGTCTCAGGATGGGTGAACCTGCATTTCTGGATTCAAATCAATGAAATGACAGTTCCTGTCCCACAAGGTTCTTAAGGTCAAGATTTTTGACCTTAAACTTAGTTTTGACATGGGCCTAGTCCACTACAAACCGAAGTAAACACAAACTAACATTATTAAGAACATTGATTTACCTGCTGTAAAACAGCTACTGATTATCACGGAGTAAAGTCCGACATCATCGACTCGGTTCTGGTCCACTCACCGGTGTGGAGCTGTTAGACGAAGCGGTCCCGCTTGGCATCAAATCTGTCGACTCTTATCCACAATCCAGCCAAAATTCAGCTTAAACTTGTTGTTACGTTACGTTGTTGTTAGCTGTTTAGCTCAGGAAAACAACATGCCGAGGCAGCACGCATGCGCATTAGGTGAAGGTACAAAATTCACAGCACCATCTAATGACCCGGCATGGTAACTACAGCGTATTCGGGAGGCCGGGGGGTAATCCTCCGGATGCATGTAAACCCAAAACGTGACCGTGTCAACGCAAATCTTTTCCTCTAATTAACATACAAAAAAACCTATGTTTCCCCCCATTGTGTCCGTGTAAATAGGGCCTAAGCTTGTCTTTATGTTTGAATGAATGGATTTTCAACTATTTGAATTCAATAATGCTTTCATGTCTGCCACCTAAGGAAGAAGCTGTTATTGCTGATGTCATAATACCAATGCTTGGCATTGGACCTTCCTCCTGTAAGGATGGTGCCATCTAGTGGGTCTTCCTTGTCTGTACTCCCTAGTGTGTCTCCTCATTTTCCCAATTAATTTCACCCTTGTCTCGTGCCAGCTGTTTGCAATCACATCCAGTCTGGTCTGTGTATATAAGTCTGTCTGTTAGCCTTGTTCGTTGCCGCGTCATCATTGGGTCTACCCGGTCTTGTCCTGACCTGATATCTACCAGTCCTGACCTGAACTGTATTTCCAGTTTTGTAAGTGTGCTGCCACGTCAGCTATTTAATTTATTATCATTAAAAGTATTTATTGTTGTATCTTCTGAGTCAGAGTCCCTGCCTGCAACTATTGGGATTGTTCCTGCCTGGTAAATCCTGACACCTCCAGTTCTTATCCATCTTCACTCCAAGAATGCACTTTTTGTGCATACTTGGCTTACCAATATAACAGTTTGTACTGAAAAGGCAGGCACATGTAAATATGAAACATACTTTAAGTCTAAATCAAATTAAATCTTCTCTCCAGTACTGAGGATTGGTTTTTCTGTCTGAACACTGACTGTATCCTGTCCTGCAGGTCTGTTGCTTGGGTCAAAGGATTACACATACATCTTAAAGCAAGAGCTGACTCAAGAGCATGAAATGGATACATTTTAACAGCGCATTTTAAGTTATGATATTGCTTTAGCTCATCACCAAGCTGCTATGACTGGCCGCTTCATCATGTTTATCTACACATTGCTTTATTCACACACTGCAGCCATGGAATTGCTTATTTACTTATGAAAATGCAAATGTCTACTTCAGATGCATCACACATTGGTCAAAGCATACCTATAACCAAGCGTAATTTAAATAATGCTATTGTTGATACTCAAAATCTGTATTGCATAATTACAATGAATAGACACGGTGGGAGAAAGCATGCTGGTAAAGATCATTCTCTTTTCCTCTCTGGTCTGATTTTCTTTTCCATAATTATGTATACAAGTATATATGTATTATCACTTTAAATAATAACATGAATAACCAGATATTGCAGACTGATGACGAGGACTCATATATACAAAATTAAGCATATTTATTTACAAATGATCTGGAAGTTTTGCTGAAAAAGGAAACAAGATAAAGGTGACTATGGGCAGGATTAGATTACTTTGATTTAGTATGAATCTTCATTGGAGAAGTCTTACTCTAGGTTGTTTGTTGTAGGGCTGGAGAGGAGGGATCCAGTGGTTCCTAGACAGGGCAGATGTTTGATCCAGAGGGTGAGTAAAGTTGGAAAGAGTGGCAGAGGGAGGGTACTTTGAGTTGTTCCAGGCTGATGTTTGGTTCACAGGAGAGGAGATAGTAACTAGTGTAGTCAAAGGGAGTGGAGAGGACTTGAAGGAGCAGGACTTGAAAACACAAGGAAAAAATACAAAGGTTTGTCTTTTTTCATACAGAGATGTTTACCAGCTGTCACTAGTTACAAAAAGGCTGCTTAATGTTCTACCATCCTAGGAATGGCTGCCAAGTCTTTAAATACTCCAGTGGGTCATTAACCTGAATCAGGTGCAGGTGTGCAAAGGTGGCTCTGTCCAGTTGTAGGCTGCATTGAATGTGATTGGTGCAGAAAACCTAGGAATCCTACAAATGAGGGATCTGTCTTCAAACTATGAACTTGGATTGATTTCTGAGTGCAAACATTGACAACATGCACATTGTCTCTCAATATAAAGACCTAGCATAAAAAAAAATAAAAAATGGTGGTAGTATGGGTGTGTGGGTCTGTGGGGGGTGTTAAAGCACCAGTAGGAGTGGTATAAATGAGGTATGACCATTGGAAAACAATAAGTGTGAGAATGGAATAATTTAATATAAACATAAATCTCTAGGCATGTTCACAAAACACTTCAAGCCATGACTTAGATATTTTCTTGTAATCTTAGAGCAAATTCTGGACTGACTGAGTTGGCAGAAATGTTGAAGCCAGCCTGTTGCTTTTGCACCTTTGTTTTGCCAAGTGAAATAGTGTCAAAGCTGCAAAAGTCCATGTGTGAACAGGTGAGCAGACATTGTTGCATACTGTTGTGATGTATTGATAACATAGGGTCTGCATGATCACCTGATCACAAGACTTCACTAAACTGATTTAGTCATATTTTGAAAAGGATATAAAGACATCCATCACATTAATATGTTGTGCTCCACTTCAATGCAGCTGAGTTTTGCTCCATACCATTTTTGGTTATGTGATGTTTGCTTCATTTCTGAAATCTGTGGGACGTGGTCAGCTCTTTGTGATTTATTAGGAGTCAGAGACAGCTTAATTGTTCCCCATCACAAAGTGAAGAGGGGGAATTGGAGTAAGGTGCCAACTTCCATTTTAGTGTGTGGCTACATCAAATGTTCCTTTAGAAAACTGGGTTGCCGGGCCAAAATCACAGATGTCTGCCAGAATATATGTAAATATGTCAACTTTGTGAGTTGGATAACTTCAAAAATAAGGAATATGCCAACTTCTATTTTGACATGTGGCTGTATTGAAATATAAGAAAGTTCACTATCAAAAATTGGATTGTATGTATATATATATATATATACATACACCACTATTCTTTGAGGAAACTGTTTTATAGTTTTTATTTCTATATTTTGTAAAAGTATAGCATTCCTCAAATAATTAAAGTGACCCAAGATTAATCCATATTGCACCAAAAAACATTAAACTTTCATTCTGTGTTTAATTCTAGTCCAGAAAAAAACATACTTTAAAAAAACTACAAAACATTTACAATTTAAATCCATCACTGATGAGAGACATTGGTACCACTTGTTCGGACTGGTTTTCACCACCATTTCACAGAATTGTTTTGAAAAAAGTACCAACTGTTCACGAAGTTCTGATCCTAACTTTATGAACATGTTACATAAATCAGTAGTTTTCAACCTTTTTATCTCAAAGTCCCCTTCTTGTAACAGCAGGACGGCTGCTCCATCAGGTGTGTATATGCATATTCTTACAGCCAACTGATTTATACCATCTAGTCATCTATAGATCAACAGCACTGTATGCATTTATAGGTAATAGGTTCTATTCATCTTTATTCAGTGTATAAATTTGATCATGTTACCCAAAGAACTGAAAAGATCTATTTCCATATGTGTATGTGTGTGTGTGTGTGTGTGTGTATGTGTGTGGGTGCGCACGGATGTGCAGCTCCTAATTGTCCAGCTCCCAGGATACTTGTAATGCAGCCACAGTTCATTTAGTGACTCTATCTGCTCAAATTAGAGAAGAGTAGAAAGGGATTTAGTCACAACCTCTTATAATAACCACACTAATAGCTTCCTGTGATCCAGAAGAAATAGTCTTAATTATCCTTCTCACACACTATTTTCTAGCACCTTTCATTACTGACTGGAATAAAATAGGCTAACATTACATTAAAATTGAATTCAATAGTCCTTAAATGTGGCATCTGTGTACAAAGTTAAAGAACTAGACAGAGGACAGAGTGATAAAAGGCACACTAACAACTACAGAAAAGTTAGCTAAGATTATGATTGTGCAAGAACCGGTCCCAGATCTAACCAATGATAACCTATTCAGAACTAAATAATAGGCATATAATCCAATCCCAACCATGGGAAACAGGAGATTATGCTTGGCTGGTTGAGAATCCTAAAAAAAGTTGTTGACTATGGCAAATGCAAACAGAACTGAACAAAAATAAATAAATACATACTGTGGAGTTTGCATATTAACTTAAGTTAAATTCAGTTTATTTTAATTTTAATTTTTTTTAGAAAGAAAGAAAAGCTTTGCAGAGAGTAGTGAAGGCGGCGCAGAAGTCTGTTGGAGTCAGCTTCCCCACCATCATAGACATCTACACCTCCAGATGCAAGAAGAGGGCCACCTGCACCATGAAGGACCCCACTCATCCAACACACACATCTTTTGCCCCACTCCCCTCAGGAAGGAGTTTGAGGAGCATTAAGTGTAGAACCACTAGACTGAGGAACAGCTTCTACCCTGAGGCTGTTAGACTCATGAATCTCTAACCCGAATAATCACTGTGGAAAATTACATCATGTTGCTGCTGATCTGTTTCAATGTTGCTGCTGATCTGCTTCATGTTGATGTGTTCATGCGTGCACATCTGCTCACACAGACTCATGCTCATGTTTGTGCTGCTGTTCAACGTAATGTTTTTATGATATTAATGCTTAGTGTATTTTAGTTGATGTTTTTCTTAGTTCATATCTAAGATCTTGTTACTGTTTTCTCTTTTACATTTTACTGTTGGATGTAACTGGGACCCTGTGTACATAATTTTGCTCCACTACATGTGGTGCAAATGACAATAACAAATTTCTGACTCTGACTCTGACATTGGGGCAAAAATATATACTCTCCTTTGCATTTGGCAGCAGGTGACAAAGATGCTTGGAACTATAAACAGCATCTAATGCTTAACCAGTTTTTGATTGATTGTTTTCCAATTTCACCTAGACAATGTGTATTTTTGCACATTTTTATCCTCTTTTCATCAATTTTATAGACTGTTGATAATTTGCTTAAAAGCCACTTAACTGAATATGATGGCAATGAAAGTCAAGGAAATGTCTTGCGTGTTTCATTAGATGAAAGGAAATAGAAGTTAATAAGTAAAAAAAAAAAAAAAACTTTTTGCCTTTTTGCTGTCATCTTTGATTTTTGTAGGTGTGTGAAAACTGTAAGTCCTCCCCTAAGTGGTTTTTGCACTCAGGGCTTATACTGAACCATCAAACAACAAGCTTTTAAAACCTAAAACAGTCCTCAAAGTCTACTTAAAGCTGATTGTAACCTCACAAGTCTCATTTCTGGAACTTAAATCTGTGTTAAGTGTTTCTCTTTCTCTTCCTGTGATTTGTTCACGCTGTACTGTATTGTCCCTTCTTTATTTCACTCTTAATTGGTTCTGTCTGCATCAGCGATCTTCACATCTAGCCTTTGTCTTTCTCACATTTTTTGTGACCCTGAAATTTGTGCCTAATGAAATATCTCAGTGTGTGCGTGTGTACATTCCAGATCCTATCTTTTAATAGCATGTTGTGAAGTGGAGGTTAATGAGAGAATAATTAGTGATGATCTCTCTGCAATTATAATATTCATTTGACACATTATGCTATGCTTTAATCTTAGTGATAGTTTATTAGAGCCTACATCTAATTTGACAACTATGACTTGCACACATAAATGGCACAGAAACTCAGTCTTCAATTATTACATACAATGCTAAATACCTCATTTAAAGTTACCTTCAAATCTAGGAGCTAACTTTGCAGTTGTTAAATTACATAATCAAGTTGTTCCGATTCAACTTGTAGAAAGTTTGAGTCCAGAGAGCTCTTTTTTTTTTCCCTTCAGTTTGAACAAAAATAATTCAAGCATTTTCCAGAGATTCTGTTCATACTATTCCCATCTTCCTTTGGGAATAAGAAAGGTTCTGGTCGGGATTTCCTCACCCATTTTACCCAGTTTTGGTAAGCTAATCCCGTGGTAGTTTAAATTTACCATTCTTAGCTGACAGGACTGAAGTTCAGAAATGCTTTTCTGTTGCTGTGGTGCATTATGCCTCATGCTGCATTGTGTGCTCAGAAATTCCCTGATGAATACCTCAGTTGTGAGAAGTGTTTACTGGAAGTACTTTTGCCTTCCTGTCAGTTTGATTCAGTCTGGCCATTCTTTTCTGACCTTTGCTACCAACAAGACATTTTCAGCAAGAGAACTATTTCTTGGAATGTCATTTTTTTTCATAACTTGCATCATACTATTTTAATTTATGCTCTTTTTATGGTGACTTTACATAAACACAAACAACAACCTGAACATATATAAACCCAACACTATACAGAAAAAACCTCCAGGGACAACACATCTGAATAAGATTACACATTTCTGTGCCAAGCTGACACAGATGGACGTGCGACTCTCCCAGGCTCGTGTGTTAAAGTACAACATCTAATTTCAATCGTTCAGAATAAAATTTAACAGCAACTAACAAAACATAATGTTTCTGAAAAAAATTGTAATGAAACCAAAATACAACTGCAATAATAATAATAATAATAATAAAATTAATTAATTCCTAAATTAGATATTTAGCCTTCTTTTTTTTTTTTTTTAAACAAATAAAGTTTCAGTGTGGATTGTCAAATTTACAGTTTGCAACTGAAGGCATCACAAATCTCTATGTGGGGAGAAAAAAAACAACTGCCTGTGACGTCTTCAAGGCTCAGAGCTCTGTGTTTCAGTTTCATCCACTCTAAATGAAAAGTGTTAATTTCTCTGTAGGTTATTAAACAAACTCATTCTAGAGACATTTTGCTGTCTCTCTTGATAATAAGGTCCCAATGAATAATTGTCGTGGAAAAAAGATTGCCAAATGATCAAGTGTAGATGTCATCATATTTATTTACAAAGCTTTGGAGAACAGTCGGCAATTACAGAAGATCAATGCAATTACAAGTGCAATATTATCAGTGTCTTCACCTGTCTGAGGTCCTGACCTGTTCTGCCATCCTGAACTGAAAAGGTTAGTTTTGTAGAGAACTCATCAGTGGCTTGTCCCTCCCCTTCGCCTTGTCCTAGTGGTTTCAGAACTGAACCCAGGAGCTGCACACAGAGAGCTGCTGGAAGTAAACATTTCTCAAGGATTCTTACAGGGAATAATCACTGTGAAAAGGTTATAAAGTCAATATTAATATCATACTATAGAGTGTGGTGCATGCACATATGCACATTCCCTTAACATGACAATAAACATTTCAAATCTGTTTAGATTGGAATGGTCAGCGGCAAGGGGTGTTTATCTTTGGGACTAATTGAATTTGCTGATTTGTCATTTGCTGACACACCTACTGGATTGATTGACAGGTCACAAAAAAAAACAAAAAAACGAGAGCTGGCAGTCCAGCGATAGCGGTGCTCTGTATCTATATGTTAATAAAAAGTAAAAAACAAAACAAAAACAGGGAAAGCTGGCCATGTAGCCCACACATCAGCCCAGCCCACTGGGAAATCTCCAGACATTCCTGCAGCCATGCTGGACCTGATTTTAATTTGCTTGTGACAAATTCCTTCATTTCGCACAATTTCAGTCATGGCATCAATGGACGAGGAGGAAGAGATTGCTTGCCTCTTGGGGGGAAAAAATAAAATAAAGAAAAGGCCATTAAACCAGATCAGGGATGTAGAAGGGGAATTTAATACATTGGTGTCACATACAAAATAGTCCGTTGCCGGGCAGTTTATCGTGCAACACTAAATACGTGTACACAGTCGTAAAAATTGATCTTTGCACAGACATGACCTGCGGGCGTCCGCTTCGAGTATAATCAGGTATGTGCGAACCTCCACGGACTGAGGTCTGCCTGACTATGTGGGAGCCTTAAAGAGGGTGAGAAGGATTTGTACTGATTGGCGAGACAAAGGGCTCAGGCTGGAAAGGTTGTGCAGCAGATTGGGCTTGTTAAAGATAGGCATGATAATGTTCTAACAAGTGAGGAGAGTGTGATGGGAAGATGGAAGAAATACTCTGAGAAGCTAATGAATGAAAAGAATGAAAGAGGAAGAAGAGTAGAGGTCATATAAACTGTGAACCAGGAAGTGGGAAAGATTAGTGAGGGTGAAGTCCAAAAAGCTCTCAAAAGAATGAAGAAGGGGAAGGCAATAGGACCTGATAACATACCAGTAGAGGTTTGGAAATTTCTTGGAGAGATGGCAGTGAGATTTTGGACTCAAATATTCAATGACATATTTGAGGGTGAGAAAATGCCTGAGGAATGGAGAAGCACTGTGCTGATGCCCATTTTTAAGAACAAGGGTGATGCACAGAGTTGTAACAACTACAGGGAAAATAAGTTTATGAGCCTCAAGATGAAGATCTGGGAGAGTTGTGAAGGCAAGACTTAGACAAGAGGTGACTGTGAGCAGCAGTATGTTTTCATGCCAAGAAAGAGCACAACATATGTCATATTTGCTTTGAGGATGCTTGTGGAGAAGTGCAGATAGGGTCAGAAAGAACTCCATTGTGCCTTTGTAGATTTACAAAAAAGCATATGACAGGGTGCCGAGGGAGGAGGTGTAGTATTGCATGAGGAAATCTGTTGTGGCAGAGAAGTATGTTAGACTGGTACAGGACACTTATTAGGACAGAAGGACAGTGGTGAGATGTGCAGTCGGGGTGACAGATAGCTTCAAGGTGGAAGTGGGATTGCATCAAGGATCAGCTCTGAGCCCCGTCTTCTTTGCTCTGATGATAGACCGAACAACAGATGAGGTCAGGAAGGAATCCCCATGGACTATCATGTTTGCAGATGACATTGTGAGCTGTGGTGAGAACAGGGAACAGGTGGAAGAGAACTTGGAGAGGTGGAGGTATGCACTTGAAAGAAGAGGAATGAAAGTCAGCCATAGTAAGACAGAGTACATGTGTGAATGAGAGGGAGGGCAGTGGAACAGTGAGGCTACAAGGAGCAGAGGTCACAAAGGTGCAGGACTTCAAGTACGTGGTAAAGAGGTGAAAAAAGAGAGTCCAAGCAGGATGAAATGGATGGAGAAAAGTTTCAGGAATGTTTTGCAACAATAGTGTCAGCAAAGGTCAAAGGAAAAAAAAAAAACAAGACAGCTGTGAGACAAGCTATGTTGTATCGTCTGGAGACAGTGGTATTGGCAAAAAGACAGAAGAAGGGACTGGACGTAGCTGAAATTAAGATGTTGAGGTTCTCCTTTGGAGTGACGAGGATGGATAGATTATGAATGAGATCATCAGAGGTACAGTACAGGTTGAACAACTGGGAGATAATGAGAGAGGCCAGACTGAGATGGTTTGGACATGTCCAGAAGAGGGACAGTGGGTATATTGGTAGGAGATTGGAGAGATTTCCAAAACACTTCTGAGAACTGAGAGTTCACACAAAGCTTATTTGTGGACACTTTGCACTTCATCTGTTTCCCCCATCCTGATGTCTTCATCTGATGTCCATCTTCAATTATTCCTAAGCAAATAAATAGGTTTGTCCGTTACGATTTTTGTTAAAAGCAAAGCAGAAGTTTCAAGGAACTAGCGAAGATGAAACATTGTTTTTGTCACTGCAAGAGTCATGTTTTCGGCTTAAAGTGTAAGCCGCTGAATGTTACCGATCGCCCACACACACCTTCTCATCAGCTGTCATCCTCACCGACCTCTGAAGCTGTCACAGTGACTTTCAGCTACCATGGGCAGTTCCTGGCTAGTCCTATCCTTATGGTGACCCTGGCCTGATCCGCCAGCAGAACTCCAGAAAGATGAGTGAACCCAACACTCAACATTGACCTGGTAAGGAGCTGAGGCCTGGTGACATGAATGCACCTTTGGGTCTGATTATGATGGTTATGCTGATGCAACTTGATAAATCATTATTTATCTACCAACCAAATTCCAAAGTAAATTATATATCAAATAGTTAAACTTTGTTTAAATGTGTGCTTGTAAAAAAATCAAAATAATTCCATCTGAACTAATTATTTTTGCCTTAGATACAACATAATTACTCTTGACTGATTAAATAGTGGGCAGCACGGTAGCGCAACTGGTAGAGCTGCTGCCTCTCAGCGAGCAGGTCCCTGGTTCAAATCCCGGTCCGGGGGCCTTTCTGGGTGGAGTTTGCATGTTCTCTCCGTGCATGCGTGGGTTTTCTCCGGGTACTCCGGTTTCCTCCCACAGACCAAAAACATGCATGTTAGGCTGATTGGTAACTCTAAATTGTCCCTAGGTGTGAATGAGAGAGTGAATAGTTGTTTGTCTCATTTGTCTCTATGTGGCCCTGTGATGGACTTGCGACCCGTCCAGGGTGTACCCCGCCCCTCGCACAGTGATTGCTGGACATGGGCACCAGCGACCCCCGTGACCCAAAATGGAATAAACGGGTAAAGAAAATGGATGGATGGATATTCATTTTGTTCTGTTACTTGGTAGCATTTAAAAAAATGCTACCATGCCACCACCAGATTTAAGCTAATTTCAGCAAATCTCTAAACTAAGATTTATTTTTTTGTCTTTACAAAGTACAATTAGCTTTAATGGCCATTTTGACTTGAGTTGAGTCCATGTTATTTGTTAGAGTTTTTCTCTGTTATCATTTTAAAATGTTTTCTATCTCATTATATAATATCTGTTTTCACATGTACTGAACAAAAAGTTCATTTCTTAGGATTTAATCTTGTTGCTGAGTGTAAGTTTCTGGAAAACCTACTTTTACATCAAGTGAACGTATTATCAAGGAACTATCTGTACAAGTTAAATCTTCTGAAATGTTCTGTCCGTCATCCAGATAAGAATTTTGTACATGTAAACCTGACCTGTTTTCATGATCCATTGTTTTCATAATACATACAGACTCAAACCAGCAAAACAACAGAGTTCACTCTGACCTAGTCAGTGACTCTCACCTTTGCAAAGGTATTGAGCGCTAAAAATCCACTTTGCCGTGTTGTGTGAAGTTTTTATCTTTAAAGGTTAAACAGAAAATACCTATTATTATTCAGTTTTAGTTACGCATCCATTGATAACTTTCAGATATTTTCATTAAAATCATTTCCCTTGATCATGAGATATTTTGCTGACAGACTGCATGACAGAAACAAGTAATGACAATGGTTTCAGCAAAGATCTTATGAACACATGGACCCACACCCACAAACATTTATAAATTCTATTATATGCCATGCACCATCAAAGTTCATGCTCAATCATCCAGCTGCAAAATCCAATAATGGTCAGTCAGGTCATCTGGACAGGTTCTTTTTTTGTGGAAAGACATTTTGCCCTCTATCCTCAGGGTTTCATCAGTCTGAGGAGTCCCAAGTAAACTATTGTCCCCACTAAGCAGTACAATCCTTTAGTATACCGACCGGTATGCTGGTGATAAGATGGTTTCTGGGGGCTGTTCTGCTGCCATGCAGCACATGTATCTTCAAGACGCAGTTCTGTGTATTCACAAAGCTTGATTACAGTACTCTTCTATGAAAATGTGGGCACCCCACCCCAAAAAACAAATCTAATTGCATCATGTATGTCAGTCATTACAAGGAATTTTTTTTCTTCAGAGACCTGAAAAACGTGTGACCATCATAATAAGCTTTTGTTTGACATTAAGTGTTTTACTTTCAGGTTTCAATTTTAAAAGTTCACACCAAAAGTTCAATGCTTATTATTTTTAAGTTATTCCAGAGAACATAACACAAAACACAGCCTTACCTTATTATCCACAGGGATAAATATAAATAGACATGCGTTTCAATAAATTAAAATAGGCATTTGGGTTAAAGCTTTTATGGTGAGAAAGCTTATTTTGTATTAAAAATGTAACAAAAATGTATTGTCTAAGAGCAAATTTGGTTTAGGAGAGCATGTGAACCATGTAACTCATTTCTGAAGTGCCAGACGATGTATTAAATTTACAAATTTAGGTTTAAAATGTTTTATTCTAATTTATTTTTCAAAAAAAAAAAAAGATCAGAAAGCTATCCCAAGTCTGAAATTTGACTTAATTGGCTGCATTTGGAGTTCAACAGCTAGATGAACAAATTTACAAAAGCTCTCTAGTGTTAACCCAAGAAAGAGAAAGACAGGTAGAGTTCAGCAGCAATGTCTTCCTCTTTTCTTCCACCCGACTTGCATGATGAGAGCTGACAGCAGATCATAGATTTCAGCAACAAAAAGCATAGTAACAGGAGTGGACAGCTGGCCTACAGAGATAGTAAGCAGCTGCTGAAAAAAACAACAACATTTTTTTTTCACAAATGGTGAGAAATGCCCAATACCTTGTGAACCAGCCAATTGGGGGGGGGGGGTGGGGGGTGGAGTCGGAGTGAATGAATGGGCAAGGGCTTCAAATATGACAGAACACCCTGGCTCCTGGGACTGCTCTACATATCTCCATAGAGGGAAGAAAAAAATGGTTGGCAAAAAGATGTCAGAATACCCAGTGTTGATATTTTCTGGGTTGTTAATATAAAAGTTTGATATGGTTACTCAATTTACAGTTTATTTAAGTTGATAATTAAAGTATTTGCCTGCAGTTTTAGCTCTGAGTCTCAGAAAGAATCGGTACTTTGTGGAAATGTAAAACATTGATACCAGTTTATTTTGTTCAAGTTTATCATCACACTTATTAGTCATTTACTTTATATCACACTCTGTTAAAGCTTATCAGCTAAATCCCTTCAGCATCAGTGTGTGAAGCTTTGTAACTTCCATTTCTCAAACCCAGCTCCAGAACCAGTCACTGACCACAAACGTACTGTCTGTTTTTTTCTCTGATAAGATTGCAAATGAAGTAATGGCTGAATATGTATAAATGAAGCTGCATTGCTCATGTTTTTTAGAGAACACACAGGAATTCTTGGGCTGTGTTTCCATTCCATGTGTTCTCTTCTTCTGCAGAAGAAATCAATAAATCTTACTCTTTTATTTTTATCAAGTTCTCAGTCTCAAAATGTATTAAACAATAGGTTTAAAAAACTCCACAATTTGGCGTCACAAATAGGGGTCTTGGCTGGTCCGTCTGCTTGGTGGACCCAGGACGAGGATTGATCACCGATAATCACATGATTCTTCCTCTAAACCTCTGCTAGTCTTTAAGAGCGAGGGGACGTTCTGGTTTTCCATCGGGACGATTTGACCTCGACAGAATTCGAAACAGACTGAGAACTTTTGGCTGAGACAAACTACTTAAGGTAAATTGAAAAACTTTTTTTTTTAAATAGTAGGTTTTCAAAATAAAACCGAGGTAGGTCCCTCTAAAAGAACTGAGAAATAAAATAGTAGGTTTTCAAAATAAAACTGAGGTAGGTTCCTGATTAGGGACTGAGATAAAGTAGGTTTTATTAATTTAAAACCAAGGTAGATTTACGAATCGAGGGTAAGTCCGATAAGGGCCTGAGAAACTAAAGTGAAACAGTAAAACAGGAAATTGAATGAAAATGGGTGCAGAAAAAAGTAAAGTGTACAAGATAAACTAAAGTTTTCCAGTTATATAAACTCACCCGGCATCTCCCCCTCTCAAAACGTCCCTCCTGGACTACACGACTCGTACAGAAACTCGGTTTTGGTCCATTCAACAATCGATGTGAACTTTCTCTTTGACAAAACGGTCCTGGATGCGGTCAAGAAGTTGACTTTTTCCCCACAAATCCAGCCAGGATCCAGTTTTCGCCCCGTCACTTTTTACCAGCGGGGTTTAGCTAAACGTTAGCTAAACAGGAAGTGCAAACCGTGACAACGCGCATGCATGTTAACCAAAGATACAAAACCACAGCGCCACCTAATGACCCGGCATGACAACTGCAGCACTTCACTGGTTTTTGGAAACAAAATACATTTCAAAGCCATAAAATAAAATAAAAAATACTCACTGGACGCCCACAGTATGTGAGGACACAGGGCTGTGTCTCTGACATGCTGGTCTGCAGTACGGGGGTCCCACAGGGAACTGTGCTGGCACCGTTCCTCTTCACCCTCTACACTGCAGACTTCACCATCGACTCCCCACACTGCCATCTGCAAAAGTTTTCTGATGACTCTGCCATAGTCGGCCTCATCACAGGTGAGGACGACTCAGAGTACAGACAGCGGATTCAAGACTTTGTGGACTGGTGCCAGCAGAACCACCTCCTGATCAACGCTGCTAAAACTAAGGAGCTGGTTGTGGATTTCCGCAGGCACAGGTCCACCTCACTGATCCCGGTGAACATCCAGGGTGTGAACATCGAGATTGTGAACTCTTACAAGTACCTGGGTGTTCACCTGAACAATAAACTGGACTGGTCTCACAACACTGATGCACTTTACAGGAAGGGTCAGAGCAGACTCTACCTGCTGAGGAGACTGAGGTCTTTTGGAGTGCAGGGGGTGCTCCTGAAGACCTTCTTTGACTCGGAAGTGGCATCAGCCATCTTCTATGGTGTTGTGTGTTGGAGCAGCTGCTTATCATCAGCTGAGAAGAAGAAGCTAGATAAGATCATCATGAAGGCCAGCTCTGTGCTTGGACGCCCCCTCGACCCGGTGCAGGTGGTGGGAGACAGAAGGACTCTAGCTAAAATAACATCATTGCTGGAAACGTCTCCCACCCCATGCATGAAGCTGTTGCTGAACTGGAGAGCTCGTTCAGTGACAGATTACTGCATCCTAAATGCACAAAGGTGCGTTACCGCAGGTCGTTCCTCCCAGCAGCTGTTAGACTCTACAACCATCACTGCTCCCAACAAACTCAATAAGGATTAAATACATGCTGACCTCTGCTTAAACATACACTCTGCCTGTAATACTGTACTGTAAATAGTCTGCCATTCTCAATGTTCCAATACATATTGAACATTATTATTGATATTGTTTATCTTATTTCTTATATATTGTGTTGTTTATTAACATTTAGGAACTTTTGTGTGAAATCTTTAAGTATTTTTATCTGTTGCTGCTGATACACTGGAATTTCCCATCCGTGGGACAATAAAGGCTGTTTCTATTCTAACTTTGGGAAACAAAAGGTGCTCGTTTAAAAAAATAATAATAATAATTCAAAATCAGATGGTCAATAATTCTTGAAATGGAAATGATTCATGATATATCAAAGCTCCAAATATGACCTAAATAATTCCTAAAACCAAATATAAACTGCCACAAATGCACTATGTTTATATTTTTTATAGGCTATACTTTATTACAATGGAGCTTTGCATTCATTTATATACATTAGATAATAATGCCACTGTTTTTGACCCATGATGTTTGTCATGTGTCAACACGGGGGAGGTATCTTAATAAGCATTTAGACCTTTTTTTTTAATTTTATTGTTTAGACCTCAGGTCAACTTCTTTTTTATTTATTTATTCAATAAACACAATTTGATTATTTTATGCTGATTTTAAAAATAAACTAATTTACAAATAAAACGGAAACTAACTGACCATCGTGGATTGCTATTAAAGTTGTAACTTTTTAGGTAATTTTCCCTGCAACAAAATCTTGAACAAATTACACAGGAATGACATGTAAACACAAAAACTAAACTAAACTAAAATCTAACAAAAAATGTTGATCCTAATTTTAAAAAATACATGTGTACCTGGTTTTGTAAAATAAAATAAT
>NC_056498.1:72612905-72619567 GCF_014905685.2 Nematolebias whitei | reverse complement strand
TACACATAAAATTGGCAGACGTGTACAAAGACAAGCAATACACTGCTGACCTCTACTGGCAGACCAGTAACACTGAAAAAGAAAAAGAACCAATTTTAGTGTCTCCTGATCTCCTCTCTCCACAGAAAATATCATAATCCAGCCAGCAGATTTGGGTCTTCATTAAGGTCATCAAAAAGAAAATGTGGGACCACACCAAATTCTACTGACCACACCAAATGCTGTGAAGACAGCAGAACAAAACAGTTTGATCCATCCAAGTCACTGCAAACTGCAAAAAGGTACTGGACTCTTAATCGACCAAGGTGTTTGAAAAAGCCTGACTGTAAGGGGGACTCATCACCTAGGGTGAGTCATCACAAGGTCAGTGAAGAAATCAACGCTGAGTGTAGCAACTTGCCTCAGTCCTACACTTTGAATAGGCTACAAGAGTCCACTTACCTAGCCAGGATGGGACCATCCCAAGCAGGATGGGCCCTCTGTTGTATCATGACCATCACATACCACCAAGCTAAAAGTGACTTGACTGAATTGCTACAAAATGACCTAGAACAACCTCTCTTTGGGCTGCCCACGACGAGACATCGTTGAATGCCAGAACACAACTCTGCAGAAGCCTGAACTAGGAACAAGATCAACGCCGCCCACCTACTGGACTAGCATACCACCAGATTAAAGGTATCCACTGTGCTACGCCCCTTCTTGAAACATAACGTACTTCACTGTCAACAGTGCGACCGGCAACATCACTATGCTGGCTATCGGACGACGCGATCCTCATCCACCACAGTGACAGCCAACCCTCCCTCTCATCAACTTTGCTCCAGCGTTTGGCCAGAACAAAAGAGAAGTGTTGGACTTTACACCACACGACCCCATCCTGGGATCCAATGTACCCTGCGAACACAGGTATTGGAACGTCTGGGACCACGCTGCACACTCCTTTTTTCAATGGGTTAGAGTGACCAAGGTTGCATTGTACGTAGAAACATTATCTTACAGGTTTCACTCCTATGTGAACCTCTCCCTCATCGTGGACAAAGGACAAAATGAAGAAATTTCAGCACTGAAACTGATGGTGCTGCAAAACCGGATGGTGATCGATCTCCTGACTGCAGCTCAGGGGGTACGTGTGCTCTTGTTAGGAGTAAATGATACATTTATATCCTGGGAGAAAATGACACCCACGCCGAGATGCCATGCCCCCCCCCCCCCCACACACACACACAAAAGAACTTTTCAAGCTGCAGACTCCAGAGGGATCAACAACTCTCTCTGAGAATGGTTCACCTAAGGACCCTGTATTGCACCTCTTCTGAAACACTGTGATCTTACTTATTGCATTGAACGAACAAATCACCTAAAATCCCTCAGGTCTCAGGTCCAAAGAGGGCTCCCAGGCCCAGCGCAAGAACAACTGCATGACATAACCCCTGGAGATTTTGTTATGATTAAATCTTTCAGGAGGATGGAACTCCCCCAAGTGGACAGGTCCATTCTAGGTGCTGTTGACAACCCACACAGCTGTTAAGGTGGCTGAGCGAGCTACCTGGATCCACGCATCCCACTGCAAGCTGTTCAGAGGAACCAATCCACCATCAGAGGGAGGACCAAAGGGATGACCGATGAAACCAATTGACTAAAGTCACTCAGTGGACAACTGAGGCAGCGTTCACTACGAATCCATCACATCCATATAAAACAACCCTAGCACTGGGCCTACGGCATTGTATGGAAAGCCATTGACAGATAGACTGGGGAGATTGTGGCAGTGAAGAAAATCTTTGATGCTTTCAGAAACAGAACAGATGCCCAGCGAACATACAGATAAATCATGGTCCTCCAGGAGTTTGAAGATCACGTCAACATTGTCAAGCTTCTCAACATCATCCAAGCACAAAATGATAGACATTTACCTCATCTTTGAATACATGGATCCAGACCTGCACGCTGTGATAAAGAAAGGCTCTCTTCTGAAGGATATTCACAAGCGTTACGTCATATACCAGCTCTTCAAAGCTATCAAATATCTCCATAGGAGTTTGTTTAGCCATTTTAATAACTTGTGGTTGCTGTTGTATACCTTGTATTCGCTCATTGTCCACACATCTGATCTCAACTGCCCTCACTCCTGAACGCCTGGCAAAAAACCTATGCCCTGTTACATAACAATGTCAATCCTGATTCCAATAAGTGTAACCCATCCACCCACTCTACTGTTTTTGTCCTGACCAACAAGAAGACAACCATTATGTAAATATTTTGTTTTATTATGTTTGTTCCTGAAAGGAACAAAAGGGAGGAATTGTTGATCTTTTCTGGGTTGCTGATATAAAAGTTTGATATGGTTACTCAATTTAGTTTACTTTGAGTTGATAATTAAAGTATTTGCCTGCAGTTTTAGCTCCGAGTCTCAGAAAGGATCAGTACTTTGTGGAAATGTAAAACATTGACACCAGTTTATTTTGTTCAAGTTTATCATCACACTTATTAGTCATTTACTTTATATCACACTCTGTTAAAGCTTATCAGCTAAATCCCTTCAGCATCAGTGTGTGAAGCTTTGTAACTTCCGTTTCTCAAACCCAGCTCCAGAACCAGTCACTGACCACAAATGTACTGTCTGTTTTTTTTTTCTCTGATAAGATTGCAAATGAGGTAATGGCTGAAGATGTATAAATGAAGCTGCATTGATCGTGTTTTTTAGAGAACACACAGGAATTCTTGGGCTGCGTTTCCATTCCATGTGTTCTCTCCTTCTGCAGAAGAAATCAATAAATCTTACTCTTTTATTTTTATCAAGTTCTCAGTCTCAAAATGTATTAAACAATAGGTTTAAAAAACTCCACACCAGTTTTACCTGACATGGAGTTTTTATGTCTTTCTTTAAGTTGCTGTTATTTTATGAAGACAAAGGGGCTTTAAATCATTCACATGTGAACTAGTTCTCCTCCATGAAGTATTTGAACCTAAAGCATATAGGTTCTATCTAAACGTGTCATATCCAATGATAGGACACATTTCTGCTTTTAAGAATATATATCTTAAATATTATGTAGGTGAGAAGTTTAGAAGCTGACACTCTGATGTGGGGTTCACACTTTCTTGCCTGACTAAAGTGAAGGGCTGCAGGTAATGAATAGTGGTGATGTAATGATTTCAGGGAACCCAGATTATATGAGACTAAGGTGGGACAAGACTGTAAATAAAGCACCATTAACCTTCCACATCTTCCAGTGAGATATATAATGCAATAGTATATAAGGTCTCTGGAACCATGGGGAGCAAAGAGAGTGGCCAGGTAAGTTCTTCTCAATAAGTGAAGATCTGAATACGTTTTCCTTTTCTTACAGTTTGGCAGGACTGGACCAAGCGGGGAAGGTGGCTCAGGAGGTTCCAGAGCGAGACACTAGGAGACACAGGCATGGCAGGCAAGTGGCTGGAGGGCAAGAAGACAGCAGAGGCAGTCCATCAGGGGATGGGTTGGTCACGAGAGATCAGGACCCAAAGGTGCTTTAGCAGGAGGACTGCAACATGAAGAGAACAAGGTACGTTATTTACTGAAGCTCTAGTATACAAAATGGCCAGAAGCACAAATACCAATTGGCATCTTAATGATCTGGCAGAGAGTTGAACACCTCTGCAGCCTTAAGTGGTCCTGGGTCCTCATCAGGGGAATTGGTCGCAGGTGCTGCTTGTTAGACGCCACCATAGAACTTGGAGGCTGCTGAAGGCTGAACTCTGACAGGTGGTAACTTAGGTTCACTTTATGGACTTTAGTGAATCTGAGTCACTGGTACACTTCTAACTTCTAATAAACGGGGATGTTCAGACGTGCAGCAATGTCTTCCACTGTCTCGTTCCCCTCAGGAATTATTCAAACGCCCTTAGCGATGGCCTTGGCTGTGATTGGATGGTCTCCAGTCACCATAATAACCTAAAAATTAAAGAAAATATGATGAAAAGTTTGGCGATCAAAATGAATAATAATGACAAAAGATAAAAAGAACATGACAGGAGTAGTGCAACGTTCTAGACAAACGCAATAGACAGAGTTTTTCCTTAGTTTACACATCCCAGGAGAAATTTGACAAGTTGGCCTGCTTCAAGGCCAAACGGGGGAGTCAGATTCAGATTGGCCACAATTGTTAATTTTTTTTCAGGCGACAGACTGTTATTTCTTATCAGTCTTGAGTCTTACTGGTACTTTCAATCCAAAATGACCAGATTTGTGGACATTCCACCGGTCCGTGCTTTTGAGCACACTCCATGGTCGTCTACAACATGCTGGCGAGTCCCAGAAACCGAAGGTGGCCTTTAATTCTTACAAATCACTTCCATCTTATGGTTTAGCTCATGAATCAGCTGATTTTGAGTACTCGAAGCATGAACCAGACCTTCACACAGACTCTGCAGCTTTGCCATGACCGAAACTGCTGCTGCCGTCTTCTTCAATAGCCAACATGGGTATTCGCCGGTGCCAACAAGCAGAAACCCTGTTATCATGATTCCAATTATATAAACATATTCCGCGTCCTCCTGAGACAATACAAAAGGCACATCAGCTTCCAACCTCTCCACGGATCCATGTTGTATCTTGCCGCATGGGGCTCAGCAGGGCACAAGGGCCTCTGTTGCTATGTTGAAAAGATTTTATCGATTGTGTTGAAAGTCCAGCTGACCAGATACATGACAGTAGTTTTTCATTTCAGAAGATGTGTAGATAGGAGCTCCGATATACAAGACAGCGAGCAAAAAGCAGGAGGAGGACAGGAGAGGGAAAAAAAAGCATTCACCTTGCATTAGAGCAATTGAGGAAATAAGCTTTAGAGCTCACCATAGCACTGAAACTGCACTTGTGAAAGTTACTCAAGATTTTCTTAAGGAATCTGACAATGGGCTTGTGTCTGCACTGGTCCTGTTAAACCTCAGTGCTGCATTTGATACAGTTAGTCACAATATTGCACTACAGATACTTTAATATTATATTGGGGTTACAGGAACAGCTCTAAATTGGTTTAAATCATATTTATTTGATAGATTCCAATTTATAAATGTAAATAATGAATATTCATCATACACCAAAGTTAGTCATGGAGTTCTTAATTGTTCAGTGTTTCATGGGATACATTTTCATTATATTGATGATACACAGTTATATTTGTTCATGAAACCCAATGAATCCAATCAGTTACTTAGACTACAAGTATGCTTTAAAGACATAAAAACCTGGATGACCATACATTTTCTGCTTTTGTGTACAGACAAGACTGAGATTTTGGTTTTTGAACCTGAGCATCTTATGAATATTTTTTTCAGTCTTACATCCTCCTTGGACAGCTTTAATCTAGCCAACAGCTCTAATGTTAAAAATCTTGGTGTTATTTTTGATCAGGACATGTCTTTATCCCCCACATTAAAAACGTTACTTGAGCCGCCTTCTTCCACCTGCATAACTGTTACGGCCTCAACCCTTTACTGCCTTTCTTCTTTTGTAGTTTTGCAGTTTTCTTTTCTGTAATGCCTGGTTCCTGCTGGCTCGCTGCCTCCCTCTACTGGTGGACTTTCGACAAAGCATTCAAGACTCACCTGTCACCTGTCTCAGATGATTGGCCAAAGGAGGTTTGGACAGCACCGCCCACTTTGTTCTCAGACTGCAGGCTTACATGTGGTTCCTAGAGTTTCCAAAAGCAGAATGGGAGGAAGAACTTTCAGTTATCCGGCTCCTCTCTTGTGGAACCAACTTACAGTTTCTGTCCATGAGGCTGACACATTGTCCAGTTTTTAAAATGTGCTTAAGATTTTCCTTTTTGATTAATCCTATAAATAAGGTTGGCTTTTTATGCTGCCATTGGCTGAGACTACTGGAGGACAAATTGACCTCATTTGCTTAAATTAATTGCTAAAATTGAATAGTATTCATTTGATATTGTTTCTATCTTAACATATGACTCTTGACATGCTATTGCATATCTGTTCCTCCTTTCTGTTCCTCTCAAACCCAGCCGGTCAATGGCCGCTTGTCCTGAGTCTGGTTCTGCTAAAGGTTTTATCTTTATGAGAGAGTTTTTCTTTTCCACTGTTGCCTTTGTGTTTGCTTAATATGAGAGTTCTGCGATGGAGTTAAATTCAAAGCAGCCTGCTCCTCAGATAAATAATGTTAACTTATTTTAACTATATAAATGTTACTGTTCAGTGCCCTGAGATGACTTCTGTTGTGACTTGGCTCTATATAAATAAACTGAATTGAATTGTAAAGTTGTTGCCTCTCAGCGAGAAGTTTGCCTGTTCAAATCCCAGCCTGGGACCTTTCTTGGTAGTTATGTTTTCTCCATGCATACATGGTTTTTCTAAGACTACTCCGGTTTCCTTTCACAAACCAAATACATGCATGTTAGAATGACTGGTAACTAAATTGTCCCTAGGTGTGAGTGAGAGAGTGAATAGTTGTTTATCTCTATGTGTCCCTGTGATGGACTGGAGACCAGTCCAGAGTGTTCCTCACCTCTCCCCACTGCTGGATATGGGCACCAGTGACTCCTGCGATTCGAAAAGGAAGAAGTGTTTAAAGATAATGTATGTTGTACGTATGTACGTATGTATGTACATTTGTACGTATGTATGTATGTATGTATGTATGTATGTATGTATGTATGTATGTA